>NC_092487.1:0-347500 GCF_047495875.1 Pithys albifrons albifrons
TTCCACTCCCAAAACACCCCAAAACATCCCCAAAACATCCCCATAAAATGGGCCCTCAGAGGGTTCTTGGACCTCAAGGTGGAAGATGGAGAGAAATTCCACTCCCAAAACATCCCAAAAATGGGCCCTCAGAGGGTTCTTTGACCTCCAGAGGTTGGAAGATGAGAGAAATTCCCCTCCCAAAACACCCCAAAAAGGAGAGAAATTCCACCCCAAAACACCCCAAAAATGGGCCCTCAGAGGGTTCTTGGACCTCAAGAAGTTGGAAGATGAAGGAGGAGAAATTCCACTCCCAAAACACCCCAAAAATGGGCCCTCAGTGGGTGCTTTGACCTCAAGAAGTTGGAAGATGGAGAGAAATTCCTCCCCAAAAATGGGCCCTCAGAGGGTTCTTGGACCTCAAGAGGTTGGAAGATGAAGGAGGAGAAATTCCTGTCCCAAAACACCCCAAAAATGGGCCCTCAGAGGGTTCTTGGACCTCCAGAGATTGGAAGATGGAGAGAAATTCCCTCCCCAAATGGAGATTCCCTGGAATTTGGGAGAGCCCCCACACATCTGGGTGTGGTGGGACCTCCTCCAGCACTGGGATTTTGCTACTGGTGCTTACTGGGGAATGTCCCTCCCTCCCTCCCACCCCCAAATCCAAACCCTTTTAGTGCTTTTAGGAGAAAACCACCCCAAAAAAATCCACCCCCAACTGTCCTTGGAATGGAATGGGCACCTCCAGGAGCAACCCAAGCCCACCAGGACCTGCCATGAGGTCCCACCAGTGCCCCACAAGACCTTGGAGTTGCATCCAGTGGGAAAATCAGGAAAATAAATCCATGAGGTATTTTGAGACCTTCAAACCCAAGAGGAGTTTTGGTGTCCTGGTTGGTTGGTTGTCACCCCCCATTAATGAAGGACCTTCTGGATCCCCTTCCAGGAGCCCCCTCAGGGGTCATCAGGTCCAGGATTGGACCCCAGGAGATGTTTTGGAGCTGCTTTGCCTCCAACCAACAGTTCCAGCTCTGAGAAATCCCCTGGAGATGTTGCTGGAAGTGGGAATGGGGATCACCTGAGGAACATCAAACCCAACCCAGATTTCCACCAAACCCAACCCAGATTTCCACCAAACCCAACCCAGAGTTCCACCAAACCAGAGTTCCACCAACCCCAACCTTCTGCTCCTCTGAAAAAAAAACCCAAATCCCCCTTTTTTTTGTGCTAAAAACCATCAGCAGAGATGAGGAGGAAGAGGAGGAGAAGGTTCCTCCAGCTCTGGAGAACCACCTGGAATTCCAGGAGAAGACTTTTTGTAGCAGCCACGGAATGTGGAGGTGTCTCCCCCCCCCAAAAAAAAAAAAAGAAACCCAACCCCAATTTTTAGGATTAAAAACCAACCCCAAAGGCCAGAAAGGGGTTTAAGGCCAGAGCCAGGAGAGGAGAAAACGGGGGGAGGGCAGAAGGTCTGAGGGACCTGCTGGTGCTCCAAGATGCTGGTGAGGAAGGTTTGGGGTCAGCCCTTGAGTTGTGGCCTTGAGGAGGAACTGTGGGGGACCCCTGGCCATGGTGGGGAGATGATACGAGGCCCTGGGGGGGTCAGGGAGGAGAAGGAGGAGGAGGAGGGGGAGGAGGAAGAAGAGAAGGAGGAGGAAGAAGAAGAAGAGGAGGAGGAGGAGGAGGAGGAGGAGGAGGAAGAAGAGAAGGAGGAGGAAGAAGAGGAAGAGGAGGAGGAGGAGGAGGAGGAGGAGGAGGAGGAGGAGGAGGAGAAAGAGGAGAAGAAGGAGGAAGAGAAGAGGAGAAGGAGGAGGAGGAGGAGGAGGAGGAAGAAGAGGAAGAGGAGGAGGAGGAGGAAGAGGAAGAGGAGAAGGAGAAGGGGCTCATCCCACCCCAAGGTGGGGCCATGCCAAGGCAGAGATGCTACGAGGCCTTGGGGGGTCCAGGGAGGAGAAGGAGGAGGAGGAGGAGGAGGAGGAGGAGGAGGAGGAGGAGGAGGAGGAGGAGGAGGAGGAGGAGGAAGAGGAGGAGGAGGAGGAGGAAGATGAGGAAGAGGAGGAGGAGCAGAAGGCGCTCAGCCCCACCCCAAGGTGGACCATGCCAAGGTGGAGGGCAAGTGACCACGAGCCCCCAAGCTGGGGAGATGCTACAAGGCCCTGGGGAGGTCCAGGGATGATGATGAGGAGGAGGAGGAGGAAGAGGAGGAGGAGGAGGAGGAGGATGAAGAGGAGGAGGAGGAGGAGGAGGAGGAGGAGCAGCACCCCAAGTTGGGCCCTGCCAAGGCTGAGGGTGGTGACCACGAGCCCAGGTTGGTGCCGGTGCCACTTCCCAGAGTTCTGCCCTGGGGTTGTGGCCTTGGCTGGCACCAAGGGGCACTGGGGGGGCTCTTGGGGGCACTGGTGAGGCTTCCCGGAGCTCTTGGTGGGCACCAAAGGGGCACTGGGGGGCACTGGTGCCACTTCCTACAGTTCTATCCTTGAGCTGTGGCCTTGGTGGGCACCAAAGGGCACTCAGGGGCATTGGTGCCACTTCCTACAGTTCTACCCTTGAGCTGTTGCTTTGGTGGGCACCAAGGGGCACTGAGAGGTTCTGGGGGGCACTGGTGCTGCTTCCTGGAGCTCTTGGTGGGCACCAAGGGGCACTGGGGGGCACTGGTGCTGCTTCCTGGAGCTCTTGGTGGGCACCAAGGGGCACTGGGGGGCTCTGGTGCCACTTCCTGGAGTTCTGCCCTGGGGGGCTGTGGTCTTAGTGGGCACCAAAGAGCACCAAGGGGCATTGAGAGGCACCGGGGGGGCACTGGTGCTGCTTCCTGGAGCTCTTGGTGGGCACCAAGGGGCACTGGGGAGCTCTGGTGCCACTTCCTACAGTTCTACCCTGGGGCTGTTGCCTTGGTGGGCACCAAGGGGCACTGGGGGGCACTGGTGCTGCTTCCTGGAGCTCTTGGTGGGCACCAAGGGGCTCTGGGGGCCTCTGGTGCCACTTCCCAGAGTTCTAACCTTGAGCTGTGGCCTTGGTGGGCACCAAAGGGCACTCAGGGGCATTGGTGCCACTTCCTACAGTTCTACCCTTGAGCTGTTGCTTTGGTGGGCACCAAGGGGGCACTGAGAGGTTCTGGGGGGCACTGGTGCTGCTTCCTGGAGCTCTTGGTGGGCACCAAGGGGCACTGAGTGGCACTGATGCCACTTCCTACAGTTCTACCCTGGGGCTGTTGCCTTGATGGGCACCAAGGGGCACTGAGAGGTTCTGGGGGGCACTGGTGCTGCTTCCTGGAGCTCTTGGTGGGCACCAAGGGGCACTGGGGAGCTCTGGTGCCACTTCCTACAGTTCTACCCTGGGGCTGTTGCCTTGGTGGGCACCAAGGGGGCACTGGGGGGCACTGGTGCTGCTTCCCGGAGCTCTTGGTGGGCACCAAGGACTCTGGGGGCCTCTGGTGCCACTTCCCAGAGTTCTACCCTTGAGCTGTGACCTTGGTGAGCACCAAAGGGCACCCAAGGGGCACTGGTGCCACTTCCTACAGTTCTACCCTTGAGCTGTTGCCTCGGTGGGCACCAAGGGGCACTGGGGGGCATTGGTGCTGCTTCCTGGAGCTCTTGGTGGGCACCAAGGGACACTGGGGGCTCTGGTGCCACTTCCTGGAGTTCTGCCCTGGGGCTGTTGCCTTGGTGGGCACCAAGGGGCACTGGGGGGCACTGCTGCTGCTTCCTGGAGCTCTTGGTGGGCACCAAGGGGCTCTGGGGGGCACTTCCCAGAGTTCTACCCTTGAGCTGTGACCTTGGTGGGCACCAAAGGGCACCCAGGGGCACTGGTGCCACTTCCTACAGTTCTACCCTTGAGCTGTTGCCTCGGTGGGCACCAAGGGGCACTGGGGGCCACTGGTGCTGCTTCCCGGAACTCTTGGTGGGCACCAAGGGACACTGGGGGGCTCTGGTGCCACTTCCTGGAGCTCTTGGTGGGCACCAAGGGGGCTCTGGGGGGCACTTCCCAGAGTTCTACCCTTGAGCTGTGACCTTGGTGGGCACCAAAGGGCACCCAGGGGCACTGGTGCCACTTCCTACAGTTCTACCCTTGAGCTGTTGCCTCGGTGGGCACCAAGGGGGCACTGGGGGGCACTGGTGCTGCTTCCTGGAGCTCTTGGTGGGCACCAAGGGGCACTGGGGGGCACTGGTGCTGCTTCCTGGAGCTCTTGGTGGGCACCAAGGGCACTGGGGGCTCTGGTGCCACTTCCTGGAGTTCTGCCCTGGGGCTGTTGCCTTGGTGGGCACCAAGGGGCACTGGGGGGCACTGGTGCTGCTTCCTGGAGCTCTTGGTGGGCACCAAGGGACACTGGGGGGCACTGGTGCTGCTTCCTGGAGCTCTTGGTGGGCACCAAGGGGCTCTGGGGGGCACTTCCCAGAGTTCTACCCTTGAGCTGTGGCCTTGGTGAGCACCAAAGGGCACCCAGGGGCACTGGTGCCACTTCCTACAGTTCTACCCTTGAGCTGTTGCCTCGGTGGGCACCAAGGGGCACTGAAAGGTTCTGGGGGGCACTGGTGCTGCTTCCTGGAGCTCTTGGTGGGCACCAAGGGCACTGGGGGCTCTGGTGCCACTTCCTACAGTTCTACCCTTGAGCTGTTTGCCTCGGTGGGCACCAAGGGGCACTGAGAGGCACTGGTGCTGCTTCCCGGAGCTCTTGGTGGGCACCAAGGGACACTGGGGGGGCACTGGTGCTGCTTCCTGGAGCTCTTGGTGGGCACCAAGGGCACTGGGGGCTCTGGTGCCACTTCCCAGAGTTCTACCCTTGAGCTGTGACCTTGGTGAGCACCAAAGGGCACCCAGGGGCACTGGTGCCACTTCCTACAGTTCTACCCTTGAGCTGTTGCCTCGGTGGGCACCAAGGGGCACTGAGGGGGCACGGGGAGGGTCTCCCAGCCCTGCCACCCTCTGCAGGTCACACCGAGGTCTCCGACTGCAGCCTCATGATGAACTTGTGCGACTTGGGGTCCACAAACTCCTCGGAGAGCTTGAAGAAGGGGATCTTCTTGGTGGTCACCACCAGGCTGAAGTCCTGGCGCTTGAGCACGAAGACCACGCCGTCCTTGAGGCCGTTGGTCACCGGCTCCTCACTGACCAGTGTCCACTGCTTGGCCAACCACCGGTCCTTGTGGTACTGGATGGTGGGTCCAGCTGTCAGGTACCGCTCCAGGAAGGCCTTGGGGAGGGAAAGGACACCTGAAGGTCACCTGCTGGTGGTGGGTTTGGGTTGGTTGGTTTGTTTTTTTTTTTGTTGGCAGCCCGGAGCTGCTCGACAGGTCCTGCTGGAAGAACATCCCAGTACGACCAGTTCCCACCAGGCTGATCCCTCCTGGGGGTCACACCCACTTTTCTGGGTGGATCTGGGAAAGAGCTCCATGGTCACAGAGTTCACCTTGTGTCCCATCCCCATCTTGTCACTCAGTGCCATGTCCAGGACACCTCCAGGGATGGGGCAGTCACAGGGATGGATTTAGGCTGGAAAAGCCCTCCAAGGTCACCAAGTCCACCCTGTGTCCATCCCCACCTTGGCACTCAGTGCCACCTCCAGGGGTTCCTTGGACACCTCCAGGGGTGGGGACTCCACCCCCTCCCTGGGCAGCCCCTTCCAAGGCCTCCCCACCCTTTCCACAAAGAAATTCCTCCTCATGTCCCACCTGCCCCTCCCCTGGCACAGCCTGAGGCCCTTTGCCCTTGGCCTGTCCCTGTTCCCTGGCAGAAGATCCCACCCTTGCCCTTGGCCTGTCCCTGTTCCCTGGCAGAAGATCCCACCCTTGTCCTTGGCCTGTCCCTGTTCCCTGGCAGAAGATCCCACCCTTGCCCTTGGCCTGTCCCTCTTCCCTGGCAGAAGATCCCACCCTTGCCCTGGTCCTGTCCCTTCTTCTCCAGAAGAAGAGCCCGACCCCACCTTGACACAACCTCCTGTCCTTGTCCCTCCCCACGAGAAGAACACCCACCCCAGTCCTTCCCCTTGAGCAAACCCCTGGACCTGCCCCATCCCACCCCACCCCACCCCATCCCATCGCATCCCACCCCACCCAATCCCACCCCATCCCATCCCATCCCATCCCACCTCACCCCATCCCATCCCATCCCACCCCATCCCACCCTACCCCATCCCATCCCATCCCATCCCACCTCACCCCATCCCATCCCATCCCATCCCACCCCATCCCACCCCACCCCATCCCATCCCACCCCAACCCGCCCCACCCCACCCCATCCCATCCCACCCCACCCCACGCCATCCCATCCTACCCCATACCACCCCATCCCACCCCATCCCACCCCACCCCACCCCACCCCATTCCATCCCACCCCATCCCACCCCATCCCACCCCATCCCATCCCATGCACCTTGGGGGTCATGTCGTGGGTGATGCAGAACTCCAGGTGCTGCAGGATGCTCTCCATGGTGTGGTAGGGCTGCTGCTTGGTGGTCCTCAGGTACTTCTGCATGGCCCTGGCCATGGAGGCAAAGATGGCCTGGGCAGCCTCCCGGGGGTCCATGATCTCCCGGGGGTTCTTCTGGTCCTCCTCCTGCAGCCTCTTGATGTGGGTGAAAGCTTCTTCCACTGCCACCACCAACCTGTCGGGGTGGGAGCCGTGGGGGTGGGCAAGGTGGGGCAGGGGCTGCTGGGGTGGGGGGACCCCCATGGGGGGAGCCCAACTGGCACCCCAAACCAGCTCTGTGGGCACTCAGTGACCCTGGGGGGGACTGGAGGGGCTGCTGACCCATGGGGAGAGGAGTCCACGTGGGGCAGAAGGGCTGGTGGGACTCTGTGAGGGGGGGACACTTGTTGGGGCAGTTCCTGAAGGACTCACCCCATGGGAGAGTGACCCACATTGAGGGACTGACCCCATGGGAGAGTGACCAACATTGAAGGACTGACCCCATGGGAGAGTGACCCACATTGAGGGACTGACCCCATGGAAAGGGACCCACATTGAGGTACTGACCCCATGGAAGAGTGACCAACATTGATGGACTGACCCTATGAGAGAGTGACCCACATTGAGGGACTGACCCCATGGAAAGGGACCCACATTGAGGGACTGACCCCATGGGAGAGTGACCCACATTGAAGGACTGACCCCATGGGAGAGTGACCCACATTGAGGGACTGACCCCATGGAAAGGGACCCACATTGAGGGACTGACCCCATGGAAAGGGACCCACATTGAAGGACTGACCCCAGGGAAGAGTGACCCACATTGAGGGACTGACCCTATGGGAGAGTGACCCACATTGAGGGACTGACCCCATGGGAGAGTGACCCACATTGAGGGACTGACCCCATGGGAGAGTGACCCACATTGAGGGACTGACCCCATGGAAAAGGACCCACATTGAGGGACTGACCCCATGGGAGAGTGACCAACATTGGGGCAGTTCCTGAAGAACTGACCCCATGGAATGGGACCCACATTGAGGCACTGACCCCAGGGAAGAGTGACCCACATTGAAGGACTGACCCTATGAGAGAGTGACCAACATTGGGACAGTTCCTGAAGGACTGACCCCATGGAATGGGACCCACATTGAAGGACTGACCCCAGGGAAGAGTGACCCACATTGAAGGACTGACCCCATGGAAGAGTGACCAACATTGATAGACTCACCCCATGGGAGTGAGTTCCTGAAGAACTGACCCCATGGAATGGGACCCACATTGAGGGACTGACCCCATGGAAAAGGACCCACATTGAGGGACTCACCCCATGGAGAGTGACCCACATTGAGGAACTCACCCCATGGGACAGTGACCCACATTGAGGGACTGACCCCATGGAAAGGGACCCACATTGAGGGACTGACCCCATGGAATGGGACCCACATTGAAGAACTGACCCCATGGAATGGGACCCACATTGAGGGACTGACCCCAGGGAAGAGTGACCCACACTGGCCACTGGAGCCCACCCAGGTGCCCCCAGGGCCGTACCTGGCGCGGCGTTTCCGCACCCGGCGCTCGTGCTCCGCCTCCTCGTAGTAGAACTCGTTGTGGCTGTTGTCGCGACGTCGCGCGGCCGCCGCGATCACCGCGCGCGGTTGGCCCGAGGAGTTGTTGGTGGAATTCTCTGCGAGGGGCACGGGGGAAGGGGGGGAAGGTGGGAGGGAGGTTTGGGTGAGTCTGGGCTAAGGCTGAGTTCGGCAAAGCAGGAAAAGGGCACAGAGAGGAGAGGAGGGCAAAGGGAGGGCAAAGGGGGCACAGAGAGGAGAGGAGGGCAAAGGGAGGGCAAAGGGGGCACAGAGAGGAGAGGGGAGGGCAAAGGGAGGGCAAAGGGAGGACAAAAGGGGGCACAGAGAGGAGAGGGGAGGGCAAAGGGAGGGCAAAGGGGGCACAGAGAGGAGAGGGAAGGGCAAAGGGAAGGCAAAGGGAGGACAAGAGGGGGCACAGAGAGGAGAGGGGAGGGCAAAGGGAGGGCAAAGGGGGCACAGAGAGGAGAGGAGGGCAAAGGGAGGGCAAAGGGGGCACAGAGAGGAGAGGGGAGGGCAAAGGGAGGGCAGAAGGGGGCACAGAGAGGAGAGGGGAGGGCAAAGGGAGGGCAAAGGGAGGACAGAGATGAGAGGGGAGGGCAAAGGGAGGGCAAAGGGGGCACAGAGAGGAGAGGGGAGGGCAAAGGGAGGGCAAAGGGGGCACAGAGATCAGAGGAGAGGGAAAAGGGGGCACAGAGAGGAGAGGGGAGGGCAAAGGGAAGGCAAAGGGAGGACAAAAGGGGGCACAGAGAGGAGAGGGGAGGGCAAAGGGAGGGCAAAGGGGGCACAGAGAAGAGAGGAAAAGACACAGGGAGGGCAAAGGGGGCACAGAGAGGAGAGGAAAAGACACAGGGAGGGCAAAGGGGGCACAGAGAAGAGAGGAAAAGACACAGGGAGGGCAAAGGGGGCACAGAGAAGAGAGGAAAAGACACAGGGAGGGCAAAGGGGGCACAGAGAGGAGAGGAAAAGACACAGGGAGGGCAAAGGGGGCACAGAGAAGAGAGGAAAAGACACAGGGAGGGCAAAGGGGGCACAGAGATAAGAGAAGAAGGCAAAGGGAGGGCAAAAGGGGCACAGAGAGGAGAGCAGAAAGAAAAGGGAGGGCAAAATGGGCACAGAGATAAGAGGAGAAGGCAAAGGGGGCACAGAAAGGAGACAAGAGGGCACAGGGGGCACAGAGGAGAGCAGATGGCACAGGGCAGGTGGGGGCTCACCCTCTCCGAGGGAATAGACCTTAAAGCCGGACATCTTCTTGGCCAGGACAGACTTGGGCAGGTTGAGCAGGGCCGGGTTGTAGACGGGGAAATCGTGGTAATAATTCTCCAGGATCCACACGGCCGCTCGTTGGATGCTGCAGGGCAGACACGGGCCGGGCACGGAGGGTGGGCAGTGCCAGGTGGGCAGGGGGCACACGGAGGGGCAGCAGGACAGGGAGGGAGAGAGAGAATCATGGAATCAGCTGGGTGGGAAGAGACCTCTGAGATCATCAAGTCCAACCCTTGATCCAACCCCAGTGTGATCACCAGATCATGGCACTGAGTGCCATGTCCAGTTTCATCACCCACCAAAGCCCTCCAAGACCCTGAGGTGCCCAAACTGTAGGCCAAGAACCCACCAGAGCCCCTCCCACACCTAAGGTGGCCAACGTTGGAGACCAAGAACCCACCAAAGCCTTCCAAGCCCCTCCCATACTTGAGGTGCCCAACCAAGAACCCACTAAAGCCCTTCCCATACCTGAGGTGCCCAAATTGTACACCAAGAACCCACCAGAGCCCCTTCCATACCTGAGATGCCCAAATTGTAGACCAAGAACCCACCAAAGCCCCTCCCATACCTGAGGTGCCCAATGTTGAAGAACAAGAACCCACTAAAGCCCTTCCCATACCTGAGGTGCCCAACCAAGAACCCACCAAAGCCCTCCAAGACCCTTCCACACCTGAGGTGCCCAATGTTGTACACCAAGAACCCCCTCAAAGCCTTCCAAGCCCCTCCTCTACCTGAGGTGCCAAACCAAGAACCCACCAGAGCCCTTCCCATGCCTGAGATGCCCAAATTGTACACCAAGAACCCACCAAAGCCTTCCAAAGTCCCTCCCATACCTGAGGTGCCCAACCAAGAACCCACCAGAGCCCCTCCCATACCTGAGATGCCCAAATTGCACACCAAGAACCCACTAAAGCCCTCCAAGCCCCTCCCATACCTGAGGTGCCCAACGTTGGAGACCAAGAACCCACCAGAGCCCCTCCCATACCTGAGGTGCCCAACCAAGAACCCCCCAAACCCTTCCAAGCCCCTCCCATACCTGAGGTTCCCAACCAAGAACCCACCAAACCCTTCCAAGCCCCTCCCATATCTGAGGTTCCCAACCAAGAACCCACCAAAGCCCTCCAAGCCCCTCCCCCTACCTGAGGTGCCCAATGTTGTACACCAAGAACCCCCTCAAACCCTTCCAAGCCCCTCCCATAGCTGAAGTGCCCAACCAAGAACCCACCAGAGCCCCTCCCATACCTGAGATGCCGAAATTGTAGACCAAGAACCCACCAAAGCCCTCCAAGCCCCTCCCATCCCTGAGGTGCCCAACGTTGGAGACCAAGAACACACCAAAGCCCCTTCCATACTTGATATGCCCAATGTTGTACACCAAGAACCCACCAAAGCCCTCCAAGACCCTCCCATACCTGAGGTGCCCAATGTTGTACCAAGAACCCCCCCAGAGCCCTCCAAGCCCCTCCTCTACCTGAGGTGCCAAACCAAGAACCCACCAAAGTCCCTCCCCTACCTGAGGTGCCAAACCAAGAACCCACCAAAGTCCCTCCCATACCTGAGGTGCCCAAATTGGAGACCAAGAACCCACCAGAGCCCCTCCCATCCCTGAGGTGCCCAACCAAGAACCCACCAAAGCCCTTCCCATACCTGAGATGCCGAAATTGTAGACCAAGAACCCACCAAAGCCCTTCCCATACCTGAGATGCCCAAATTGGAGACCAAGAACCCACCAGAGCCCCTCCCATACCTGAAGTGCCCAACCAAGAACCCACCAAAGCCCTTCCCATACCTGAGATGCCCAAATTGTAGACCAAGAACCCACCAAAGCCCTCCAAGCCCCTCCCCTACCTGAGGTGCCTAATGTTGTACACCAAGAACCCCCCAAACCCTTCCAAGCCCCTCCCATACCTGAGGTTCCCAACCAAGAACCCCCCAAACCCTTCCAAGCCCCTCCCATACCTGAGGTGCCCAACCAAGAACCCACCAAAGCCCTCCAAGCCCCTCCCCTACCTGAGGTGCCCAATGTTGTACACCAAGAACCCCCCAAACCCTTCCAAGCCCCTCCCATACCTGAGATTCCCAACCAAGAACCCCCCAAACCCTTCCAAGCCCCTCCCATACCTGAGGTGGCCAACGTTGGAGACCAAGAAGCCACCAGAGCCCCTCCCATACCTGAGGTGCACAATGTTGTACACCAAGAACCCACCAAACCCTTCCAAGCCCCTCCCATACCTGAAGTGCCCAATGTTGTACACCAAGAACCCCCCAAACCCTTCCAAGCCCCTCCTCTACCTGAGGTGCCAAACCAAGAACCCCCCAAACCCTTCCAAGCCCCTCCCATACCTGAGGTGCCCAATGTTGTACACCAAGAACCCCCCAAACCCTTCCAAGCCCCTCCCATACCTGAGGTTCCCAACCAAGAACCCACCAAAGCCCTCCAAGCCCCTCCCCTACCTGAGGTGCCCAACCAAGAACCCACCAAAGCCCTCCAAGCCCCTCCCCTACCTGAGGTGCCCAATGTTGTACACCAAGAACCCCCCAGAGCCTTCCAAGCCCCTCCCATACCTGAGGTGCCCAATGTTGTACACCAAGAACCCCCCAAACCCTTCCAAGCCCCTCCCATACCTGAGGTTCCCAACCAAGAACCCCCCAAACCCTTCCAAGCCCCTCCCCTACCTGAGGTGCCCCACGTTGTAGAAGCGACTGGCACCGTCGGCCGAGCGCACGGCCTTGAGGGTGAACTGGGGCTGCAGCTGGCGCAGCTCCAGCAGCACCAGTGCCAGGTAGTGCACGAAGAGCAGGGCGTCCACCAGCGACACCGCGAACTGCACCACGCCCTGGTAGTCGCGGTGCCGCGAGTCCAGGATCCGGACGCCGTAGAAGAGCCAGTAGGACACCACCAAGAGGAAGACCAACACCATGAGGAGGGCCCGGAAGACGAAGACGCGCGGGAGGAAGGCCTTGGGGCGGCGGAAGAACAGGGCCCAGCTGCCCAAGAGGAGGATGAGGAGTTTGAAGGCCACCGAGATGAAGAGCCCCTCGCAGGGCGTCCCGCAGGGCTCCAGCTCCTCCCTCCACAGCAGCTGGGGCAGCAGCATGAAGGCCAGGGGGGTGAGGAAGGCCAGCAGTGCCAGCGCCGCGCCCAGTGCCACGCCCAGGTGGCGGGAGCAGTCCAGGTGGGCGCTGTCCTCCATGTCCTTGGTGATGCGGGTGATGTCATCGTGGGAGATGCTGTGCTCCGACGTCCCCGTCACCACCGTGGTGGTCTCGCCCCAGTTGTCATCCTGGGGAGGGCACAGGTGGCAGGGGTTACACGGGGGGGGTGGTCCTCAAGAGGGTTGTGGGCACCCCAAGGGGGTGGTGCCCACACTGGAGCCCCTCACCCTAATTCCAGCCTGGAGCACTGTTGGGTGCCATCACCCCCAGTTGGGTGGTGGAAGATCAGACTGGGGGGATGCCAAGATCCCACCCCAATTCCAGCATCCCACCCACCACACTTCAGTGCCAGGAGTGATGCCAGCCTGGGCTGGGGATGCAGAGATCCCATCCCAATTCCAGCATCCCACCCACCACACGTGAGTGCCAGGAGCAATGCCAGGTGCCATCACCCACCCCATGTTGGGTGGTGGAAGCTCAGCCTGGGTTGGGGGCACACAGAGATTCCACCCCAATTCCAGTGTTCCACCCACCACACCTTGATGCCCAGAGTGATGCCAGGCACCATCACCCCCAGTTGGATGGTGGAAGATCAGCCTGGGCTGGGGTGATGCCAAGATCCCACCCCAATTCCAGTGTCCCACCCAGCACAACTCAATGCCCAGAGCAATGCCAGGTGCCATCACCACCCCATTGTGTGGTCAAGCTCAGCCTGGGCTGGGCATTCCACCCACCACACTTCAATGCCAGGAGCAATGCCAGGTGCCATCACCCACCCCATGTTGGGTGGTGGAAGCTCAGCCTGGGCTGGGGGCACACCAAGATCCCACCCCAATTCCAGCATCCCACCCACCACACCTCAGTGCCAGGAGCAATGCCAGGTGCCATCACCCACCCCATGTTGGGTGGTGGAAGCTCAGCCTGGGCTGGGGGCACACCAAGATCCCACCCCAATTCCAGCATCCCACCCACCACACCTCAATGCCAGGAGCAATGCCAGGTGCCATCACCCCCCATTGGGTGGTGGAAGCTCAGCCTGGGCTGGGGGCACACCAAGATTCCACCCCAATTCCAGCATCCCACCCACCACACCTCAATGCCAGGAGCAATGCCAGGTGCCATCACCCCCCCCATTGGGTGGTCAAGCTCAGCCTGGGCTGGGCATTCCACCCACCACACTTCAATGCCAGGAGCAATGCCAGGTGCCATCACCACCCCATTGGGTGGTCAAGCTCAGCCTGGGCTGGGCATCCCACCCACCACACTTCAATGCCAGGAGCAATGCCAGGTGCCATCACCCCCCATTGGGTGGTGGAAGCTCAGCCTCAGAGATCCCACCCCAATTCCAGCATCCCACCCACCACACCTCGATGCCAGGAGTGCTGCCAGGTGCCATCACCCCCTGCTTGGTGGGGGAGATGTCAAGACTTGGTCGGGACCTCCTGGAAAAGCCCCGGCCGGGGCTCCTTTCCGTGTTCCAGCACCGGCAAGAGCAGCTTGGGAAGTGGGAAGTCTCCTCCTCATTGGTGGGGCCAGAAGGAACATGCCCAGTTCCTGCCCCAACACAGCCAGGATGGAGTCCTTGGGATCTCCTCCCACCCCCAGAACCTCCTCCTGCAGCCACAGAGGTGCCAAAACAACCTGGTCCTGTTTGACTCCTTCCCACACGTCTGTCTGTGTGTCCATCCTCTCCCACACCTGTCCCTGTGTCCATCCTCTCCCACACCTCTGTCCCCATGTCCATCCTCTCCCTCAGCCTTTCCCTCATGTCTGTCCCTCTGTCCATCCTCTCCCATGTCTGTCCCTGTGTCCATCCTCTCCCATGTCTGTTCCTCTGTCCATCCTCTCCCACACCTCTGTCCCTGTTTCCATCCTCTCCCTCAGCCTTTCCCACACCTCTGTCCTTGTGTCCATCCTCTCCCATGTCTGTCCCTGTGTCCATCTTCTCTCGCACCTCTGTCCCTCTGTCCATCCTCTCCCATACCTGTCCTTGTGTCCATCCTCTCCCACCTCTGTCCCTCTGTCCATCCTCTCCCATACCTGTCCTTGTGTCCATCCTCTCCCACACCTCTGCCCCTCTGTCCATCCTCTCCCACCTCTGTCCCTCTGTCCATCCTCTCCCACCTCTGCCCCTCTGTCCATCCTCTCCCACACCTGTCCCTGTGTCCATCCTCTCCCATGTCTGTCCCTGTGTCCATCCTCTCCCACACCTGTCCTTGTGTCCATCCTCTCCCACACCTCTGCCCCTTTGTTCATCCTCTCCCACCCCTGTCCCTCTGTCCTTCCTCTCCCACGTCTGTCCCTGTGTCCATCCTCTCCCACCTCTGTCCCTGTGTCCATCCTCTCCCACCTCTGTCCCTCTGTCCATCCTCTCCCACACCTCTGCCCCTCTGTCCATCCTCTCCCACCTCTGTCCCTCTGTCCATCCTCTCCCACCCCTGTCCCTCTGTCCATCCTCTCCATGTCCTTGTGTCCATCCTCTCCCACCCCTGTCCCTCTGTCCATCCTCTCCCACACCTGTCCCTGTGTCCATCCTCTCCCACACCTGCCCCTCTGTCCATCCTCTCCCACCTCTGTCCCTGTGTCCATCCTCTCCCACCCCTGTCCCTCTGTCCATCCTCTCCCACACCTGTCCCTGTGTCCATCCTCTCCCACCTCTGCCCCTCTGTCCATCCTCTCCCACACCTGTCCCTGTGTCCATCCTCTCCCATGTCTGTCCTTGTGTCCATCCTCTCCCATGTCTGTCCCTGTGTCCATCCTCTCCCACACCTGTCCTTGTGTCCATCCTCTCCCACACCTCTGCCCCTTTGTTCATCCTCTCCCACCTCTGTCCCTCTGTCCATCCTCTCCCATGTCTGTCCCTGTGTCCATCCTCTCCCACCTCTGTCCCTGTGTCCATCCTCTCCCACCTCTGTCCCTCTGTCCACCCTCTCCCACGTCTGTCCCCGTGTCCATCCTCTCCCACCTCTGTCCCTGCGTCCATCCTCTCCCTGTCCTTGTGTCCATCCTCTCCCACCTCTGTCCCTCTGTCCATCCTCTCCCTGTCCTTGTGTCCATCCTCTCCCACCCCTGTCCCTCTGTCCATCCTCTCCCACACCTGTCCCTCTGTCCATCCTCTCCCACACCTGTCCCTCTGTCCATCCTCTCCCACATGTCTGTGGGAACCCTCGATGCCAGGGCTGGACTGGGCAGGCTCAGCCTCTGCCAGCGCCGGCTCCTTGGAGAGGGAAGATGAAAAGATCCGGAGCCGCCGGCGTGGGTGTCAGAGGGAGGATGAAAGGGTGGCACGGGCTCCATGGAATCCCAAGGAATTCCAGCACCTGGCACAGAGGGCACGAGGGACCTCCACGGGCAATGGAGAGACACAATACGGAGCCTCCTCCACATCAGTCCAAGCTGGCATCACCCATAGGTGTGGCACTGATCCCTGGGGAGTGGATCCCAAGGGAATGGATGCCCAGGGGTGTTTCCCAGCCTGGGATGAGCCTCCATGGAATGCCAAGGAACTCCAGCACCTGGCACAGAGGGCACGAGGGACCTCTACAGGCAACGGAGAGACACAACATGGAGCCTCCTCCATATCAATCCAGGTTGGCATCACCCACAGGCGTGGCACTGATCCCTGGGGAGTGAATCCCAAGGGATTGAACGCCCAGGGGTGTTTTCCAATCTGGATGCCCAGGGGTGTTTCCCAGCCTGGGATGAGGCTTCATGGAATGCCAAGGAACTCCAGCACCTGGCACAGAGGGCATGAGGGACCTCTACAGGCAATGGAGAGACACAACATGGAGCCTCCTCCATATCAATCCAAGTTGGCATCACCCACAGGCGTGGCACTGATCCCTGGGGAGTGAATCCCAAGGGAATGGATGCCCAGGGGTGTTTTCCAGCCCATGGTGAGGCTTCATGGAATGGCAAGGAACTCCAGCACCTGGCACAGAGGGCACGAGGGACCTCTACAGGCAATGGAGAGACACAACATGGAGCCTCCTCCATATCAATCCAAGTTGGCATCACCCACAGGCGTGGCACTGATCCCTGGGGAGTGAATCCCAAGGAAATGGATGCCCAGGGGTGTTTTCCAGCCCATGCTGTGCCCGGGGTGCTGTGCCAGCCGGTGCCCTTTCCTTTGCCCCCACGCTGTGGCACCAGAGCCCTCGGCCGACCCAACCAGCTGAACCAGGAAAGCTCCAGGAGCATCGGGAGCCTCTCCCACCTTGGCACCAACCTCCCCAGGCTGGCACGGAGGTGCCAATGCCATCCCCACCCCGTGCCCCTCTCACCTGCTCGTCCCCACGTGTCGACTCGTTGTCCAACAAAGGCTCTCCCGGCGCTTGGATGGTCACGGATTTGTCCCCTCGGCTCCCGTCGCGGCTCTTGGAGCGATGCCGCTCCCGCCGGTCCCTGGGGAGGCACCAGAGGGGCAGCAGGGTGGGCACAGGGGGTGGCAGCACCCGCCGGGCTCGGGGCACACCTCAGGATCTCACCTGTGCTTGCGGGAGCTGCGGGAATGGCCGGATTTGTAGGAATAGCCGGAATATTGGGATTCGTTGTCCATGGTGTCCGAGCGCCGGCGCTTGTGGCGCTCCAGCCCGAGGGCTCTGGGTGTGCCCACCCCGGGGAGGGCAGCCAGGGCCTCCTTGCCAGGGGGCTTCTTCAGGCCCAGGGGCACCTTCAGGAAGTCGACTGTCACCTTGAGGGTCTCTATTTTGATCACCTGGTTGGGCTCTTCTCAGGAGAAAAGGGTTCGCCCACCTGCAGGTGAAGGGAAGGGTCACCTGGGGCGTGCCAGTATTGCCACCGGGAATGTGCCAGGGAGGGGTCCCTGCCCACCACCCACCACCCACCCCAGCCCCATTGAGGGGTCCCTTCCCATCACCCACCACCCACCACCCACCTCAGACCCAGTGAGGGGTCCCTTCCCATCACTCACCACCCACCCCAGCCCCAGTGAGGGGTCCCTTCCTATCACCCACCACCCACCACCCACCCCAGCCCCACTGTGGGGTCCCTTCCCATCATCCATCACCCACCACCCACCACCCATCACCCACCACCCACCTCAGCCCCAGTGAGGGGTCCCTTCCCATCACCCATCACCCACCACCCATCACTGACCACCCACCACCCATCCCAGCCCCAGTGAGGGGTCCCTTCCCACCACCCACCACCCACCACCCATCACCCACCTCAGCCCCAGTGAGGGGTCTCTGCCCACCACCCATCACCCATCCCAGCCCCAGTGAGGGGTCCCTTCCCATCACCCACCACCCACTACCCACCACCCACCACTCACTAACCATCACCCACCACCCACCTCAGTCCCAGTGAGGGGTCCCTTCCCACCACCCACCACCCACCACCCACCCCAGCCCTGCCCCACCACCCACCACCCATCACCCACCACCCACCACCCATCCCAGCCCCAGTGATGGGTCCCTCCCCATCACCCACCAACCATCACCCACCACCCATCACCCACCACCCACCACCCACCACCCATCCCAGCCCCAGTGAGGGGTCCCTTCCCATCACTCACCACCCACCACCCACCCCAGCCCCAGTGAGGGGTCTCTTCCCACCACCCACCACCCACCTCAGACCCAGTGAGGGGTCTCTTCCCACCACCCACCATCCATCATCCACCACCCACCACCCACCTCAGTCCCAGTGAGGGGTCCCTTTCCATCACCCACCACCCACCACCCACCTCAGCCCCAGTGAGGGGTCTCTTCCCACCACCGATCACCCACCACCCACCACGCATCACCCACCACCCATCACCCACCACCCACCACCCACCTCAGCCCCACTGAAGGGTCCCTCCCCATCACCCACCAACCATCACCCACCACCCATCACCCACCACTCACCACCCACCACCCACCTCAGCCTCAGTGAGGGGTCCCTTCCCACCACCCACCACCCACCACCCACCACCCACCATAGCCCCAGTGAGGGGTCCCTTCTCATCACCCACCCCCCATCACCCACCACCCACCCCAGCCCTGCCCCACCCCAGCTCCAGCCTCGGTGCCCACACAGCTGGCACAGCAGCAGGAAAGGAGATTTTGGGGTCATCTGGGGCGTTTTTAGGTTTATCCTGTGCCCAAGTTGAGCTGCGCTTCCCCCCCTAATTAACACCTTAATTATTAGCAGGATCATTAATTGAACTGCCAAGACAATGCCTGGGGTGGGGGCCCAAAATAGGGGATGAGTAATTGGGTGCAGAGAAGGCTCCAGGCCCAGCTGGGCACGGGGAGCTGTGCCCGGGCACATTCCCTGCCCGGATCCGGCTCTGCAGGGCATCGGGAATGGCAGGGAGGTGCCAGCAGCACGTGTGGGAATCACACATGTGTCAATGCACACATGTGGTGCCCACCCACACGTGTGTAAATCACACACATGTAAATACACACACGGTGCCCACCCACACGTGTGTAAATCACACACATGCAAATACACACACGGTGCCCATTCACAGGTGTGTCAGTCCCACACATGGTGCCCATTCACACACATGTAAATCACACACATGTAAATCACACACATGTAAATAAACACACACGGTGCCCGCCCACACATGGTGCCCATCCACACGTGTGTCACCGCCACACACGGTGCCCATTCACACGTATGTAAATCCCACACATGTAAATACACACACACGGTGCCCACCCACACGTGTGTCAGTCCCACACACGGTGCCCATTCACATGCATGTAAATCACACACACGGTGCCCATTCACACGTATGTAAATCCCACACATGTAAATACACACACGTGGTGCCCATTCACACATATGTAAAGCACACACGTGTAAATACACACACGGTGCCCATTCACATGTATGTAAATCACACACATGTAAATCACACACATGTAAATCACACACATGGTGCCCACCCACACGTGTGTCATTCCCACACATTCACATGTGTGTAAATCACACACATGGTGCCCATTCACACGTCTGTAAATCCCACACATGTAAATACACACACACGGTGCCACCCACACGTGTGTCACTCCCACACATGGTGCCCATTCACACGTGTGTGAATCACACACATGGTGCCCATTCACATGCATGTAAATCCCACACATGTAAATACACACACATGGTGCCATCCACACGTGTGTCAGTCCCACACACGTGGTGCCCATTCACACACATGTAAATCCCACACACGATGCACATTCACACGTATGTAAATCACACACGTGTAAATACACACACATGGTGCCCACCCACACATGGTGCCCATCCACACGTGTGTCACCGCCACACACGGTGCCCATTCACACATATGTAAATCCCACACATGTAAATAAACACACACGGTGCCCACCCACACATGGTGCCCATCCGCACGTGTGTCAGTCCCACACACGGTGCCCATTCACACGTATGTAAATACACACACACGGTGCCCACCCACACGTGTGTCACTCCCACCCACGGTGCCCATTCACACGTATGTAAATCACACACACGGTGCCCATTCACACGTATGTAAATCACACACATGTAAATACACCCACACAGTGCCCACCCACACATGGTGCCCATCCACACGTGTGTCACTGCCACACACGGTGCCCATTCACACGTATGTAAATCCCACACGTGTAAATACACACACACGGTGCCCACCCACACATGGTGCCCACCCACACGTGTGTCAGTCCCACCCACGGTGCCCATTCACACGTATGTAAATCACACACACGGTGCCCATTCACACACATGTAAATCCCACACATGTAAATACACACACATGGTGCCCACCCACACATGGTGCCCATCCACACGTGTGTCACCGCCACACACGGTGCCCATTCACACACATGTAAATACACACACACGGTGCCCACCCACACGTGTGTCAGTCCCACACACGGTGCCCATTCACACGTGTGTCAGTCCCACACACGGTGCCCATTCACACGTATGTAAATACACACACACGGTGCCACCCACATGTGTGTCACTCCCACACATGGTGCCCATTCACATGTATGTAAATCACACGTATGTAAATACACACACACGGTGCCACCCACACGTGTGTCAGTCCCACACATGGTGCCCATTCACACACATGTAAATCCCACACACGATGCCCATTCACACGTATGTAAATCCCACACATGTAAATACACACACACGGTGCCCACCCACACGTGTGTCACTCCCACACACGGTGCCCATTCACACGTATGTAAATCCCATACATGTAAATACACACACATGGTGCCCACCCACACATGGTGCCCATCCACACGTGTGTCAGTCCCACACATGGTGCCCATTCACATGCATGTAAATCACACACATGTAAATACACACACACGGTGCCCACCCACACGTGTGTCACTCCCACCCACGGTGCCCATTCACACGTATGTAAATCCCACACATGTAAAAACACACACGGTGCCCACCCACACGTGTGTCAGTCCCACACACGGTGCCCATTCACACGTATGTAAATCCCACACATGTAAATACACACACGGTGCCCACCCACACATGGTGCCCACCCACACGTGTGTCAGTCCCACACACGGTGCCCATTCACATGTATGTAAATCCCACACATGTAAATACACACATGGTGCCCACCCACACATGGTGCCCACCCACACGTGTGTCAGTCCCACACACGGTGCCCATTCACACACATGTAAATACCCACACATGGTGCCCACCCACACGTGTGTCACTCCCACCCACGGTGCCCTCTGCCCACCTTTGGGACCAATCCCGGCTTTTCCAGGGCTTTGCCACCTCCACCAAACAACTCCCTGGGAACATCTTTGGGCTTTTTTTCTCTGTCCCCCGAGGCCTCCCGGGGTGGCATTTGGGGTCAAGGAGCCAAAGAAGGGTGACATTCCTTTGTCCCCGATGCTGGATGCTCCCCCATTTATCACCATGGCAACCAACGCCACCCCCCCCAGCGTTGCCAAGGAGATGGGCACCAGGGGCTGGAGCTCGTCCCAGAATGCCCAGCGAGCGTTGGGTGAGGGGCCAGGACAGAAAAGACCCCCCTGTGCCCCCTCCAAGCTCCTGCCAACCCCCCCCCTTGGCCGGGCTTTGTCTGTTGGGGTTTCTGTGGGGACAATGCCCGGCCCTGCCCACACCCAGTAACACCAGTAAGGGGTTGATACTGGGGCAGGGCATGGACTGGGAGGGGCAGGGGGGGGTCTCTCACTCACCGGAGGGGCAGCGTGGGGGGTCCGGGCACGGTGGGTCCAGGTGGGCACTGACCCCCAGCCCGAGGGTCAGCGAGGCACTTGGAGCATCCTGAGCCTCCAGAGGGGTCTGCATCCAGCTGGTGGGTACCCGGAGCAGGGTGGGCATGGGGGGCCGCTCACAGGGTGGGTGGCAGTGCCAGGGGGTCACAGTGGAGCTGGGGGGGGCAAGAGAGAAGGGAATGAGGAGCTTTGCCAGGCAGGAATCCCTGGAGCCCTCTGGGGGCATCACCCTGTTCTTGGCATTGGCTCTTTGGGGGCACCTGGGAAGGACAAGGGGCAGGGGAGGAAGGTGAGGGTGGGATGGGCACCCCCCAGACACCCCCTCAACCCCAAACCTGCCTGGCATCACCACCCTGACCGGGCAGCCAAAGTAAATTTGGGGTTTTCCAGATATTTTGGTGTCCCATCTCTTGGTCACCACCACCCCATGGCCACCAAGCACATTTCAAGTCCACCCTTGAGCCATAGGTGCCCATGGCTGTGCTGGCAGTTTGGGGACATGGGGACACCACCCCAACCCCAGCCCTGCCTGGCATCACCACCCCAGCCCCAACCCTGCCTGGCATCACCACCCTGACCGAGCAGCCAAAGTAAATTTGGGATTTTCCAGACATCCCAACCCATGGATTTCACACCACTTGGTCACCACCATCCCATGGTCACCAACCACACTGGAAATGCCCCCCAGTCCAGGTGTCCCCATGGCTGTGCTGGTGGTTTGGGGACATGGGGACACCACCCCAGCCCCAGCCCTGCCTGGCATCACCACCCTGACTGAGCAACCAAAGTAAATTTGGGATTTTCCAGATATTTTGGTGTCCCATCTCTTGGCCACCACCACCCCATGGCCACCAAGCACATTTCAAGTCCACCCTTGAGCCATAGGTGCCCATGGCTGTGCTGGTGGTTTGGGGACATGGGGACACCACCCCAACCCCAACCCTGCCTGGCATCACCACCCTGACTGAGCAACCAAAATGAATTTGGGGTTTTCCAGACATTTTGGTGTCCCATCTCTTGGCCACCACCACCCCATGGCCACCAATCACACTGGAAATGCCCCCCAATCCAGGGGTGCCCAAAGCTGTGCTGATGGTTTGGGGACATGGGGACACCACCCCAGCCCCAACCCTGCCTGGCATCACCACCCTGACCGAGCAACCAAAGTAAATCTGGCATTTTCCAGACATCCCAATCCGTGGATTTCACACCACTTGGTCACCACCATCCCATGGCCACCAACCACACTGGAAATGCCCCCCAGTCCAGGTGTCCCCATGGCTGTGCTGGTGGTTTGGGGACATGGGGACACCACCCCAGCCCCAGCCCTGCCTGGCATCACCACCCTGACTGAGCAACCAAAGTAAATCTGGCATTTTCCAGACATTTTGGTGTCCCATCTCTTGGCCACCACCATCCCATGGTCACCAACCACACTGGAAATGCCCCCCAGTCCAGAGGTCCCCATGGCTGTGCTGGTGGTGACTCTCCAGGTCTCCAAGGCAAATCCAGAGGGTGAGGATGATGATGATGATGATGATCCATTCCAAAGGAGAACCGGGCACAGATTCCCACAGGGAGAGAGAGAGAGGGAGGAGCTGGGTGGTCCCACCCCACCCTCCCCAAGCTCCTGATGTCCCACAAACTGCAAGGACAGGCCTTGGAGACCTTTCCCAGGGTGTTCCCAGTGGTGGGGATGGTTCTTTCCAGCATCATCCATGGATTTCCACACCCAGACCAAGGCTCAGCTCTGCTTCATGTGGACCTTCCATCCTTCCTTGCACCAAACCCACCCAAAGGTTGGCAGGTGGGGACACCCCAACCACCAGTTTTCCAAGGAATTCCAGCAGTTTCCCAAGATGAATTTGGAATTCCAGCAACCATCCTGTGCCTGGAACCAGAAGCTCCTCATCCTCCAGCTGCTGGTGGAACCACCCAACTCCTCCAGCAGGGAAAAAAAAAAAAAAAGGGATTTGATTTGTTTATTTGATGCCTTGCCCGGAAAAGTTGGGGAAAATCCGGTTGAGCAGCACAAGGAGAAGGTGGGAATGAATTCCTGGTCTCCAGGAGAAGCAGCTTCACCTTCCAGAGCTGGTGGGAGTCGGAGCCAAGATGCAAACGAGGAGGAAAATTCACATTTTTTAATCACATTATGATCCAGGAGAACAAAACCCACCCCAGGGGAAGGAGAGGACTTGCCATCTCCTCACATCTTCAAGTCCAGACTGGATGGGTTTTCTTGGGATGGTCCTGCTTCAAAGCTTGAGGAGCTCCAAAAAGCCTCTGCTGCCTTTGAATCCTGAAAAACCTCAAACAAGAAGCAGCTTTTGTATTCAAATGCTTCAAAAAACCACCAAAAAAAAAGATCCAAAAGTTTTGAGATGAAAAAAAAGATGATTTCCAAGAGCTCCAGAGGGAAATCCTGAGGGAAATCTTCTGCTCCCATCCCTGGAGAGGCAGCAGGTCCTTGGTTTCCTCAGCACTGAGAGCTTTGGGAGAGCCACACAGGAGGTGTCCTGGAGGAGAAACCTCTTGAGGTTTCCTGGAGAAGATCCCTCTTGAGGTGTCCTGGAGATGATCCCTCTTGAGGTGTCCTGGAGATCCCTCTAGAGGTTTCCTGGAGATCCCTCTTGAGGTTTCCTGGAGAAAATCCCTCTTGAGGTGTCCTGGAGAGGATCCCTCTTGAGATTTCCTGGAGAGGATCCCTCTTGAGGTGTCCTGGAGAAGATCCCTCTTGAAGTGCCCTGGAGATCCCTCTTGAGGTTTCCTGGAGAAGATCCCTCTTGAGATGTCCTGGAGATGATCCCTCTTGAGGTGTCCTGGAGATCCCTCTTGAGATTCCCTGGAGAAGATCCCTCTTGAGGTTTCCTGGAGATCCCTCTTGAGGTGTCCTGGAGATGATCCCTCTTGAGGTTTCCTGGAGAAGATCCCTCTTGAGGTGTCCTGGAGATCCATCTTGAAGTGTCCTGGAGATCCCTCTTGAGGTGTCCTGGAGATCCCTCTTGAGGTGTCCTGGAGAAGATCCTTCTTGAGGTGTCCTGGAGGAGAAACCTCTTGAGGTGTCCTGGAGATCCCTCTTGAGGTGTCCTGGAGAAGATCCCTCTTGAGGTTTCCTGGAGAAGATCCTTCTTGAGGTGTCCTGGAGAAGATCCCTCTTGAGGTGTCCTGGAGGAGAAACCTCTTGAGGTTTCCTGGAGAAGATCCCTCTTGAGATGTCCTGGAGGAGAAACCTCTTGAGGTGTCCTGGAGATCCCTCTTGAAGTTTCCTGGAGAAGATCCCTCTTGAGGTGTCCTGGAGATCCCTCTTGAGGTGTCCTGGAGAAGATCCTTCTTGAGGTGACCTGGAGGAGAAACCTCTTGAGGTTTCCTGGAGAAGATCCTTCTTGAGGTGTCCTGGAGAAGATCCCTCTTGGAGCAAAGGGCAGTTGGACAATCCAGTGGGTGGACAATCCTCCTGGCCAGGAGAGGTTGGGAAGGAGTAGGGGGTGCCCACTGAGATTTCCACCCCTGGTGGTCCTTTCCCAGCGTTGGCAAATCCTGGAGTGGCATCAGGGCAGGACACGGTGATGTGGTGAGCATGGCATGGCCAGAGCTGCCCTCCCTGTGCCAGGGAGCAGAAGGAGCCACCAGGAACATCTGGGCAGGTGTTGCCCTGCCAGACAGAATCCCAGAGGTGGGCAAAGGTCTCCAAGGTCACCAAGTCCACCCTGTGCACCATCCCCACCTTGGCACTCAGTGCCAACTCCAGGAGTTCTGCCAGGGAAGAGGGACAGGCCAAGGGCAAGGGTGGGATCTTCTGCCAGGGAAGAGGGACAGGCCAAGGGCAAGGGTGGGATCTTCTGCCAGGGAAGAGGGACAGGCCAAGGGCAAGGGTGGGATCTTCTGCCAGGGGGACCTTCTGGCTCCCTGAACACCCTGATGGATCCAAATGGGTTTGGTGAGCAGGAGGTCCCCAGGGATGGACATGAAGGGGAGGAGAGACCCAGGAGGGTTCCCATGGTGTGGAAAGAGGGAAGAAAACCAAAGAGGAAGGATGAGAGTCTTGTGGTGGTTCTCCAAGAGAGACACTGAGGGGCTGGAGCTTGGCCAAGGATGGGAACGGGGCTGGAGCAGCAGGAGGAGGGTCTGGAGAACTCCTGAGGGAGCTGGGGGGGCTCAGGCTGGAGAAAAGGAGGCTCAGGGGGGACCTTCTGGCTCTGCAATCCCTGAGGGATCCAGGGCAAGGGTGGGATCTTCTGCCAGGGAAGAGGGACAGGCCAAGGGCAAGGGTGGGATCTTCTGCCAGGGAAGAGGGACAGGCCAAGGACAAGGGTGGGATCTTCTGCCAGGGAACAGGGACAGGCCAAGGGCAAAGGGCCTCAGGCTGTGCCAGGGGAGGGGCAGGTGGGACATGAGGAGGAATTTCCTTGGAAGGGGCTGCCCAGGGAGGGGGTGGAGTCCCCACCCCTGGAGGTGTCCAAGGAACACCTGGAGGTGGCACTGAGTGCCAAGGTGGGGATGGGACACAGGGTGGACTTGGTAATCTGGGAAGTCTCTTCCAACCTCAGTGATCCTGTGGCTGGTGAGGAAGATCCCCATGGAAGCTCCTGCTCCAATGGAGGAAAATGGGCTCCTTCAGCAGGACTTGAGGGGTCAAAACAGATTCCCCTCCCACCCCCAACACCTCTGCAAGCCCAAAACTCCACCAGCCAATCAGGGAGAGGCCTCCAGGACCACTCACTGCCCTCCCCCCCTTTGCTTTCCCCTCCAGGAACACAAATCCCAATTTTCCTTCCTTTCTCCACCCCTTGGAGCTGAAGCTTCACTGTGAGCTCCCTGCAGGTCCCTCACCCTCTGCTGCTCCCCACGGCCCAGACCCCCCCATGCCAGGCTGGCAGTGCCCATCCATGCCCTTGGAAAAGCCACTGGTGGGAGGAATCCACAAATTCCAAACTCTTTGGTCCGTTTGTTCTGAGGGACGCGGGAAAGGTCCATGGGAGGAGCTTAATCCAAGTGCCCCTGTGGGGTCTCCTCCTGCTCTCCAGTGGCTGAAGGAGCTTTGAGATCCCTTCCCATGTGCCACCTTTAATTAGGATCACTTGGGATTGGTCCAATAGCCATGGGAATGGCTGGGCCCTCCGGATGCTCCAGCTGGGAATTCCCACCCTGGGACAAAGCCCGGCCTTGCTCCTGGAATTTGGGTCCTGGAGAGTTGGGGAGGAGGTTTGGGGGAAAAGGAGGTTTGGGGGAAAAGGAGGTTTGGGAGAAAAGGAGGTTTGGGGGAAAAGGAGGTTTGGGGGAAAAGGAGACCTGGGAGAAAAGGAAGTTTGGGAGAAAATGTTTGGGGGAAAAGGAGGTTTGGGGGAAAAGGAGGTTTGGGGGAAAAGGAGGTTTGGGGGAAAAGGAGGTTTGGGGGAAAAGATCTGGGAGAAAAGGAGGTTTGGGGGAAAAGGAGGTTTGGGGGAAAAGATCTGGGAGAAAAGGAGGTTTGGGAGGAAAGGAGAACTGGGAGAAAAGGAGACCTGGGAGAAAAGGAGGTTTGGGAGAAAAGGAGGTTTGGGAGAAAAGAAGGTCTGGGAGAAAAGGAGACCTGGGAGAAAAGATCTGGGAGAAAAGGAGGTTTGGGAGAAAAGGAGGTTTGGGAGGAAAGGTCTGGGAGAAAAGGAGACCTGGGAGGAAAGGAGGTTTGGGGGAAAAGGAGACCTGGGGGAAAAGGAGACCTGGGAGAAAAGATCTGGGAGAAAAGGAGGTTTGGGGGGAAAGGAGGTTTGGGAGAAAAGGAGGTTTGGGAGAAAAGGAGGTTTGGGAGAAAAGGAGGTTTGGGAGAAAAGGAAGTTTGGGAGAAAAGGTCTGGGAGAAAAGGAGGTTTGGGGGAAAAGGTCTGGGAGAAAAGGACGTTTGGGAGAAAAGGAGAACTGGGAGAAAAGATCTGGGAGAAAAGGAAGTTTGGGAGAAAATGTTTGGGGGAAAAGGAGGTTTGGGAGAAAAGGAGGTTTGGGGGAAAAGGAGGTTTGGGGGAAAAGATCTGGGAGAAAAGGAGGTTTGGGGGAAAAGGAGGTTTGGGAGAAAAGGAGGTTTGGGAGAAAAGAAGGTTTGGGGGAAAAGGGGAGAGGGAAAACACACCAAAAATGCAGGGATTGGTTTGGAAGAAGAGCTGGATGGAAAGGGGCAAAGGGGGTTGTGGTGAAAAATGGGAACTGAGGGATCTTCCACTGAGGGATCTTCTACTGAGGGATTCTGCACCAAGAGATCCTACTCTGAGGGATCCTCCACCGAGGGATCCTCCACTGAGGGATCTTCCACTGAGGATCCTCCACTGAGGGATCCCACTCTGGGAGGTCCTACATTGAGGGATCCTCCACGAACAGATTCTACTCCAAGGGCTCCTCCACTCAGGGATCCTCCACTGAGCAATTTTCCACCAATGGATCCTATTCCAAGGGATCCTCCACCAAGGATTTCTACACCACGAGATCAGGATGCAATGGGACCATGTTCACCCACAACCACGGTGCCCTTGGAGGTGCCAGGGCTCTGCAGTGCCCATTCCAGCCAGAGAAGGGCAGGGATGGCCCTTGGTCTCCTCTGAGGCCCCTTCCTGGTTGGACAAGAAAGCCACAAAGGATCTGCCACGCTTGGAAAAACAGCCCCGACATCTAGAAATGAAGGCACCCAAAGAGGTGCCCACGTCGAGGTTGGGGTGCCCCCATTGCCCTGCCTGAGGTTGGGGTGCCCCCCATGCCCACCCCGAGGTTGGAGTGCCCCCCATGCCCACCCCGAGGTTGGGGTGCCCCCCATGCCCACCCCGAGGTTGGGGTTCCCCCCAATCCTTGCCCTGCCAGAGGTTGGGGTGTCCCCCTTGCCCAGCCTGAGGTTGGGGTGCCCCCCTTGCCCAGCCTGAGGTTGGGCTGCCCCCCAATCCTTGCCCAGCCTGAGGTTGGGCTGCCCCCCTTGTCCAGTCTGAGGTTGGGGTGCCCCCCAATCCTTGCCCAGCCTGAGGTTGGGGTGCCCCCCTTGCCCTGCCTGAGGTTGGGGTGTCCCCCTTGCCCTGCCTGAGGTTGGGGTGCCCCCCTTGCCCAGCCTGAGGTTGGGCTGCCCCCCAATCCTTGCCCAGCCTGAGGTTGGGGTGCCCCCCTTGTCCAGTCTGAGGTTGGGGTGCCCCCCAATCCTTGCCCTCCCTGAGTCTGGGGTGCCCCCCGTGCCCACCCTGAGGTTGGGCTGCCCCCTGTACCCACCCTGAGGTTGGGCTGCCCCCTGTACCCACCCCGAGGTTGGGGTGCCCCCTTGCCCTGCCCCCCGTGCCCATCCCCATTATCTGAGCTGCTCAAAACAAGGAAACCCCATCTGATCCTTCCAGTGGAGCCCAGACGGTGCCCGCAGCCCCGTGCCCACCTGGGACACCCCTGGCACTGCCACCACCAGCCTGGCACGGAGCCACCAGCGGCTCTTCCGTTAATTAAATCCCGCCCCCGGCACAGAGAGTGGAAACGCGGGGCAGGAACCAAAGGATGGTCTGACTCGGTCCCAGCACGATCCCAATTGCTGTGAATAAGCAACAGCTTTCCCCAGGGAGATAATATTTAATTATTCTGGTTTTCTTTTCTTTTTTTCTATTATTTTTTTTCTTTTCTTGTTTTCCTCTTTTTTCTTTTCTTTTTTCCTTTTATTTTCTTATTTTGTCTTTTCTTTTCTTATTTTTTCTTTTCTTTTTCCTTTTCTTTTTCCTTTTCTTTTTTCCTATTTTTTCTTTTTTTCCTATTTTTTCTTTTATTTTTTTCTTTTCTTTTTTCTTTTATTTTCTTATTTTTCCTTTTCTTTTTTTTTATTTTTCCCTTTCTTTTTTCCTTTTCTTTTTTCTATTTTTTCTTTTATTTCCTTATTTTTCCTTTTCTTTTTTCTTTTCTTTTTTTTTCTATTTTTCTCTCTTTTATTTTCCCCTTTCTTTTTCCTATTTTTCTTTTATTTTCTTATTTTTCCTTTTCTTTATTCTTTTATTTTTCTTTTTCTTTTTCCTATTTTTCTTTTATTTTCTTATTTTTCCTTTTCTTTTTTCTTTTCTTTTTCCTTTTCTTTTTTCTTTTCTCTTTTCTATTTTTTCTTTTATTTTTTCTTTTATTTTTTCCTTTTATTTTTTCCTCTTCTTTTTTCCTTTTCTTTTTTTTTCCTTTACTTTTTTCCTTTTCTTTTTTCTATTTTTTTTCTTTTATTTTTTCCTTTTATTTTTTCCTCTTCTTTTTTCCTTTTCTTTTTTTTCCTTTACTTTTTTCCTTTTCTTTTTTCTATTTTTCCTTTTATTTTTTCCTTCTATTTTTTCCTTTCCTTTTTTCCTTCTATTTTTTCCTTCTATTTTTTCCTTTCCTTTTTTTTTCTGCCTTTTTTTTTTTTTGGCTTTTTTTAACCTCCCCCCGAGGCCTGGGAGGGGAAAAGGAGCCTCGTAGGGAAATAACCCCCGAGCCAGACAGAGCGTGGTGCGGATGGGGAGGGAACTCCCAGTTGGCACCAAGATAAACCGGCTCACGATCCGGCCGGGTCTGTCCCGGGAGAGCCCGCGGGGGCTCTGGCACAGCCGGGGGGGGGGCACAGGGCAGACTGTCCCCTCGCCACCCCCTGCGCTGCCAGCCCCCTGCCCTGGCACGGGGGGCAGGTGGTGGTGGGCACACCCTGGGGATGGATGGAGGGATGGAGAGAGGGAGGAAACCCCGCAGGTGCCCCGAGCGCGGTGGGGGCAGCGCTGGGCACAAAGGGCTCGGAAGCCGCCGGGTGGGTACAGTGGCATCGTGCCCGTGCAGCCCCCGGGGGTGGCATCGTGCCCGTGGCAGCCCCCGGCGTGGACTCGGGGGGTTCCGATCCCTCCGCATCGCCCACCGGCGGGGGATCCTCCCCGGGGGGCTCCGCGCAAGCGAAGGGGCAGCACTCGGGGGGGCCGCGGTGCCATCCCTGGGGGGCACCATCGCTCTGTGTCCCACTCCCCGGGCGACTCCCGGTGCCAACCCGGGAGCGGAGACCAGGAAAGTCCGCGGCTCTCCCGGGGCCCTTCCCGGGGAGGAACCCGGCCCCGCTTCCCCCGCACCGCGGGGTCCCACCCGGTGTCCCTCCGGTGTCCCCTCAGTGTCCCCCCGGTGTCCCCTCAGTGTCCCCCCCCTCACCATCCCCGCCGCACCTTTGTGCGCGTCCCCCCCGCACCGAGCCCGACCCCAGCCCCGCTTCCCCCGCCCTCCGGTGTCCCCCCGTTGTCCCCCTGGTGTCCCCTCAGTGTCCCCCCCGGTGTCCCCTCAGTGTCCCCCTCAGTGTCCCCCCACTCACCATCCCCGCCGCACCTTTGTGCGCGTCCCCCCCGCACCGAGCCCGACCCCGGCCCCGCTTCCCCCGCCCCCCGGTGTCCCCTCGGTGTCCCCCCGGTGTCCCCTCAGTGTCCCCCCCGGTGTCCCCTCAGTGTCCCCTCAGTGTCCCCCCACTCACCATCCCCGCCGCACCTTTGTGCGCGTCCCCACCGCACCGAGCCCGGCCCCGCTTCCCCCGCCCTCCGGTGTCCCCCCGCTGTCCCTCTGGTGTCCCCTCAGTGTCCCCTCATGTCCCCCCCGGTGTCCCCCGCGGTGTCCCCGCACTCACCATCCCCGTCGCACCTTTGTGCGCGTCCCCCCCGCACCGAGCCCGAGCCCGGCCCCTCTTCCCCCGCCCCCCGGTATCCCCTCAGTGTCCCCCCTGGTGTCCCCTCAGTGTCCCCCCGGTGTCCCCTCAGTGTCCCCCCGGTGTCCCCTCAGTGTCCCCTCGCTGTCCCCCCGCGGTGTCCCCGCACTCACCATCCCCGCCGCACCTTTGTGCGCGTCCCTCCCGCACCGAATCCCGGGGCTCCCGCGGCGGCGGCGGCGGCGGAGGAGGAGGAGGAGGAAGAGGAGGAGGAGGAGGAGGAGAAGGCGGAGGAGGAGGCGGAGGAAAAGCCCCGAGCCCAGCGGAGCGTCCCCCGCTCCAGCCCCGCCGAGCGCGGAGCTCCCCCCGCCTTCGGGGCCGCTCCCCCCGCCCGCCCGCCCATTGTTCGCTGCCGGCGCCGCTGCGGGGCCATTGTCTGGCTGTGCCAGGGGCACCGCACAGCCCCCCAGCCTGGGGGTGCCACCCTCTGCACTCACCCACCCCGGGGGTGCCACCCTCTGCACCAACCCCGGGGGTGCCACCCCTTTGCCCGGCCCCGAACGTGCAGCGGCGCATTTGGGGTGAGGATGGGCCGGGGGGCACCCGCACAGCCCCCCAGCCTGGGGTGCCACCCTCTGCACCCACCCCCGGGGTGCGACCCTCTCCACCTGACCCGGGGGTGCCACCCTCTGCACCCACCCACCCCGGGGGTGCCACCCGTGTGCCCGGCTCCGGGGGTGCCACCCCTTTGCCTGGCCCCGAACGCACAGTGGCACATTTGGGGTGAGGATGGGCCAGGGGGCACCCGCACAGCCCCCCAGCCTGGGGTGCCACCCTCTGCACCCACCCCAACCTGGGGGTGCCACCCTCTGCACCCACCCCATCCTGGGGGTGCCACCCCTTTGCCCGGCCCTGAACGCACAGTGGCGCATTTGGGGTGAGGATGGGCCGGGGGGCACCCGCACAGCCCCCCAGCCTGGGGTGCCACCCTCTGCACCCACCCCAACCTGGGAGTGCCACCCTCTGCACCCACCCCAACCTGGGGGTGCCACCCTCTGCACCCACCCCATCCTGGGGGTGCCACCCCTTTGCCTGGCCCCGAACGCACAGTGGCACATTTGGGGTGAGGATGGGCCAGGGGGCACCCGCACAGCCCCCCAGCCTGGGGTGCCACCCTCTGCCCCCACCCCAACCTGGGGGTGCCACCCTCTGCACCCACCCCATCCTGGGGGTGCCACCCCTTTGCCTGGCCCCGAACGTGCAGCGGCGCATTTGGGGTGAGGATGGGCCGGGGGGCACCCGCACAGCCCCCAGCCTGGGGTGCCACCCTTTGCACCCACCCCCGGGGTGCGACGCTCTCCACCTGACCCGGGGGTGCCACCCTCTGCACCCACCCCATCCTGGGGGTGCCACTCTCCCCCACCCACCCCGGGGGTGCCACCCCTTTGCCCAGGTCCGAACACGCAGTGGCGCGTTTGGGGTGAGGATGGGCCAGGGGGCACCCACACAGCCCCCCAGCTTCGGGTGCCACCCTCTGCACCCATCCCGGGGGTGCCACCCGTGTGCCCGGCTCTGGGGGTGTCACCCATTTGCCCGACCCCGAACGCACAGAGGGGCATTTGCTCTGGGGGTGCCCCCTGGGGTACCCATTTCTGGAGGAGGTGGGTGAGGGTTGAACCCCCCCTTGGGTGCCCCCGACTCGGGGCCCACAGAGCCCTCGTGCCCCCACATGCCCCTCTGCACCTGAGAGTGGGAAGGGCAATCCCGTGCCCTGGCAGAGGTGCCCCCAAAAGGGTCTTAGCGTGGGGCGGGGGGCACAGCCCACCTGTGCCCACCTTTGTGCCAGGCCAGGCTGGTTTTGTGAACTCCATTGGGTGCCCCTCACCCATGAAAATGGGGTACAGATCCCAAGTCTCATCAGGGATGGGAGGCCAGCGATGCCCCTTGGGGTCGGGGTGCCCACGGGTGGGTCCAGTGATGCCCCTCGGGGTCAGGGTGCCCACGGGTGGGTCTGGCAATGCCCCTCGGGGTCGGGATGCCCATAGGAGGGTCTGGCGATGCCCCTCGGGGTTGGGGTGCCCACGGGTGGGTCTGACCAAGCCCCAGGGGGTCGGGGTGCCCATAGGAGGGTCTGGCGATGCCCCTCGGTGTCAGGGTGCCCATGGGTGGGTCCAGCGATGCCCCTTGGGGTCGGGGTGCCCATAGGAGGGTCTGGCGATGCCCCTCGGGGTTGGGGTGCCCATAGGAGGGTCTGACCAAGCCCCTCGGGGTCGGGGTGCCCATAGGAGGGTCTGGCGATGCCCCTCGGGGTTGGGGTGCCCATAGGAGGGTCTGGCGATGCCCCTTGGGGTCGGGGTGCCCATAGGAGGGTCTGACCAAGCCCCTCGGGGTCGGGGTGCCCACGGGTGGGTCTGGCGATGCCCCTCGGGGTTGGGGTGCCCATAGATGGGTCTGGCGATGCCCCTCGGGGTCGGGGTGCCCATAGGAGGGTCTGGCGATGCCCCTTGAGGTCGAGGTGCCCACAGGTGGGTCTGGCCAAGCCCATCAGGGTCGGGGCATTGTGGCTTGGCCACACACATGGCGGCTTCCCGGTGCCAGGGGAGTCAGTCCGGCCCCCTGCTCCAAGACCACCAGCTTGGGTGGGCACCCCTTGCCCATCTCTGCTCTCTTTGGGATCCAGAGGAAACAAGAGGGATGAGTGGCACAACCCGCGGACCTTTCCCACGAAGGGATGAGCAAACAGCACCATGGGGGCTCTTCTTTGGAGGGCAGTGCCATCCCCATGCCCACCGGGGCTCGTGGGCAGGAGCTGTTGTGCCCCACAAGAGCACGGAGGGAGGGCCCGGCACCCTGAGGTGCCCCAGAGGGGCAGATCCCACAGTCCAACCCTCCCATAGAGCTCAAATAACCTCTCCACGGGGGCACTTTGGGACTGCCCCACTCGTGGGTGCCCCACGCGAGCACAGAGGGAGGGCCTGGCACCCCGAGGTGCCCCAGAGGGGCAGATGCCCCCCCGTCCAAGCCCCTTCACGGGGACTCCGGCGGGATTCGGGATCACCCCACTCGTGGGTGCCCCACGCGAGCACAGAGGGAGGGCCCGGCACCCCGAGGTGCCCCCGAGGGGCAGATCCCATAGTCCAACCTCTCCATGGGGGCTCAAACAGCCCCTCCATGGGGCTCCAGCAGCCCCTCGACGGGGGCACTTCGGGACCGCCCCACTCGTGGGTGCCCCACGTGAGCACAGAGGGAGGGCCCGGCACCCTGAGGTGCCCCAGAGGGGCAGATCCCCCAGTCCAACCCCCCCTCCATGGGGGCTCAAACAGCCCCTCCACGGGGAGTATTCGGGACCCCCCCACGCGTGGGGAACGCGCCACGAGCGCGCGCCCAGCGCGGGAACGGCCGCGCGCGGTTTTTTATGAATGAAAGGGCGGGGCTGGGAACGGCCAAGCCACGCCCCTCCTCGGAGCTGACCAATGGCGTGCGGCGCTCTCGGCTCGGAGCACGCCATTGGTCGGATTTAAATAGGATTTTTTTTGAGTTAATGAGTTAGGGGCGGGATTAAAGGGGATTTTGGGAGGGAAAGGGCGGGAATTGGGGGGAAAGGGCGGGAATTGAGGGAGAAAGGGCGGGAATTGGGGAGGATTTGGGCGGGGATTTTGGGAGAGGAAAGGGGAGGGATTAGAGGGGATTTTGGGGGTAAAGGGCGGGGTTTGGGGGGTATTTGGGGGAAGGGGCGGGATTTGGGGGTCATAGGGCGGGAATTGGGGGGTCATGGGGCGGGAATTGGGGGTCATGGGGCGGGAATTGGGGGGATTTGGGGCGGGGAGAGGGCGGGAATTGGGGGAAGGGGCGGGCATTGGGAGATTTTGGAGGGAAGGGGGAGGGACTTGGGGGGTCATGGGGCGGGAATTGGGGTCATTGGGCGGGAATTGGGGGGATTTTGGGCGGGGTAAGGGCGGGAATTGGAGGAGATTTAGGAGGCGAAAGAGGAGGGGATTGGGGGGATTTTGGGGGGAAGAGGGGCGGGATTTGGGGGGTCATGGGGCGGGAATTTGGAGGATTTGGGGCGGGTAAAGGGCGGGGATTGGGGGGATTTTGGGGGGAAAAGGGGCGGGATTAGGAAGGTCATGGGGCGGGAATTGGGGGGATTTGGGAGGGGGGGAAAGGAGGGGATTAGGGAGGATTTGGGGGGGTCATGGGGCGGGAATTGGGGGGATTTGGGGCGGGGAGAGGGCGGGGATTGGGGGGCCATGGAGAGGGAGCAGAGGGAGCGGATTGGGGGGGGGAACGGGGGGGAGAGGGGCGGGATTTGGGGGGTCATGAGGCGGGAATTGGGGGGGATTTTGGGCGGGGGAAGGGAGGGGATTAGGGAGGATTTGGGGGGGATTTGGGGCGGGAATTGGGGGGGTTTGGGGCGGGGATTGGGGGGCCATGGAGAGGGGGCAGAGGGAGCGGGTTAGGGGGGAATGCGGGGGGAGAGAGGGGAGAGGGGCGGGGATTGGGGGGTTCATGGGCCGGGGGCAGAGGGCGATGGGGCGGGGAGTGGGAGCCGGGCAGCGATGGGCGATGGGGAGGAGGGAGCGGGACGGTGGGGTGGGATTGTGGGGCAGGGAGGGAGGAACGATCGGGAGGGGGCGATGGGGCAAGAAGAAGCGATGGGGCAAGGGGTGATGTATCGCGGAGAGCGATATATCGCGGAGGCGGCGCTATATCGCGGAGGGGGCGATGAGGCAGGGGGTGATGTATTCGGGGGCGATATATCGCGGAGGCGGCGCTATATCGCGGAGGGGGCGATGAGGCAAGGGGTGGTGTATTCGGGGGCGATATATCGCGAAGGGGGCGATGGGGTAGGGGGTGATGTATTCGGGGACGATATATCGCGGAGGGGGCGATATATCGCGGAGGGGGGCGATATATCGCAGAGGGTGCGATGGGGCAGGGGGTTGATACATTCGGGGACGATATATCGCGGAGGAGACGATATATCGCAGAGAGGGCGATGGGGCAGGGGGGTTGATACATTCGGGGGCGATATATCGCGAAGGAGACGATATATCGCACAGGGGGCGATATATCGTGGAGGGGACGATATATCGTGGAGGGGGCGATAGGGCAGGGCCGGTCGTGCCCCCCGTCCCTTTTCAAGTGCCTTTATGGGCTCCCTCCCCGGAGCAACCCCTTGAGGTGCAGTCCTGGGGGTGCAGGAGCGCGTGGCCAAATTTGGGTCCCTGCCTCCCCCACTTTGGGGGTGTCTGCCCCGAGTGGGGGTCCCCTGTGCCCCCCTCCCGCCCCACCAGTGCCCCCTCGGGGTGCCCCTCGCTGTCGTGCCAGCCCCGGGGGTGATTGATGGGCTCTCGGAGCTGCCCTGACGTCTGGGAAGGGCCTCATTGTGCCACCCTGTGATTTATGGGCACTGTCCCCTCCCTCTGGGGGGCACAAAGGGCCCTGCCCTGCCCGGCCCTGCCCTGCTCCGCCCTGCCCTGCCCCGTGTGGGGCACCCGGGACCTGCAGGGCACAGGGGGTGGGCACTTACCCACCTTCTCCTGGCACGGAGTCCCCAACACCAGCTCGGACCTTCTGCAGAACATGGAAAGTCCTTGCAAAGTCCTCACTCGGCTCCCTGAGCAGAGCAGGGAGTGGTGACAACCCCCAAAGCCCCCCAGAGCCCCCTCCCCACCCAAAGGTGCCCCCCAGAACCCCCTCCTCGCCCAAAGGTGCCCCCCAGACCACCCTCCTCACCCAAAGGTGCCCCCCAGACCCCCCTCCTCGCCCAAAGGTGCCCCCCAGAACCCCCTCCTCACCCAAAGGTGCCCCCCAGACCCCCCTCCTCGCCCAAAGGTGCCCCCCAGAACCCCCTCCTCACCCAAAGGTGCCCCCCAGACCCGCCTCCCCACCCAAAGGTGCCCCCAGAGCGCCCTCCTCGCCCAAAGGTGCCCCCCAAACCCCCCTCCCCCCCAAAGGTGCCCCCCAGACCCCCCCCTCCTCACCCAAAGGTGCCCCCAGACCCTCCTCCCCACCCAAAGGTGCCCCTCAGATCCCCCTCCTCACCCAAAGGTGCCCCCCAGACCCCCCCTCCTCAACCAAAGGTGCCCCCAGACCCCCCTCCTCACCCAGAGATGCCCCCCAGACGCCCCCTCCCCACCCAAAGGTGCCCCCCAGACCCCCCTCCTCACCCAAAGGTGCCCCCCAGACCCCCCTCCTCACCCAAAGGTGCCCCCCAGACCCCCCTCCTCACCCAAAGATGCCCCCCAGACCCCTCTCTTCGCCCCTCACAGCCCCCCAGACCCCCCTCCCCACCCAAAGGTGCCCCCAGACCCCCCTCCTCGCCCAAAGGTGCCCCCCAGACCCGCCTCCCCACCCAAAGGTGCCCCCAGAGCGCCCTCCTCGCCCAAAGGTGCCCCCCAGAGCCCCCTCCTCACCCAAAGGTGCCCCCCAGACCCCCTCCCAACCCAAAGGTGCCCCCCAGACCCTCCTCCTCACCCAAAGGTGCCCCCCACAGTCCCCACCCCAAAAACCGGACCCTGGCAGGTCCCAAGGGCCTCATTGCCCCCAGGTGGGCTCCAAGGTGGGCACCTTTGTCCCTTGCCCAGGTCCCGAGACCCCCCTAAAGGGGACAGAGATGCTCCAGGGCTCGTGGGGGGATGGGGGTCCCCAACTTGAGGGTGGGGGGTGACAGGGGGGTCTGGGCTGAGCTTTGGGGACCCAGCAGATGGCGCTGCTGCCCCGCGGGCGGTTTGGGGACAGGGATGTGACACGGCGACATTCGGGGGGGGGGGGGGGTGGGCACAGGCAGGGCTGAAACGAGGGGTGTGCCCAATTTGGGGGGTCCCACCCTGCCTTGGGTGCGGTTTTGGGAGGTCAGGGGAGGGTCAGCACCCAAAACAAGGGGTGTCCTTCCCCCTTCCCAACTTGGGGGGTCCCAGCACCCAAAACAAGGGGTGTCCTTCCCCCTTCCCAACTTGGGGGGTCCCACCCTGCCTTTGCTTCTCTATTTTGGGGCTCAGGGGAGGGTCAGCACCCAAAACAAGGGGTGTCCTTCCCCCTTCCCAACTTGGGGAGTCCCAGCACCCAAAACAAGGGGTGTCCTTCCCTCTTCCCAACTTGGGGGGTCCCAGCACCCAAAACAAGGGGTGTCCTTCCTCCCTTCCCAACTTGGGGGGTCCCACCCTGCCTTGGCTGCTCTTTTCTGGGGGTCAGCACCCAAAAAAGGGGTGTCCTTTCTCCCTTCCCAACTTGGGGGGTCCCAGGGGAGGGTCAGCACCCAAAACAAGGGGTGTCCTTCCCCCTTCCCAACTTGGGAGGTCCCAGCACCCAAAACAAGGGGTGTCCTTCCCCCCTTCCCAACTTGGGGGGGGTCCCACCCTGCCTTGGGTGCCCTTTTCTAGGGGTCAGCACCCAAAACAAGGGGTGTCCTTCCTCCCTTCCCAACTTGGGGGGTCCCAGCACCCAAAACAAGGGGTGTCCTTTCTCCCTTCCCAATTTGGGGGGTCCCAGCACCCAAAACAAGGAGTGTCCTTCCCTCTTCCCAATTTGGGGGGTCCCAAGGGAGGGTCAGCACCCAAAACAAGGGGTGTCCTTCCCCCTTCCCAACTTGGGGGGGTTCCACCCTGACTTTGCTTCTCTATTTTGGGGGTCAGGGGAGGGTCAGCACCCAAAACGAGGGTGTCCTTCCCCCTTCCCAACTTGGGGGGGTCCCAGGGGAGCGTCAGCACCCAAAACAAGGGGTGTCCTTCCCCCTTCCCAACTTGGGGGGTCCCAGCACCCAAACCAAGGGGTGTCCTTCCCTCTTCCCAACTTGGGGGGTCCCAGGGGAGGGTCAGCACCCAAAACAAGGGGACTCCTTCCCCCTTCCCACCCAGGGGGTCCCACCCTGCCTCAGATGCTCCATTTAGGGGGGGACAGGCCATGAAAAGGGGCCAAGGAGCCCCTTCTGCCCATCACCCCTGGGCAGGGACCCAGAAATTCTGCAGGGCAGAATCAGCTGAGCAGTTTTTTTGCTGCTTCTCTCCCCTCCAGCACCGTTTCCCAGGAGGATTTTTCCATCATTCTTTGTTCCCACACCGGGAAAAATCATCCTGCGGAGCTCAGGATGGAGAAATGAGGGAAAGAAAGCGGGGAATGAGTTGGGAATGGTGCAGGAAACCGTTTTGGGAGGCAGAGGAGGGGGCTGAGCTGCCTCTTGGAGCACAAAGCACAGTCAGGGACCCCCAATCTGTCGGGGCTGGGAGGGCAGAGGCGGCATCTCAATTAGCACCGAGAATTCCCATTGTGAGAGGCACAATGAGGACCAGATGTCAGGGTCGGGGCTGGCAGAGGGGACCAGGGGGCCCTAAAGGGCCTTGGGGGGCACTGCCACGGGGCTGGTGCCACCCTGAGGCCATTAACCCCTCCTGGAGATGGGGCAGGATGAGGAGTAGTCTGTGTGTGGAGGTTGGAGGTGGCAGAGGGAACCCCAAAGAGCTTTGGGGGGCAGTGCCACGGAGCTGGTGCCACACTGAGGCCATTAACCCCTCCTGGAGATGGGGCAGGATGGGCATGAGTCTGTGTGTGGAGGTTGGAGCTGGCAGAGGGAACCCCAGAGAGCTTTGGGGGGCACTGCCATGGGGCTGGTGCCACCCTGAGCCCTTTATTCCCTCCTGGAGATGGGGCAGGATGGGCATGAGTCCATGTATGGAGGTTGGAGCTGGCAGAGGGGACCAGGGAGCCCTAAAGAGCTTTGGGGGGCACTGCCATGGAGCTGGTGCCACCCTGAGCCCTTTATTCCCTCCTGGAGATGGGGCAGGATGGGCATGAGTCTGTGTGTGGAGGTTGGAGGTGGTAGAGGGGGCCCCAGAGAGCTTCGGGGGGCACTGCCACGGAGCTGGTGCCACCCTGAGCCCTTTATTCCCTCCTGGAGATGGGGCAGGATGGGCATGAGTCCGTGTATGGAGGTTGGAGCTGGCAGAGGGAACCCCAGAGAGCTTTGGGGGGCACTGCCATGGAGCTGGTGCCACCCTGAGGCCTTTATTCCCTCCTGGAGATGGGGCAGGATGGGCATGAGTCTGTGTGTGGAGGTTGGAGCTGGCATAGGGAACCCCAGAGAGCTTTGGGGGTCACTGCCATGGGGCTGGTGCCACCCTGAGCCCCTTTCATCCCTCTTGGAGATGGGGCAGGAATGGGATGAGTCCATGTGTGGAGGTTGGAGGTGGTAGAGGGAACCCCAGAGAGCTTTGGGGGGCACTGCCACGGGGCTGGTGCCACCCTGAGGCCATGAATCCCTCCTGGAGATGGGGCAGGATGAGGAGAAGTCTGTGTATGGAGGTTGGAGGTGGCAGAGGGAACCCCAGAGAGCTTTGGGGGGCACTGCCATGGGGCTGGTACCACCCTGAGCCCCTTTCATCCCTCTTGGAGATGGGGCAGGAATGGGATGAGTCCATGTGTGGAGGTTGGAGCTGGCAGAGGGAACCCCAGAGAGCTTTGGGGGGCACTGCCATGGGGCTGGTGCCACCCTGAGGCCTTTATTCCCTCCTGGAGATGGGGCAGGATGGGCATGAGTCCATGTGTGGAGGTTGGAGCTGACAGAGGGGACCAGGGAGCCCTAAAGAGCTTTGGGGGGCACTGCCACGGAGCTGGTGCCACCCTGAGCCCTTTATTCCCTCCTGGAGATGGGGCAGGATGGGCATGAGTCTGTGTGTGGAGGTTGGAGCTGGCAGAGGGAACCCCAGAGAGCTTTGGGGGGCACTGCCACAGGGCTGGTGCCACCCTGAGGCCTTTATTCCCTCCTGGAGATGGGGCAGGATGGGCATGAGTCCATGTATGGAGGTTGGAGCTGGCAGAGGGAACCCCAGAGAGCTTTGGGGGGCACTGCCACGGAGCTGGTGCCACCCTGAGGCCTTTATTCCCTCCTGGAGATGGGGCAGGATGGGCATGAGTCTGTGTGTGGAGGTTGGAGCTGGCATAGGGAACCCCAGAGAGCTTTGGGGGGCACTGCCATGGGGCTGGTGCCACCCTGAGCCCCTTTCATCCCTCTTGGAGATGGGGCAGGAATGGGATGAGTCCATGTGTGGAGGTTGGAGGTGGTAGAGGGAACCCCAGAGAGCTTTGGGGGGCAGTGCCATGGGGCTTCCACATGGTCGGGCACCCCCAGGGCTGTGTCCCCTCCCTCGGGGCGGGTCGGGCACCCCCAGGGTCGGGCACCCCCAGCGCCCTGTCCCTCCCTCGGGGCGGGTCGGGCATCCCCAGGGTCGGGCACCCCCAGGACTGTCCTTTCCTCAGGGCGGGGTGGGCACCCCCAGGGTCGGGCACCCCCAGCGCCCTGTCCCCTCCCTCGGGGCGGGTCGGGCACCCCCAGGGTCGGGCACCCCCAGGGCTGTGTCCCCTCCCTCGGGGCGGGTCAGGCACCCCCAGCGCCCTGTCCCTCCCTCGGGGCGGGGTGGGCACCCCCAGGGTCGGGCACCCCCAGGGTCGGGCACCCCCAGGGCTGTGCCCTCTCCCTCGGGGCGGGTCGGGCACCCCCAGGGTCGGGCACCCCCAGGGCTGTGTCCCCTCCCTCGGGGCGGGTCGGGCATCCCCAGGGTCGGGCACCCCCAGGACTGTCCTTTCCTCAGGGCGGGGTGGGCACCCCCAGGGTCGGGCACCCCCAGGGCTGTGCCCTCTCCCTCGGGGTGGGTCGGGCACCCCCAGCGCCCTCTCCCTCCCTCCGCGGGACCCTCTGGGTTGGCAGCACGGACCTGGCGGTGCCCCCGATGGGCACAAGGACTCGGAGGGAGCCGAATCCTCCCGCTCGCCTGGCCGAGGCTGGCACAGCCCCGAGCGCCGCGTCCCCGCGGGGTGGCACTGGCAGCGACTCCGCTCCTTCCCCCGCTCCTGCCCGGCACGGTGCCCGGAGCTGCCCGGCATCAGCTGCGCACAGAGCGGGGGCCCTGCTGGCATCCTGGCACGGCGAGCCGAGCCGAGCCGAGCCGATCCGTGCCCGGCGGCGGGAGGGGCACGAACACAAACAGCACATCGGGGTCCTCGGGGGATGCCCGGGCAAGAGGGAGGAGGGGGAGGAGTGTGCCAGGGCTGGAGGGAGGAGGGGGATGAGTGTGCCAGGGCAGGAGGGAGGAGGGGGAGGAGTGTGCCAGGGCAAGAGGGAGGAGGGGGATGAGTGTGCCAGGGCAGGAGGGAGGAGGGGGATGAGTGTGCCAGGGCAGGAGGGAGGAGGGGGATGAGTGTGCCAGGGCAGGAGGGAGGAGGGGATGAGTGTGCCAGGGCAGGAGGGAGGAGGGGATGAGTGTGCCAGGGCTGGGAGGGTTGGGAAGGGAAGGATTTGGGATATGAGGTTTGGGAAGGGGAGGATTTGGGATGTGAAGAGGATTGGGAGGTTTGGGAATGGAAGGATTTGGGATGTTCAAAGGGAAGGGAAGGATTTGGGAAGGGGAAGGGTTTGGGATGTGCAGGGTTTGGAAAAGGAAAGGATTTGGAATGTGCAGAGAGTTGGGAGGTTTGGGAAGGGAAGGATTTGGGATGTGCAGGGTTTGGGAAGGGGAAGGATTTGGGATGTGCAAGAGGTTGGGAAGGATCTGGGATGTGCAGGGGGAAGGGAAGGATTTGGGATGTGCAGGGGGAAGGGAAGGATTTGGGATGTGCAGGGGGTTGGGAAGGGAAGGATTTGGGATGTGCAGGGGACTGGGAGGTTTGGGAAGGGAAGGATTTGGGATGTGCAGAGGGTTGGAAAGGGAAGGATTTGGGATGTGCAGGGAACTGGGAGGGTTGGGAAGGGAAGGATTTGGGATGTGCAGTGATTGGGAAGGGAAGGATTTGGGATGTGCAGTGATTGGGAAGGGGAAGGATTTGGGATGTGCAGGGGGTTGGGAGGTTTGGAAAGGGAAGATTTGGGCTGGGAGGTTTGGGAAGGGAAGGATTTGGGATGTGCAGGGAGTTGGGAAGGGAAGGATTTGGGATGTGCAGGAGGTTGGGAAGGATTTGGGATGTGCAGGGGACTGGGAGGGTTGGGAAGGGAAGGATTTGGGATGTGCAGGGGACTGGGAGGTTTGGGAAGGGAAGGATTTGGGATGTGCAGGGAACTGGGAGGGTTGGGAAGGGAAAGTTCGGGCTCCGCGGGCGCTGCCGCGAGCTCATTAAGGGCAATATTGCCCCCTAATCGGTGCCATGGCAATGCCGCGGAGGCTCCGGAGCCGCCACCTGATCCCTCCGTCTCGGCGCACTCCGGCACCATCTGCCCAGCCGTGCCAGGCGCTGGAGCCCGCCCAGGTGCCCGTGCCCATCACCTGGGCCTCGCCTGCTGTGCGGGGAGGGGGCACCCCCGGGGCCTAGCACGGGGGGCGCGATGGGGGGAAAGTTGGGCAAAGAAAGGCTCTGGGGGGTGCGGGAGGGCACGGGGGGTGGGTGGGTGGCACACGGGGGGCACCGGTGAGGAGGATGAACCGGAGCGGATTTTCTCAAGAGTTTGACGGGAGAATTCGAGAGGGGCTCAGAGGCCACCAAAGGATCGTTGTCTCCTCGTTAAACGGCCCTTCAAAGCTGTGTCTGTGCCCTCCGCGCCGCCCTTTCTTTCCTTGTCTTCTCCTTCCTCACGGAACTTCCCTCGGGTGAATTTTCCAGTAGTTCAGCCGGGTCAGAGGGTGGGCACGGGCTGGGCACCCACCCGGGCTCACCCACCCTCGTGGAGCCCCGTGTGGGGCTGCTCTGCACGGCCCCGGGGGCTGCAACCAGTGGGATGTGCTGGGAATGGTCCTGCCTGTCCCGGGAATGGTCCTTCCTGTGCCGGGAATGGTCCTGCCTGTGCTGGGAATGGTTCTGCCTGTCCTGCCTGTCCCGGGAATGGTTCTGCCTGTCCCGGGAATGGTTCTGCCTGTCCCGGGAACGGTCCTGCCTGTCCCGGGAATGGTCCTGCCTGTCCCGAGATGTTCCTGCCTGTCCCGGGAATGGTCCTGCCTGTGCCGGGAATGGTCCTGCCTGTCCCGGGAATGGTCCTGCCTGTGCCAGGAATGGTCCTGCCTGTCCCGGGAATGGTCCTTCCTGTCCTGGGAATGGTCCTGCCTGTCCCGGGAATGGTCCTTCCTGTGCCGGGAATGGTCCTGCCTGTCCCGGGAATGGTTCTGCCTGTCCCGGGAATGGTCCTTCCTGTGCCGGGAATGGTCCTGCCTGTGCTGGGAATGGTCCTGCCTGTCCCGGGAATGGTCCTTCCTGTGCCGGGAATGGTCCTGCCTGTGCTGGGAATGGCCCTTCTGTGCCGGGAATGGTCCTGCCTGTCCCGAGATGTTCTTGCCTGTGCCGGGAATGGTCCTGCCTGTCCCGGGATGCTCCTGCCTGTCCCGGGAATGGTCCTCCCTGTCCCGGGAATGGTCCTGCCTGTCCCGGGAATGGTTCTGCCTGTCCCGGGATGCTCCTGCCTGTCCTGCCTGTCCCGGGATGCTCCTGCCTGTCCTGCCTGTCCCGGGAATGGTCCTGCCTGTCCCGGGAATGGTTCTGCCTGTCCCGGGAATGGTCCTGCCTGTCCCGGGATGCTCCTGCCTCTCCTGCTTGTCCCAGGAATGGTCCTGCCTGTCCCGGGATGCTCCTGCCTCTCCTGCCTGTCCCAGGAATGGTCCTGCCTGTCCCGGCAATGCTCCTGCCTCTCCTGCCTGTCCCGAGATGCTCCTGCCTGTCCCGGCAATGCTCCTGCCTCTCCTGCCTGTCCCGGGAATGGTTCTGCGTGTCCCGGGATGCTCCTGCCTGTCCCGGCAATGCTCCTGCCTCTCCTGCCTCTCCTGCCTGTCGCGGGAATGCTCCTGCCTGTCCCGGGATGCTCCTGCCTGTCCCGGCAATGCTCCTGCCTCTCCCCCTCCCCTCCCCGCGCTCTCTCCCTCCTCTCCATCCCCCTTTATGAAATATTCAGGGCGAGCAGATGTCCCTTCTCCCGGCGCGCCTCGTCCCTCCCTCCCTCCTGCCCATCCCACCACCTCCATCCACCCTCCAGGACCTCATCCAACCTCCTCCTCCTCCTCTCCCGGGGGCTCCAACCTCCCGCACAGCCAATGGAATCCCCTCTCCCGATATGAATAGTCATGAGGGGGGAGCAGCGCAGCGGCCAATGAGGCACTCGGGGTCGGGCCCGGGCTGGATAAAAAGGGTTTGGGGAAATGCCCCTTGGAGGCTCCAAAGCGACTCTTCTGTCCGAGGAGAACCATCCTGGACCTCGAGGCTGCCTGGATTGTCCCTGATCCCATTCCTCAAATCCATCCCAGGGAAGCAGGAGAGAATCCAGGAAACTTTTCTCCCTCCTCAATGGATGGATGAGCCAAGTGGTTCCTTCTCTCCTTGGATTATTGAGCTTTATCCTGGAGCTGGAGCTTGGGAATGGTCGTTGGATTGGGGGTAAGGGATCTGTGCTGGGGGTGGGGGGCTCTGGAATGGGAGTGTGGTGGGTGGGGAGGGGGATGGAGAGTTAAATCCATGTGGGAATGTGGCCCCTGAATCCCGGGAAAGGGACAACTGAGCACCCAAACCTGCCTGGCATTGCATGGGAGGGTTGGGAGAGGGGAAGAAGAAAAGGAACCTCCGTCCTGGTGGCCTGAAAATGAGTCCCAGACACACTTTGGATGGGCAGGGACATTCCAAAGAAAATTGTCGGGAAAATTGTCACCCCACAGGTCGGGAGTGGAAGGAAAAGGAGAAAGAGGGGAGGTGGATTTGAGCATTATGGGGGCTCTGCTGAAGGCAGGACTGGAGCAAGAGGAGGTTGAAAGGAAGGAGGTGAATCGAGGAAGGTTTTGGTAGGACTGGACGAACCCAGCGAAGGACGAGAGGGAGAAGGAGTTAAATTGTTTGAGTCCAGAACTGAAACTTGGCCTCGGGGGTCTGATGTCTCCTGCCAACCCCCTGAGCCCCCTCAGATGGACCTCCTGCCTCCCTCTTGGGTGTTGGATACCCCTTAAATTCCCTCCCGAGGATGCAGAACCAGGGACAGCGACAGGGACAGCGGGTGGGTGACTCCTGTGCCTGGGCCAGGTCTCCATCCCTGTCTGCCCATGGAGCTTCCAGGGTGGAGTGTCCTGCTCCTGCCTCACTGCTGGGGTCCTGGGAGTGGATTGGGGGTCCTGGGAGGGGATTGGGGGTCCTGGGAGTGGATTGGGGGTCCTGGGAGAGGATTGGGGGTCCTGGAGGCAGAGGTTGGTCCCCTTCCCTGGACTGAGGGGACGGAGCTGGGAGGCAGCGGAGCCGCTTCGTGGTTTCCCTCTGGGGTGTCTCATCCACACCTGGATTGACCCTCTGGCACCCGGATTGTCCCTCTGGCACCCGGATTGACCCTCTGGCTGGGTTGGTGGGGCAAGGGGAGAACAGCTCTGGGATGGGAGTGAGGCAGAGGAGCCAGGAGGCAGCACAAGGAACCAAAGAAGAGCCTTTAAGGAGAACCTGAGTGTGATCCTGGACGTTTAGATGTTGCACATCCACGGCCCAGGAGGTGGGAAATGTGTCTGTGTGTGCACCAGATTCGTGTCAGTGAGCAAAGACCCCACCAGGCACATTTTGGGGGGTTCAGGGGGTCAGTTCTGTGCTCATTGTGATTTTGGGGCGTTGCTGCTGCAAACTCCCACCCTGCAAGTCTTTTAAAACGGGATGGGGATTATTTTCCTGCCCTGTCCCTGTCGCTTTCTGTTCATGTCTCAGCCGTGGCTGATCCCGACTTTGCCTGAGAGAGATCTCGGCTTGTCCATCCCCTCCCAATCCAGCAGCGTTTCCCCATCCCGGGGTTGTTCCTCTTCCCCTTCCCCTGCCCTTGCCAGTCCTGCCCCTCCAGGGGGCTGGTGGCATCTGTGGGGGCCCCGGGCAGGCTGTGGGAAGGAGGAGGAGGAGGAGGGAGAGGGGAGGCAGATTCCCGGCCAGCCCCGCAGCGTCCCGGGGGGAGCCTCTTTGGCCGCGTCAAGCCGAGCAGCTGCGGAGAGAGTTCCATCTGTCGGCGCTGTCGCGATCGGTGACATACGGGCTCGTTTAGTGCCCAGTGCCCCCCCTCCTCCCCGGCCCTCCAGGCTGGTGTCCCCCTTGGCTCATCCACCACCTGTCATCCCTGTGGAGATCCGGGAGAAACTGCTCCCACCTTCCCCCGGAGCCTTCCCGGCGGCTCCTTCTTCTCCATCCCCCATGTCCGAGGACCTGGAGAGGTGGAACTGAGACCTCTGCGCTTCTCTTTCCTGGCAGGAGCTCGGCCCTGACACCTGACAGCTGCCAACGTGGGTGCTGCCCAGGGCAGGAGGGCACTCCGTGATTTATTCGCTTTCTATGACTCCCCCTCGCGTCTTCCTCGCGTTTGTTGGCAAAGTTGTCGCCAGAACAACGAGCCCCGCGGGGAAAATGTCACAATTCCCTTGTGGACACGGCGTGTGATGAGGAGGAGAAGAAGAGGAGCCACCACGGCCTTGCTTTGAGCCGAGTTCTGCTGAGCTGCTCTGCCTCCCCCACCCCCGCCCGTCCGTCCGTCCGTCCGTCCGTCCGCCCGCCCAGATGATGCTCAACTCCGACCAGACGGACCTCGAGCTGCCCCCACCGCCTTCCGACCCCGACTCCTCCTTTGGCGACCGCACCCCTGGCACGGCTGGCACGGGTACGGTGGGGCCGTGCCCTCCAAGCCGCGGGGCAGAGGCGGGCGAGGCGGGGAAGAAGGACCTGCAGCCCCCGCTGAGCCGCGAGGAGCGGCGGCGCCGGCGCCGGGCCACGGCCAAGTACCGGACAGCGCACGCCACGCGCGAGCGGATCCGCGTGGAGGCCTTTAACGTGGCCTTCGCCGAGCTGAGGAAGCTGCTGCCCACCCTGCCCCCCGACAAGAAGCTCTCCAAGATCGAGATCCTGCGCTTGGCCATCTGCTACATCTCCTACCTGAACCACGTGCTGGATGTCTGAGTGTCCCAGCTCGTGTCTGTCTGTCTGTCTGTGACATCTGCCTGAACCAGGAGCTGGATATCTGGGTGTCCCAGCTTGTGTCTGTCTGTCTGTGACATCTGCCTGAACCAGGAGCTGGATATCTGGGTGTCCTAGCTTGTGTCTGTCTGTCTGTCCATCACATCTCCTGCCTGAACCACGAGCTGGATGGCTGAATTCCCACCTCGTGTCTGTCTGTCTGTCCATCACATCTCCTGCCTGAACCACGTGCTGGATGTCTGAGTGTCCCAGCTCATGTCTGTCTGTCTGTGACATCTGCCTGAACCTCGTGCTGGATGTCTGAGTGTCCCACCTCATGCCTGTCTGTCCGTCACATCTCCTGCCTGAACCAGGAGCTGGATGGCTGAGACTCCCAGCTCGTGTCTGTCTGTCCGTCCATCACATCTCCTGCCTGAACCACAAGCTGGATGGCTGAGACTCCCTGCTTGTGTCTGTCTGTCTGTCCATCATATCTCGTGCCTGAACCACGAGCTGGATGGCTGAGACTCCCAGCTCATGTCTGTCTGTCTGTCCATCACTTCTCCTGCCTGAACCACGAGCTGGATGTCTGAGACTCCCACCTCGTGTCCGTCTGTCTGTGACATCTGCCTGAACCTCGTGCCAGAGCTCTGAGCCAACACCTGGTGTCTGTCTGTCTGTCCCTGTGTCACATCTCCTGCCTGAACCACGTGCTGGATGTCTGAGCCAAGACCTCGTGTCCATCTGTCTGTCATGTCGCCTGAGCCACGTGCTGGAGATCTGAGCCAATGGCTTGAGTCCATCTGTCTGTCCATCACATCTCCTGCCTGAAGGACACATTCTGGATGTCTGAGCCACCCAGCTCATGTCTGTCCATCTGTCACATCACCTGAACCACGTGCTGGAGGTTTGACCCATCAGATGTCCATCTGTCCTGCTGGATCTGCTGCCTGTCTGTGTCCTCCCACCTTCTGCCCATCCTGCTGCTGCTGCTGATTCCTTGTCTGTCTGTCTGTCCATCCCCTGAGCTCCCTGACCCACTGCAGGAGCCACTGCTCTGTCTGGTGCCCACCTTCTGCCTGGGCTCTCTGTCCCTGCTCTGCTCTGCCCCTGGCACCGTGCTGGGCACTGAAAGACCCCAATCAGGACTGTCCTCTCTGCAGGGGCAGCACAGCCTGGGGCACCCCTGGGCACCCCTGGGCACCCCTGGGCACAGGGAGGTCCTTGGTGCCTGTCCTGGCTCCTCACACCCCAAAAACCTCCACCAAAATGAAGGGATGGACCTGGACATGCTTTCCATGGGAGGCAGAGAGGGGAGGCTGCTGTGCCAGCTGGAGCTCCCCAAGGTATCCCACCCCTGTGCCAGCTGGAGCTCCCCAGGGTATCCCACCCCTGTGCCAGCTGGAGCTCCCCAAGGTGTTCCACCCCTGTGCCAGCCCAGGGGCTCCCCAGGGTATCCCACCCCTGTGCCAGCTGGAGCTCCCCAGGGTATCCCACCCCTGTGCCAGCTGGAGCTCCCCAAGGTGTCCCACCCCTGTGCCAGCCCAGGGGCTCCCCAAGGTATCCCACCCCTGTGCCAGCTGGAGCTCCCCAGGGTATCCCACCCCTGTGCCAGCTGGAGCTACCCAGGGTATCCCACCCCTGTGCCAACCCAGGTGTTCCCCAAGGTATCCCACCCCTGTGCCAACCCAGGGGCTTTCCAAGGTATCCCACCCCTGTGCCAACCCAGGTGTTCCCCAAGGTATCCCACCCCTGTGCCAACCCAGGGGCTTTCCAAGGTATCCCACCCCTGTGCCAACCCAGGTGTTCCCCAAGGTATCCCACCCCTGTGCCAGCTGGAGCTCCCCAGGGTATCCCACCCCTGTGCCAGCTGGAGCTCCCCAAGGTATCCCACCCCTGTGCCAGCTGGAGCTCCCCAGGGTATCCCACCCCTGTGCCAGCTGGAGCTACCCAGGGTATCCCACCCCTGTGCCAACCCAGGTGTTCCCCAAGGTATCCCACCCCTGTGCCAACCCAGGGGCTTTCCAAGGTATCCCACCCCTGTGCCAACCCAGGTGTTCCCCAAGGTATCCCACCCCTGTGCCAACCCAGGGGCTTTCCAAGGTATCCCACCCCTGTGCCAACCCAGGTGTTCCCCAAGGTATCCCACCCCTGTGCCAACCCAGGGGCTTTCCAAGGTATCCCACCCCTGTGCCAACCCAGGTGTTCCCCAAGGTATCCCACCCCTGTGCCAGCTGGAGCTCCCCAGGGTATCCCACCCCTGTGCCAGCTGGAGCTCCCCAAGGTATCCCACCCCTGTGCCAACCCAGGGGCTCCCCAAGGTGTCCCACTCCCATGCCAGGCTGGAGCAGCACCCGGGGGTTCCCCAAGCCCCTCCGTTGCCCATTTGGGTTCCCCCAAATCCATCATTCTGCTCCTCAGACCCTCCATATCCCCCCATGCCCAGAGAGTGTGAACCCCCTGGGGGTCCAGAGACCCCCCAACCCGACAGATGTGACCCCCCCTGGGGTCCAGAGACCCCCAAACGACAGATGTGACCCCCCTGGGGGTCCAGAGCCCCCAAACCGACAGATGTGACCCCCCGGGTGTCCAGATATGACACCCCCCCCCCCCCCCCCGGGGATCCAGAGCCCCCCAAATGACAGATGTGACCCCCCTGAGGGTCCAGAGCCCCCCCAATGACAGATGTGACCCCCCTGGGGGTCCAGAGCCCCTCAACCCGACAGATGTGACCCCCCTGAGGGTCCAGAGCCCCCAACCCGACAGATGTGACCCCCCCTGGGGTCCAGAGACCCCCAAACGACAGATGTGACCCCCCTGGGGGTCCAGAGCCCCCAAACCGACAGATGTGACCCCCCGGGTGTCCAGATATGACACCCCCCCCCCCCCCCCGGGGATCCAGAGCCCCCCAAATGACAGATGTGACCCCCCTGAGGGTCCAGAGCCCCCCCAATGACAGATGTGACCCCCCTGGGGGTCCAGAGCCCCTCAACCCGACAGATGTGACCCCCCTGAGGGTCCAGAGCCCCCAACCCGACAGATGCGACACCCCCGGGGGTCCAGAGCCCCCCCAAGTGACAGACGTGACCCCCCGGGGGTCCAGAGACCCCCAACCCGACAGATGTGACTCCCCCCAGGAGTCCAGATCCCAGGGAATGGGGGGCAGGATCCCAGGGAATGGGGTCACAGGGAATTAGGTGCAGATCCCAGGGAATTGGGTGCAGGATCACAAGGAATTGGGGTGCAGGATCCCATGGAATAGGGTGCAAGATCCCAGGAATTGGGTGCAGGATCCCAAGGAACTGGGGTGCAGGATCCCATGGAATTGGGGTGCAGGATCCCATGGATTTGGGGTGCAGGATCCCTGGGATTTGGGGTGCAGGATCCCTGGGAACTGGGGTACAGGATCCCATGGAATAGGGTGCAGGATCCCAGGAATTGGGTGCAGGATCCCAGGAATTGAGTGCAGGATCCCATGGAATAGGGTGCAGGATCCCAGGGAATTGGGGTGCAGGATTCCAGGGATTTGGGGTGCAAGATCCCAGAAAATGGGGTGCAGAATCCCATGGAATTGGGGTGCAGGATCCCAGGAATTGGGGGCAGGATCCCAGGGAATGGGGTCACAGGGAATGAGGTGCAGGATCCCAGGGAATTGGGTACAGGATCAGTGAATGTTGGATCCCAGAGGGCTGGAGCAGAAAATTCCAGAGGGCTGGAGCAGCAAATCCCAGATCTGGTTCCCACCACCGTGACAGAGCAGAGCAGATGAGCCGACCCTTCCCCTTCCCCTTCCCCTCCACTCACCCATCTCTGTACCACGAGGATATTTATTGAATTAATTTATTGATAAATGCGATTATTATTATTATTATTATTATTATTATTATTATTATTATTATTATTATTATTATTATTATTATTTTGCTGTGTTGTTGTGCACTTTTGGGGAAGGAAAAGGAGCAAAACAAGCTGTAAAAACCCACCAGCCCAGCCTTGGATTCCCCGTGTTTGGCTGCTTGGACTGTGCAGGGAGTTAATTAATATTAATGAGTTCACAAAGGAGGTGGGGAGGGGGGAGATGAATTAAATCGCCAGCACAAGAGAGATCTTGAACTTCATGTTTTCTGTCCTTTTTTATTGTTGTTATTTTTATGACGTGTTTGGGCATCTCTGAGATGGGGATAAAGAAACCCCCAATAAACCCCCAATAAACTCCCAATAAATCCCCAATAAATCCCCAATAAACTCCCAATAAACCCCCAATAAACCCCCAATAAATCCCCAATAAACTCCAATAAACCCAATAACCCCCAATAACCCCCAATAGCCCCCCAATAACCCCCCCAATAACCCCCCAATGACCCCCAATGAACCCCCAATAACCCCCAATAACCTCCCAATGAACCCCCAATAACCTCCCAATAACCCCCCAATACCCCCAATAACCTCCCAATAACCCTCAATAACCCCCCATACCCCCAATAACCTCCCAATAACCCTCAATAACCCCCCAATACCCCGAATAACCCCCAATGAACCCCCAATAACCTCCCAATAACCCCCCAATACCCCCAATAACCCCCCAATGAACCCCCAATAACCCCCAATGACCCCCAATAACCCCCAATAAACCCCCAATGAACCCCCAATAACCCTCAATAACCCCCCAACACCCCGAATAACCCCCCAATGAACCCCCAATAACTCCCCCAATGACCCCCAATAACCCCCAATAACTCCCAATAACCCCCGAATGAACCCCCAATAACCCTCAATAAACCCCCAATAAACCCCCCAATAACCCCCAATCACCCCCAATAACCCTCAATAACCCCCAATAAGCACCAATAACCCTCCAATAACCCCCAATGAACCCTCAAAAACACCCCAATGAATCCTCAATGACACCCCAATGAACCCCCAATAACACCCAATAACCCCCAATAACCCCTCAATGAACCCCAATAACCCCAATGAATCCCCAATAACCCCCCAATAACCCTCAATAACCCCCAATACCCCCAGTACCCCCCAATAACCCCCAATAACCCCCCAATGAACCCCCAATGAACCCCCAATAACCCCCAATAACCGCCAATAACCCCCCAATACTCTCAATAACCCCCCAATACCCCCAGTACCCCCCAATAACCTCCAATAACCCCCCAATACCCTCAATAACCCCCCAATACCCCCAATAATCCCCCAATGAACCCCCAATAACCCCCCAATAAACCCCAATAACCCCCAATAACCCTCAATAACCCCCAATACCCCCAATAACCCCCCAATGAACCCCCAATAACCCCCAATAACCCCCCAATAACTCCCAATAACCCCCAGTGAACCCCCAATAAACCCCAATAACCCCCAATAACCCTCAATAACCCCCCAATACCCCCAATAATCCCCCAATGACTCCCAATAACTCTCAATAAACCCCCAATAAACCCCAATAACCTCCAATAACTCTCAATAAACCCCCAATAACCCCCCAATAACTCCCAATAACCCCCAGTGAACCCCCAATAACTCCCAATAACCCCCAGTGAACCCCCAATAAACCCCAATAACCCTCAATAACCCCCCAATAACCCCCCAATGAACCCCCAATAACCTCCCAATAACCCCCAATAACTCCCAATAACCTCCAGCAACCCCCCAAGAACCCCCAATAAACCCCCAATAACCCTCAATAACCCCCAATAATCCCCCAATAACTCCCAATAACCTCCAGTAACCCCCCAAGAACCCCCAATAAACCCCCAATAACCCTCAATAACCCCCAATAATCCCCCAATAACTCCCAATAACCCCCAGTAACCCCCAATAACCCCCAATAACCCCCCCAATGACCCCCAATAACCCCCCAATAACTCCCAACAAACCCCAATAACCCCCAATAACCCCAATAAACCCTTTCCCTCTCCCTGCCAACCCCCCCAAATCTCTGCCACCCCCCCCTGCAGCATCACCCGCTGCTCATGGGGCACCTCTGCCCCTTTCCCCGTGTCGCCCACCCCTCGGTGCCCACCCCGGGCAGGGGGATGAGTTCGCAGCTCTTGCCCTTTGTCCCCTGTCCCCGTGTCCTCTGTCCCTTGTCGCCGTGCCTTTTGTCGCCTGTCGCCCTGCCCTTTGTCGCCTGTCGCTCTCCCCTTTGTCCCCTGTCGCCGAGCCCTCTGTCGCCTGTCGCGGTGCCCGCGGGCGCGGCCGCAGCTGCCACCCGAGCGGCTCCCAATTCCTGCACTAATCGATTGGCTTCGGCTGCGGCTCCGGGGCGGGAGGAGGTGCCAGAGGGGGAGGAAAGGGCACAGAGGGCACCTCGGGAGCTCCTTTTTTGTGGATTTGGAATCGTGGAATTGTTTGGGGGAGAAGGAGCTTAAAGATCGTCTCGTTCCAGTCCCACTTGGGTGTTCCAAGCCCTTGTCCAGTCTTACCTTGGGCACTTCCAGGGATGGGGCAGCCACAAATTCTCTGCCCAACCTGTGCCAGGGCCTGCCCACCCTCCCAGGACAGGATTTATCCCTGATGTCCCATCCAAACCAGCACATGGAATGGTTTGGGTTGGGAGGAACCTTAAGGGTCCTCCAGAACATGGACAGGGACAAGTCCCACAGCTCAGGTTGGTCCATCCTGGCCTCAGACACTCCCAGGGATGGGGAATCCATGGAATAACCTGAGGGTGGGTGTGCCCATCTCCTGCTCTGCCCAGCTCCGGGCAGGGGTGGGTGGGTGCCCAGGAAGCTCCTGGTGTGCCCAGTTCCAAGCGGGTGTAGTGCCCAGGGAGGTCCCAGGTGTAGTTCCAGTCCCAGGTGTAGTTCCTGGTCTGCCCAGCTCTGGGCAGGGGTGGGTGGGTGCCCAGGAAGGTGGGTGGGTGGGTGTGTAGTGGTGGGTGGGTGCCCAGGAAGGTGGGTGGGTGCCCAGGCAGCCCCTGCTGTGCCCAGCTCTGTGCAGAGGTGGGTGGGTGGGTGCCCAGGAAGGTGGGTGGGTGCCCAGCTCCTGGTGTGCCCAGCTCTGTGCAGAGGTGGGTGGGTGGGTGCCCAGGAAGGTGGGTGGGTGGGTGTACAGGGGTGGGTGGGTGCCCAGGAAGGTGGGTGGGTGGGTGTGCAGCGGTGGGTGGGTGCCCAGGGAAGGTGGGTGGGTGGGTGTGCAGCGGTGGGTGGGTGCCCAGGAAGGTGGGTGGGTGCCCAGGCAGCCCCCTGCTGTGCCCAGCTCTGTGCAGAGGTGGGTGGGTGCCCAGGGAAGGTGGGTGGGTGGGTGTGCAGGGGTGGGTGGGTGCCCAGGAAGGTGGGTGGGTGCCCAGGCATCCCCTGCTGTGCCCAGCTCTGTGCAGAGGTGGGTGGGTGCCCAGGGAAGGTGGGTGGGTGGGTGTGCAGCGGTGGGTGGGTGCCCAGGAAGGTGGGTGGGTGCCCAGGCAGCCCCTGCTGTGCCCAGCTCTGTGCAGAGGTGGGTGGGTGGGTGCCCAGGAAGGTGGGTGGGTGCCCAGCTCCTGGTGTGCCCAGCTCTGTGCAGAGGTGGGTGGGTGGGTGCCCAAGAAGGTGGGTGGGTGGGTGTGCAGTGGTGGGTGGGTGCCCAGGGAAGGTGGGTGGGTGGGTGTGCAGCGGTGGGTGGGTGCCCAGGAAGGTGGGTGGGTGTGCAGTGGTGGGTGGGTGCCCAGAAAGGTGGGTGGGTGCCCAGGCAGCCCCTGCTGTGCCCAGCTCCGTGCAGGGGTGGGTGGGTGGGTGCCCAGGAAGGTGGGTGGGTGCCCATCTCCGGGCAGGGGCGGTGCCCGCGCTCCCAGGGCCCCTTTTGTCGCGGTTCGTCCCCTCCTCCATGTGGTGCCACTTGCCCGGCGGTGCCAGCCGGCCCTGGTGGCTCCAGAGCCACCCAATGTCCCCACCCCGTGCCCTCTCCCGGTGCCCCTTTGCCCGTGCCCCCCCCGCTCCCCCCCCTTTGTTCCCCCCAAAAGCCAAAGAGCGACAGAAGCTCCGGTCATGATATCGCTCTAATCGAGTCTGTCGCAATCAGCGCCGATCTAATTAGCGCCGATCCCTCCCCGCTCTGCGTGTCCATCTGTCCCTCCGGCCCCTCCCGCCTTTGTGTCCGTCCATCTGTTCCCTCTGCCCGTGCCACCCTCTGCCTGGGCCCCTCTGTGCCCCACGCCGTGCCCCCCAGAGCCTCTCCAGCAACCCCCGGGGCAGCAGCAGCAGGTCCGTGTGTGCCCCCTGTGTGCCCCCCTGTGCCCCCTGTGCCACCTGTGTGTCCCCTGTGCCCCCTGTGTGCCCCCCATAACCCCCTGTGTGCCCCTGTGTCCCCCGTGCCCCAAGTCGTGCCCCCCAGAGCCTCTCCAGCAACCCCCGGGGCAGCAGCAGGTGCGTGTGTGCCCCCTGTGTGCCCCCCTGTGTGCCCCCCATAACCCCCTGTGTGCCCCCTGTGTGCCCCCCATAACCCCCTGTGTGCCCCCCATGTGCCCCGTGTGCCCTCTGGTGCCCGCTGTGTGCCCCCCATAACCCCCTGTGTGTCCCCTGTGCCCCCTGTGTGCCCCCCATAACCCCCTGTGTGCCCCTGTGTGTCCCCTGTGCCCCAAGTTGTGCCCCCCAGAGCCTCTCCAGCAACCCCCGGGGCAGCAGCAGGTCCGTGTGTGCCCACTGTGCCCCCTGTACCCCCTGTGTGTCCCCTGTACCCCCTGTGTGCCCTCTGGTGCCCGCTGTGTGCCCCCCATGTGCCCCGTGTGCCCTCTGGTGCCCGCTGTGTGCCCCCCATAACCCCCTGTGTGTCCCCTGTACCCCCTGTGTGCCCCCCATAATCCCCTGTGTGCCCCTGTGTGTCCCCTGTGCTCCAAGTCGTGCCATCCAAAGCCTCTCCAGCAACCCCCGGGGCAGCAGCAGGTCCGTGTGTGCCCACTGTGCCCCCTGTACCCCCTGTGTGCCCCCCATAACCCCCTGTGTGTCCCCTGTGCCCCCTGTGTGCCCCCCATAACCCCCTGTGTGCCCCTGTGTGTCCCCCGTGCCCCAAGTCATGCCCCCCAGAGCCTCTCCAGCAACTCCTGGGGCAGCAGCAGGTCCGTGTGTGCCCACTGTGCCCCCTGTACCCCCTGTGTGTCCCCTGTACCCCCTGTGTGTCCCTGTACCCCCTGTGTGCCCCCCATGTGCCCCGTGTGCCCCCTGTGTGCCCCCCATAACCCCCTGTGTGCCCCCCATAACCCCCGGTGTGCCCCTCTGTGTCCCCTGTGCCCCAAGTCGTGCCCCCCAGAGCCTCTCCAGCAACTCCTGGGGCAGCAGCAGGTCCGTGTGTGCCCACTGTGCCCCCTGTACCCCCTGTGTGTCCCCTGTACCCCCTGTGTGCCCCCCATAACCCCCTGTGTGCCCCCCATGTGCCCCGTGTGCCCTCTGGTGCCCGCTGTGTGCCCCCCATAACCCCCTGTGTGTCCCCTGTGCCCCCTGTGTGCCCCCCATAACCCCCTGTGTGCCCCTGTGTGTCCCCTGTGCCCCAAGCTGTGCCCCTCAAAGCCTCTCCAGCAACCCCTGGGGCAGCAGCAGGTCCGTGTGTGCCCCCTGTGTGCCCCCTGTGTTCCCCCCATTACCCCCTGTGTGCCCCCTGTGTGTCCCCTGTGCCCCTGTGTGCCCTCGTGTGCCCCCCATAACCCCCTGTGTGCCCCCTGTGTGTCCCTGTGGTGCCACCTTTGTGCCCCTTTGGTGCCCCTCTGGTGCCCTTGTGGTGTCCCTTTGGTGCCCCTTTGGTGCCCCTTTGGTGTGGATTTGTGTCCTGAGGTCCCTCCAGAGGCTTCGGTGCCTGTGCCAGCGCTGGGCACCGGTCCCTGGTGGGCACAAGGACAGCCCCTGGGCACAATCCAAGCTGGCACTTCCTCTGCTCCCGTTTGTAGCAGTGAGGACCCGATTGCCAACACAATCCCTGCCGGGTGCCAGCCAAGCCCTGGCACTGCCCAGCCCTGCCCTGAGTCGCCTCTGTCCCTTCAGCTGCTCTTTGTGCCACCCACAGACAGTCCCTCAAAGTGGCACTGCCCAGTGGCACTGCCCAACCCCAGTGGCACGGCCCATCCCAGTGGCACTGCCCATCCCAGTGACAGTGCCCATCCCCAGTGGCACTGCCCATCCCAGTGCCACTGCCCAATCCCAGTAGCACTGCCCAATCCCAGTGGCACTGCCCAACCCCAGTGGCACTGCCCATCCCAGTGGCACTGCCCAATCCCAGTGGCACTGCCCATCCCAGTGACAGTGCCCATCCCCAGTGGCACTGCCCATCCCAGTGGCACTGCCCAATCCCAGTGGTACTGCCCAATCCCAGTGACACTGCCCATCCCAGTGGCACTGCCCATCCCAGTGACACTGCCCAGTGGCACTGCCCATCCCAGTGACACTGCCCATCCCAGTGGCACTGCCCAGTGGCACTGCCCATCCCCAGTGGCACTGCCCATCCCAGTGGCACTGCCCAGTGACACTGCCCATCCCAGTGGCACTGCCCAGTGACACTGCCCATCCCCAGTGGCACTGCCCATCCCAGTGGCACTGCCCATCCCAGTGACACTGCCCAGTGGCACTGCCCATCCCAGTGGCACTGCCCATCCCAGTGGCACTGCCCAGTGACACTGCCCATCCCAGTGGAACAGGGACAGGCCAAGGGCAAAGGGCCTCAGGCTGTGCCAGGGGAGGGGCAGGTGGGACAGGAGGAGGAATTTCTTTGTGGAAAGGGTGGGGAGGCCTTGGAAGGGGCTGCCCAGGGAGGGGGTGGAGTCCCCACCCCTGGAGGTGTCCAAGGAACACCTGGAGGTGACACTGGGTGACAAGGTGGGGATGGGGCATAGGGTGGACTTGGTGACCTTGGAGGGCTTCTCCACCCTCAGTGACCTTGGGGTCTCTGTGCTGTAGCTGCAGCTCCAGGGAGAAGGTGGGAGCTTCTCAGCAAGGACAGGACCCCCCCATGTGTCTCTGCAGGCTGATTTTGGAGGACCTTCAGGAGAAAAGTGAGACAGACACTCCTGACCTTCCACTCCACTCCTGTCTTGGTGCTTCAAGCCCAAGATCCAGCAGAAGGCACTGAATTCTCTCCAAGCACATCCAGGGCACTTCCAGTGCCTTCTCCAGGGCTGTGGGGAGGTGACAGCACAGGAGCTTTGACCCCCAGGAGCAAACCCAGCAGCAGGTGCAGACCAGCCCTGGCCCCAGGAGATGCAGCAGGTCTGGTTTGAGGAGCAGCCCAGCAAGACTTGCCAGGAGTTGCATCATTTCTCCTTCCCCCAGCCCAGGCTGCAGGACTGGTTTCTCCCAGGCTTCATCTCCTGAGGGGGGACCTGCCCTTGGCTGCTCAGATCCTCCCTCCCTCCCTCCCTCCCTCCCTCCCTCCCTCCCTCCCTCCCTCCCTCCCTCCCTCCCTCCCTCCCTCCCTCCCTTCCTCCCTTCCTTCCTTCCTTCCTTCCTTCCTTCCTTCCTTCCTTCCTTCCTTCCTTCCTTCCTTCCTTCCTTCCTTCCTTCCTTCCTTCCTTCCTTCCTTCCTTCCTTCCTTCCTTCCTTCCTTCCTTCCTTCCTTCCTTCCTTCCTTCCTTCCTTCCTTCCTTCCTTCCTTCCTTCCTTCCTTCCTTCCTTCCTTCCTTCCTTCCTTCCTTCCTTCCTTCCTTCCTTCCTTCCTTCCTTCCCTCCTTCCCTCCTTCCTTCCTTCCCTCCCTCCTTCCTTCCTTCCTTCCCTCCTTCCTTCCTTCCTTCCCTCCTTCCTTCCTTCCTTCCCTCCTTCCTTCCCTGGTTTCTCCCAGGCTTCATCTCCTGAGGGGGGACCTGCCCTTGTTTGCTCAGATCCTCCTCTTTCCTTCCCTGGTTTCTCAGTGTGGAGCAGGAGAGGGAATGTCCTCCCCAACCAGCAGAACCAGGGAATGGTTTGGATTGGAAGGGACCTTGAAGATCATCCACTTCCAGTCCATGGGCAAGGACACCTCCCACCATCCCAAGTGGTTCCAACATGGCCTTGGACACTTCCAGGGATGGGACATCCACCATTAGATCCATCATATTCCATCTAAACCAGCCCAGGAATGGTCTGGGTTGGGAAGGACCTCAAAGATAATCCAGACCATGGGCAGGGACACCTCCCACTGTCCCAAGTGGCTCCAGCCTGGCCTTGGACACTCCCAGGGATGGGGAATCCATGGAATAACCTGTGCCAGGGCCTGCCCACCCTCCCAGGGAAGGATTTATCCCATCAAAAGCAGGGCATGGAATCCTGGAATGGGTTGGGTTGGGAAGGTTCCAACAAGGCACCTTCACTGTCTCAGGTGGCTCCAGCCTGGCCTTGGACACTTCCAGGGATGGAGAATCCATGGAATAACCTTTGCCCTCCCAGGGAAGGATTTATCCCTGATATCCCATCAAAAGCAGGGCATGGAATCCTGGAATGGGTTGGATTGGGAAAGGACCTGAAAAGATCATCCAGTTCCAACTGGAACACTTCCCACTGTCCCAGGTGGCTCCAACCTGACCTTGGGCACTTCCAGGGATGGGCAATCCATGGAATAACCTGTGCCAGGGCCTGCCCAGTCTCCCAGGGAAGGATTTATCCCTGGTATCCCATCAAAAGCAGGGCATGGAATCCTGGAATGGGTTGGGTTGGGAAGGTTCCAACAAGGCACCTTCACTGTCCCAGGTGGCTCCAACCTGACCTTGGGCACTTCCAGGGATGGAGAATCCATGGAATAACCTGTGCCAGGGCCTGCCCACCCTCTCAGTGCCTCCAGCTGGTTCCCTGGCTCTGCCCTGCCCACCCCAGCCTGGCAGCTGTGCCACCCTCACGTCCCAACTCCCCTGGTGCCCGTCCCTCCTCCCCCCTGAGACGCTGGGCATTAATTAGAGCATCCCTAATGCTAATGAGCACTGGGGAGGAAGTGCCTTCCCTGCACATCGAGGTCGTTCAGGGGCTGTTTGAGACGTGGATTTATTTTTATCTTCACGGTGGAAGCAACGGGACCTCTGAGGAGCAGCTGCACCCCAGGATGGCTGAGGTGGGAGAAGATCTCCAAGAGCTTCAACTCCACCCTGTGTCCCATCCCCACCTTGTCACCCAGTGCCACATCCAGGTGTTCCTTGGACACCTCCAGGGGTGGGGCAGCAACAAGGCCGGAAAAGTCCTCCAAGGTCACCAAGTCCATTCTGTGCCCCATCCCCACCCTGTCACTCAGTGCCACCTCCAGGGATTCCTTGGACACTTCCAGGGATGGGGGATTTAGGCTGGAAAAGCCCTCCAAGGTCACCAAGTCCACCCTGTGCCCCATCCCCACCCTGTCACTCAGTGCCACATCCAGGTCTTCCTTGGACACCTCCAGGGGTGGGGACTCCACCCCCTCCCTGGGCAGCCCCTTCCAAGGCCTCTCCACCCTTTCCACAAAGAAATTCCTCCTCCTGTCCCACTTGCCCCTTCCCTGGCACAGCCTGAGGCCTTTTGCCCTTGGCCTGTCCCTCTTCCCTGGCAGAAGATCCCACCCTTGTCCTTGGCCTGTCCCTCTTCCCTGGCAGAAGATCCCACCCTTGCCCTGGATCCCTCAGGGATTGCAGAGCCAGAAGGTCCCCCCTGAGCCTCCTTTTCTCCAGGCTGAGCCCCCCCAGCTCCCTCAGGAGTTCTCCAGACCCTCCTCCTGCTGCTCCATTCCCTTCCCCAACTCCTTTTCCTTCTCTGGACACCTCCAGGGGTGGGGACTCCACCCCCTCCCTGGGCAGCCCCTTCCAAGGCCTCCCCACCCTTTCCAGGGAGAAATTCCCCCTCCTGTCCCACCTGCCCCTCCCCTGGCACAGCCTGAGGCTCAGCTGGTCCTCCTAAGAGATGCTCCAGTCCCTTCATCATCCCTTTGGCCTTCTCTGGACCTGCTCCAGGAGCTCCATGTCCCTCCTGCCCTGAGGAGCCCAGAGGTGGACACAGCCCTGCAGATGTTCCTCCCAGGGCAGGATCAGGATCAGGATCAGGATCGGGATCGGGATCAGGATCAGGATTGGGATCAGGATCAGGATAGGGATCAGGATCAGGATCAGGATCAGGATCAGAATCAGGATTGGGATCAGGATATGGATTGGGATCAGGATTGGGATCAGGATCAGGATCAAGATTAGGATCAGGATCAGGATCAGGATTGGGATCAAGATCAGGATTGGGATCAGGATCAGGATCAAGATCAGGATCAGGATCAAGATCAGGATCAAGATCAGGATTAGGATAGGGATCAAGATCAGAATAGGGATCAGGATCAGGATCAGAATCGGGATCAGGATCAGGATTAGGATTGGGATCAAGATCAGGATTGGGATCAGGATCAAGATCAGGATCGGGAACAGGATCAGGATCGGGATCAAGATCAGGATCGGGATCAAGATCAGGATCAGGATCAAGATGAGGATCGGGATCAGGATCAAGATCAGGATCAGGATCAAGATCAGGATCTCTTCCCTGACCTGCTGGCAAAGCTCCTTCTGATTCCTGATCCCCCCCAGGATCTCCTTGGCCCTCAGGACACGCTGCTGGTCACAGTGGACCCTTGTTGTCCACCAAGTCCTTCTCCACAGAGCTTCTCTCCCCAATCCCCTCAATCAGAACCAGGATTGGGATCAGGATCGGGATTGGGATCAGGATCAGCATTGGGATCAAGGTCGGGGTCAGGATCAGGATCAGGATCAAGATCAGGATAAGGATCAGGATCAGGATCGGGATCGGGATCGGGATCAAGATCAGGATCAGGATCTCCTCCCTGACCTGCTGGCAAAGTTCCTTCTGATTCCTGACCCCTCCAGGATCTCCTTGGCCCTCAGGACACGCTGCTGGTCACAGTGGACCCTTGTTGTCCACCAAGTCCTTCTCCACAGAGCTGCTCTCCCCAATCCCCTCAATCAGCAGCATTTGCTTTGCTAATGAGCAAACTCTGCAAGGGAAATTCTGCCAAACACCCTCCAGAAGGGGATCACAGTCGGGTTCAGGTGCTGGGCAAACACTCTCCTGCCTCTTTAGATGTTGGCACGTCCCTCCAGATCCTGAGTGCTTGAACTCCTTCCAGAGCTGCTGCATCTGGAGGTGGTTTCACATCATTCCTGGTCTAACCAGCTCTTCCTGACACTCTGAGGTGTTGGACACCTTTGAGTTCTGGCCAAGGACTCACAGCTTTGGCACCTTCAGGGCCCGAGTCAAGAGCAGGACCTGCACTTGGGTTGGGACAACCCCCTGGATCAATCCAGATGGAGAAGGACTTGGTGGGACAACCCCTGGATCGATCCAGATGGAGAAGGACTTGGAGGGGCTGGTGGGACAACCCCCTGGATCAATCCATGCTGGGGATGAGCAGATGGAGAATGACTTGGGGGGACTGGTGGGACAATCCCCTGGATCAATCCAGATGGAGAAGGACTTGGAGGGACAACACCTGGATGAATCCAGATGGAGAAGGACCAGGAGGGGCTGGTGGGACAACCCCCTGGATCAATCCAGATGGAGAAGGACTTGGTGGGGCTGGTGGGACAACCCACTGGATGAATCCAGATGGAGAAGGACTTGGTGGGACAACCCCTGGATCGATCCAGATGGAGAAGGACTTGGTGGGGCTGGTGGGACAACCCCTGGATAATTTTTTGAACACAAAGCAGGCCAAGGGCTCATTTGGAAGTGGCCATTTTTAATTAAATGGAACTATTTATATATGTACAAAGCCCAGGAGATGTTGCACCCTCAAAAAAAGGTTGGTTTCCATCTCATCACCTTGGGTTGGACCTTCCAGAGCTCCTGTGGGACATCCTGGGACAGCCACAGGTCACCTGAGCTGCCACACACCTTGGAAAGCCACTGCTCCAGAGGAGACACCTTCATCCTTCCCTGCCTTGGCTTCACTGAGGGAGAAGATCCAGGCCAAGGTGTCCTCAGCAGCTCCAGGACCATCCTGAGAAGGTCCAGGACCATCCTGAGCAGGACCAGGACCACCCTCAGCAGCTCCAGGACCGTCCTGAGCAGCTCCAGGACCACCCTCAGCAGCTCCAGGACCATCCTGAGAAGGTCCAGGACCACCCTCAGCAGCTCCAGGACCATCCTGAGCAGCTGCAGGACCATCCTGAGCAGCTCCAGGACCATCCTGAGCAGCTCCAGGACCACCCTGAGCAGCTCCAGGACCGTCCTCAGCAGCTCCAGGACCATCCTGAGGAGGTCCAGGACCATTCCCAGCAGCTCCAGGACCACCCTGAGCAGCTCCAGGACCGTCCTCAGCAGCTCCAGGACCACCCCCAGCAGCTCCAGGGCCACCCTGAGCAGCTCCAGGACCACCCCCAGCAGCTCCAGGACCACCTTGAGCAGCTCCAGAACCATCCTGAGCAGCTCCAGGTCCACCCTGAGCAGCTCCAGGACCACCCTGAGCAGCTCCAGGACCACCCTGAGCAGCTCCAGGACCACCCTGAGCAGCTCCAGAACCATCCTGAGGTTGCTCAGGGAAAGGACAACTCCAACAGAAATTTTGGGAATGTGTCCCAGTTCCAGTGGGTGCTTTTTCCTGGGAAAGTCTCTTCAGGGCTCAGCCCTTGGAGCACATGGAAGGTGTGGAGAGAACCTTCTCCAGGGAGAGGAGAACATTCCAGCCTTGGCTTCTTGGCTCTGCCAAGTGGACTCCAGGAGTGGGGCAGCCCCAGGAGCACCTTCAGTAGGACACAACTCCAGGATCCCGTGGGATGGTGAAGAGAACATCGGCCTTGGCATTGATGAAGTAGGTGGTGAGGAGGGAGATGCCCAGGATGGCAATGCCCAGCAGGAGGGTGAGCACCTGGGGGGCACAGGGACACTCAGGGCTGTGCCACAGCCAGGATGGCAATGCCCAGCAGCAGGGTGAGCACTTGGGGGGCACAGGGACACTCAGGGCTGTGCCACAGCCAGGGAGATGCCCAGGATGGCAGTGCCCAGCAGCAGGGTGAGCACCTGAAGGGGCACAGGGACACTCAGGGCTGTGCCACAGCCAGGATGGCAATGCCCAGCAGGAGGGTGAGCACCTGAAGGGGCACAGGGACACTCAGGGCTGTGCCACACCCAGGATGGCAATGCCCAGCAGGAGGGTGAGCACCTGGGAGGCACAGGGACACTCAGGGCTGTGCCACACCCAGGATGGCAATGCCCAGGATGGCAATGCCCAGCAGGAGGGTGAGCACCTGAAGGGGCACAGGGATACTCAGGGCTGTGGGCACACCCAGGATGGCAATGCAAAGCAGCAGGGTGAGCACCTGGGGGGCACAGGGACACTCAGGGCTGTGCCACACCCAGGATGGCAATGCCCAGGATGGCAATGCCCAGCAGCAGGGTGAGCACCTGGGGGGCACAGGGACACTCAGGGCTGTGGGCACACCCAGGATGGCAATGCCCAGCAGGAGGGTGAGCACCTGGGGGGGCACAGGGACACTCAGGGCTGTGCCACAGCCACGGCGATGCCCAGGATGGCAAAGCCCAGGATGGCAATGCCCAGCAGCAGGGTGAGCACCTGGGGGGCACAGGGACACTCAGGGCTGTGTCAAAGCCAGGATGGCAATGCCCAGGATGGCAGTGCCCAGCAGCAGGGTGAGCACCTGGGAGGGCACAGGGACACTCAGGGCTGTGGGCACACCCAGGATGGCAATGCCCAAGAGCAGGATGAGCACCTTGGGGGGCAAAGGGACACCCACCGGGGTGTGCCATCACCCACTGGGGTGAGACATCACACAGCAAGGTGTGCCATCACCCACTGGGTTGTGCCACCACCCAAGAGCATGTGCCATCACCCACTGGAATGTGCCATCGTCCACTGGAATGTGCCATCACCCATTGGGCTGTGCCATCACCCACTGGGGTGTGCCATCATCCATTGGGGTGTGCCATCACCCACTGGTGTGTGCCATCACCCATTGGGTTGTGCCATCACCCAAGAGAATGTGCCATCACCCACTGGTGTGTGCCATCACCCATTGGGGTGTGCCATCACCCACTGGTGTGTGCCATCACCCATTGGGGTGTGCCATCACCCATTGGAATGTGCCATCACCCAATGGGTTGTGCCATCACCCAAGAGCATGTGCCATCACCCAGTGGAATGTGCCACCACCCAAGAGCATGTGCCATCACCCATTGGAATGTGCCATCACCCACTGGGGCGTGCCATCACCCAAGAGAATGTGCCATCGCCCACTGGGGTGTGCCTTCACCCAATAGGTTGTGCCATCACCCAATAGGTTGTGCCATCACCCATTGGGGTGTGCCATCACCCACTGGTGTGTGCCACCACCCATTGGGGTGTGCCATCACCCACTGGTGTGTGCCATCACCCACTGGTGTGTGCCATCACCCAAGAGAACGTGCCATCACCCATTGGGGTGTGCCATCACCCAAGAGAATGTGCCATCACCCAGTGGAATGTGCCATCACCCAGTGGGGGGTGCCATCACCCAAGAGCATGTGCCATCACCCATTGGGGTGTGCCATCACCCACTGAGGGGTGCCATCACCCAAGAGCATGTGCCATCACCCATTGGGGTGTGCCATCACCCACTGAGGGGTGCCATCACCCAAGAGCATGTGCCATCACCCATTGGGGTGTGCCATCACCCAAGAGAATGTGCCATCACCCAAGAGCATGTGCCATCACCCAAGAGAATGTGCCATCACCCAAGAGCATGTGCCATCACCCAAGAGAATGTGCCATCACCCAAGAGCATGTGCCATCACCCAAGAGAATGTGCCACCACCCAAGAGCATGTGTCATCACCCAAGAGCATGTGCCATCACCCATTGGGGTGTGCCATCCCCTGCCAGGTCATGCCATCCCCCACCCCCATCCCCTAGTGCCCCCCATCCCACCTCCAGCTCCCTGGAGGCCACCAGGAAGATCCGGGCTCGGATGTCCTTCCAGCGGCTCTCGGTCCACGTGGAGAACTCGGTGGAGCCCCATTGGCGCAGCTCGAAGGCGGGAGACAGAGCCTTGGAGAGCCGAACGCCCGAGCGCACGCAGAGCGGTGCCCGCGCCGAGGAGTTGGCACCCAGGGCACCCTGCACCCATGAGTAGTCGAAGAGCTGCGAGAGAGGGGGGTGAGGGACAGGAGAGAGACAATCCTGAGGGGTGAGGGACACCAAAGACACCTCCTGAGGGGCTGGAATGGTCCCTCCGGGGTTTTGGGGATGGTGGTGATGCCAAGATCCTTTGTACAGGATCACTGAGGTTGGAGATGTCCAGGAGCATCAAGCCCACCCTGTGTCCCATCCCCACCTTGGCACTCAGTGCCACATCCAGGTCTTCCTTGGACACCTCCAGGGGTGGGGACTCCACCCCCTCCCTGGGCAGCCCCTTCCAAGGCCTTCCCACCCTTTCCACAAAGAAATTCCTCCTCATGTCCCACCTGCCCCTCCCCTGGCACAGCCTGAGGCCCTTTGCCCTTGGCCTGTCCCTGTTCCCTGGCAGAAGATCCCACCCTTGCCCTTGTTCCATCCCTGTTCCCTGGCAGAAGATCCCACCCTTGCCCTTGGCCTGTCCCTCTTCCCTGGCAGAAGATCCCACCCTTGCCCTGGATCCCTCAGGGATTGCAGAGCCAGAAGGTCCCCCCTGAGCCTCCTTTTCTCCAGGCTGAGCCCTCCCAGCTCCCTCAAGAGTTCTCCAGACCCTCCTCCTGCTGCTCCAGCCCCTTCCCCAGCTCTTCTCCCTTCCCTGGATGTTCTCAATGTCCTTCATGAATTCAGGAGCCCAGACCTGGACACAGCACTGGATGTTCCCTCCTCAGTGCCCAGCCCAGATGGACAATCCCTCTGGTCCTGTGGACACACCATGGCTGGTCCAACCCAGCTGCCCTTGGCTGGGTTCATGTTTTCTGCCCACTCCTCTCCTTCCCTTGGGCACTGTCTCCTCAGGGAGGACTTTCCCATTTCCCCCAACCATCTTCCCTCCCCACCAACCACATGGAGCTGTCCATGCCTGTTGTCCCTCACCTCCTTCTCAGTGTGGGGGTTCTTCTCAGGGTTCAGACACTCCTCCTTGGTGAGGTTCACCACAGTCCCTGTCAGGTTGGCCAGGACATATTGCACCAGGTAGGTGGTGTTGACAGGGCTGGACACGGCCACGTAGTGCTGAGGGACATCCCCTGGAGCAGCAGGAAAGATGGGATTGGTGGGGACAGAAGGTCAGGGGGGGTCCAACTCCTTCCTTGCTCTTCTTTCCCTTACCCAGAATTCCTTTGAGGTCTGGTTTGATGATGGATTGGAACCAGGAATTGTTCATTTTAATCAGGAATCCATAAAGCATCTTGGTGACCTGCAAAGACACGGGATTGGTTTGTGCTGAGGAGACAAAAGAACATCTTCCCAGCTCCATCTTTGGCTGAGAGATGTTTCCTGAGCCAAGGGGAGACTGTCCCAGAATTCCAGAGCTGGGAATGTTGGGTTGGATTCCACCCCAGGGATTCCTCAGTTTATCCCATGTGGTCCTTCCACCTCTTCTCTGAGGGTGAAGGAGCTTCATCTCTGCCCTGAGATGAACCAACCAGTGAAGGTGAAGCAACCAGAGAAGGGTGAAGGCTTTTCCCTCTGCTTGGTGGGAAAACAGGGAAAGGAGGGGAGAAAAGCCCTCCTGGAGAGGGGCAGGACACAAGGGAAGGAACTGAGAGCTCCTCAGGGGTTCTTTTTTGGGTTCCTCAGGTGGTGCTTTGTCCCCACAAACAGGGACACAAGGGAAGGAGCTGAGAACTCCTCAGAGGTTCTTTCTCAGGTTCTTCAGGTTGTGCTTTGTCCCCCACACACAGAGGGACAAAAGAGAAGGAGCTGAGAGCTCCTCAGAGGTTCTTTCTCAGGTTCCTCAGGTTGTGCTTTGTCCCCCACACACAGAGGGACAAAAGAGAAGGAGCTGAGAGCTCCTCAGAGGTTCTTTCTCAGGTTCCTCAGGTTGTGCTTTGTCCCCCACACACAGAGGGACAAAAGAGAAGGAGCTGAGAGCTCCTCAGAGGTTCTTTCTCAGGTTCCTCAGGTTGTGCTTTGTCCCCACACACAGAGAGGGACAGAAGGGAAGGAGCTGAGAGCTCCTCAGAGGTTCTTTGTTATGTTCCTCAGGTTGTGTTTTGTCCCACACACACAGAGGGACACAAGAGAAGGAGCTGAGAGCTCCTCAGAGGTTCTTTGTTGGGTTCCTCAGGTGGTGTTTTGACCCCCACACACAGAGGGACACAAGGGAAGGAGCTGAAAGCTCCTCAGAGTTCCAGGACACAACTCCATGTTCTCCTACCGTTCTGGGGTCAGCCTGGATGGCAGAGGTGCTGTTGGTTCCTCCAGCAAGGCCATACAGGGCTCTGGCCACCACTGTGGCCACCTGTGCCAGGGCCTGCCAAGGGGACAGGGAGCCACATCAGTGCCCACAGGCCGAGCCTGGCACTGCCCAGAGCCCTCCCAGCTCCTTCCTGCCCTTCCCAAATCCCTCCCTGCTCCTTCTGCCCCTTCCCAAATCCCTCCCTGCTTCTCCCTGTCCTTCCCAAATCCCTCCCAGCTCCTTCCTGCCCTTCCCAAATCCCTCCCTGCTTCTTCCTGCCCTTCCCAAATCCCTCCCTGCTTCTCCCTGCCCTTCCCAAATCCCTCCCTGCTCCTTCTGCCCCTTCCCAAATCCCTCCCTGCTTCTCCCTGTCCTTCCCAAATCCCTCCCTGCTCCTTCTGCTCCTTCCCAAATCCCTCCCTGCTCCTCAACCCTTCCCAAATCCCTCCCTGCTCCTTCTGCTCCTTCCCAAATCCCTCCCTGCTCCTCAACCCTTCCCAAATCCCTCCCAGCTCCTTCCTGCCCTTCCCAAATCCCTCCCTGCTTCTCCTGCCCCTTCCCAAATCCCTCCCAGCTCCTTCCTGCCCTTCCCAAATCCCTCCCTGCTTCTCCTGCCCCTTCCCAAATCCCTCCCAGCCCTTCCCAAATCCCTCCCTGCTCCTTCTGCTCCTTCCCAAATCCCTCCCTGCTTCTCCCAGCCCTTCCCAAATCCCTCCCTGCTCCTTCCTGCCCTTCCCAAATCCCTCCCTGCTTCTCCTGCCCCTTCCCAAATCCCTCCCAGCCCTTCCCAAATCCCTCCCTGCTCCTTCCCAAATCCCTCCCTGCTTCTCCCAGCCCTTCCCAAATCCCTCCCTGCTCCTTCCTGCCCTTCCCAAATCCCTCCCTGCTTCTCCTGCCCCTTCCCAAATCCCTCCCAGCTCCTTCCTGCCCTTCCCAAATCCCTTCCTGCTTCTCCTGCCCCTTCCCAAATCCCTCCCAGCCCTTCCCAAATCCCTCCCTGCTCCTTCTGCTCCTTCCCAAATCCCTCCCTGCTTCTCCCAGCCCTTCCCAAATCCCTCCCTGCTCCTTCCTGCCCTTCCCAAATCCCTCCCTGCTTTTCTCAGCCCTTCCCAAATCCCTTCCAGCTCGTGCTGCCCCTTCCAAAATCCCTCCCAGCTCCTTCCTGCCCTTCCCAAATCCCTCCCAGCTCCTTCCTGCCCTTCCCAAATCCCTCCCAGCTCCTTCTGCCCCTTCCCAAATCCCTCCCAGCCCTTCCCAAATCCCTCCCTGCTCCTTCTGCCCTTCCCAAATCCCTCCCAGCTCCTTCCTGCCCTTCCCAAATCCCTCCCTGCTCCTTCTGCCCCTTCCCAAATCCCTCCCAGCTCCTTCTGCCCCTTCCCAAATCCCTCCCTGCTTTTCTCAGCCCTTCCCAAATCCCTCCCTGCTCCTTCTGCCCTTCCCAAATCCCTCCCTGCTCCTTCCTGCCCTTCCCAAATCCCTCCCTGCTCCTTCTGCCCCTTCCCAAATCCCTCCCAGCTCCTTCTGCCCTTCCCAAATCCCTCCCTGCTCCTTCTGCCCCTTCCCAAATCCCTCCCAGCTCCTTCTGCCCTTCCCAAATCCCTCCCTGCTCCTTCTGCCCCTTCCCAAATCCCTCCCAGCTCCTTCTGCCCCTTCCCAAATCCCTCCCTGCTTTTCTCAGCCCTTCCCAAATCCCTCCCTGCTCCTTCTGCCCTTCCCAAATCCCTCCCTGCTCCTTCCTGCCCTTCCCAAATCCCTCCCTGCTCCTTCTGCCCCTTCCCAAATCCCTCCCAGCTCCTTCTGCCCCTTCCCAAATCCCTCCCTGCTTTTCTCAGCCCTTCCCAAATCCCTCCCAGCTCCTTCCAGACCTTGGCAGTGTCAGTGACATATTCCAGACTCTCCTCAGGGCTCAGCCCCTCTGGATACTCCACATGGATGTTCTCAGGGGTGTCATAAATGCTCTGGTAGTACCTGAAAAGCAGGAAAAAACTCAGGGATTTGGGAAAGGAAGGAGAAAAGCACAAGGCATGGAATGCAATTCCAAAGGGAGTCTCCTGGGAGTGGAGCTCCAGCACTGCCACATCCTCCTTAATGCAATTAATGAGGGTTTCTAATTAACTTGGCCCTTCTACAGCTTCTCCCATCTGAGGATCTTGGAGCAATTTCCAGGCTGGGATTAGAATGGGAGGTGGAAAAGCTGGAAAAAGGGAGAGAACTGAGGGAAGGGCAGAGGGATTTGGGACTCAGGGGGGGTTTGGTGGTGCCTTATGCAAAGAATTCCAAGGGAATTCCAAGAGGGATTTACACACTCTGTGTCCCTGACACTCCCAGAAAACCTGGGATGAGATTCCAGGCAAAAAAAATGGATCCTGAAGCCTGAAAAATAGAACTTCCAGCCTAAAAATGGGAATTTCCAGCTTAAAATATTGGGAATTTCCAGGCTAAAAATGGAAATTCCAGCCTAAAAATGGAAATTCCAGCCTAAAAATGGAAATTCCAGGCTAAAAATGGAAATTCCAGGCTAAAAATGGAAATTCCAGACTAAAAATGGATCTTTCAGCCCTAAAATGGATCCTACAGTAAAAAAAATGGATCCTCCAGGGAAAAAAATGGATCCCACAGCCTAAAAAATGGCACTTCCAGCCTAACATTCCTGGGAGGGTGGGCAGGTCCTGGCACAGGTTATTCCATGGATTCTCTATCCCTGGAAGTGCCCAAGGCCAGGTTGGACCAACCTGGGACAGTGGGAAGTGTCCAGTTGGAACTGGGTGATCTTTCAGGTCCTTTCCCAACCCAACCCATTCCAGGATTCCATGTCCTGTTTTTGATGGGATATCAGGGATAAATCCTTCCCTGGGAGGGCACAGGTTGCCCAGAGAATTCCATGGATTCCTCACCCCTGGGACTGTCCAAGGCCACATTGGAGAAACCTGAGATAGTGGGAGGTGTCTGGTTGGAACCTTCCCAACCCAACCCAACCCATTCCAGGATTCCATGCCCTGCTTTTGATGGGATAGCAGGGATAAATCCTTCCCTGGGAGGGTGGGCAGCCCTGGCACAGGTTATTCCATGGATTGCCCATCCCTGGGAGTGCCCAAGGCCAGACTGGAACATCCCTGGTCCTTTGGGAGGTGTCCCTGCCCAAGGTCTGGGTGATCTTGGACGTCTCTTGGCACTCAAACCATTCCAGGATGGTTTAGATGGAAGTGTGGGAAGAAATCCTTCCCTGGGAGCGTGGGCAGCCCTGGCACAGGTTATTCCATGGATTGCCCATCCCTGGAAGTGCCCAAGGCCAGGCTGGAGCCCCCTGGGACAGTGGGAGGTGTCGCTGCCCAAGGTCTGGGTGATCTTGGAGGTCTCTTGGCATCCAAACCATTCCAGGATGGTTTAGATGAAACTGTGGGAGGAAATCCTTCCCTGGGAGGGTGGGCAGCCCTGGCACAGGTTATTCCATGGATTGGCCATCCCTGGAAGTGCCCAAGGCCAGGCTGGAGCCACATGGGACAGTGGGAGGTGTCCCTGCCCATGATCTGGGTGATCTTGGAGGTCTCTTGGCATCCAAACCATTCCAGGATGGTTTAGATGGAACTGTGGGAAGAAATTCTTCCCTGAGAGGGTGGGCAGGCCCTGGCACAGGTTATTCCATGGATTGCCCATCCCTGGCAGTGCCCAAGGCCGGGTTGGATGGGGCTGGGAACACCCTGGGAGGTGACCCCAAGTCAGGGAGTGGAACCAGATGACCTTTAAGGTCCCTCCCAACTCAAACCATTCCATGATTCTACGAAGGGAATGGGACAATGTGGAGCATTCAGGGAAGAGGGGAGAGACCCAGCCCTGTCCTCTCCCCACCATTCCCACCCCAGAGCTGCTGAGGAGCAGAAGATCCTTGAGGAACAGGGTCATGTGGGGTGAACCCAAGTGCCCCTTCCAACACCGAGAGCTTTCCTCCAGCACAAATAAAAAGCTAAATTATTAAAAAAACCCCCCTAAATAATAATAAATAAATAAAAAAAAGGGAGCTTCTGGAAGCACAGCTGAGGCTCAGGGAAGCTCTGCTGCCATTGGCTAACCTCTGGCTCCCTGCCAGCTGTGGGGGAATATTTGCTGTGCCAAATTGGATTTCTCTCGCCTGTCACAACAATCACGTCGCGCTCGTCGGGCACGGAGCTTTTTTTTCCCCTGGTTTCCAATCCCCCCCTGTGGCATTCCAGGTACCTTCTGGGAGGCCTTTACCTGTTCTGGAAGGCTGTCCTGTGGTCTGTCAGGACCACGCCAGGGATGTGGCGAGCCCTGAGGAAGCGTTGGAAGGAGGATGGAGGGAGAGGTTGGGAAAATCCGGCTTCCTGCAGGGTCACACCTGACCCAGCACTGCTCTGGGTCAGGATGCTCAGAAGGTTTTCCACCTGGGAAAAAAACCAGGACAACTTCCCTGGGTGGGATTTCCCTCTGGGAAGGTTAAAAACCCTCCTCAAGGTCCCAGAGCTTTGCTCAAGTAGCCATGGAGTTGTGCCAGGGGTTGGATAGAAGGGAAAGGTTCTTCCCACAGAAGGAAGTGGAAGAGGTTTGTCCCAGTTCAGGAACTGGGACCAGTTTATCCCTGTGTGGGTGTGACCAAAGCTGTGGATTCCAAACCCTCTGTGACATTTCCCAAGAACTGTCACCAATGGAGCATTTGCAGCAGCTGCCCAGGGCACAGCTGATCCCTCAGGGTGGGAGAGGGGTGGGAAAGGGGCCTGTGGGACAGGGAAGTGTTCCAGGTGGGTGTCACAGACAGGGGAGTGTTCCAGGTGGGTGTGACAGACAGGGGAGTGTTCCAGGTGGGTGTCACAGACAGGGGAGTGTTCCAGGTGGGTGGGAAAGGGCCCTGAGAGACAGGGGAGTGTTCCAGGTGGGTGAGAAAGGGCCCTGTGGGACAGGGGAGTGTTCCAGGGTGGGTGTCACAGCCCTGTGGGACAGGGGAGTGTTCCAGGTGGGTGTCACAGACCCTGTGGGACAGGGGAGGGTTCCAGGGTGGGTGTCACAGACCCTGTGGGACAGGGGAGGGTTCCAGGGTGGGTGTCACAGACAGGGGAGTGTTCCAGGGTGGGTGTCACAGACAGGGGAGTGTTCCAGGGTGGGTGTCACAGACCCTGTGGGACAGGGGAGTGTTCCAGGTGGGTGTCACAGACAGGGGACTGTTCCAGGGTGGGTGTCACAGACCCTGTGGGACAGGGGAGTGTTCCAGGTGGGTGTCACAGACAGGGGAGTGTCCCAGGTGGGTGTCACAGACCCTGTGGGACAGGGGAGTGTTCCAGGTGGGTGTCACAGACCCTGGGACAGGAGCTGGGAGAACTCCCCTCCAGGGAGTCCTTGGCACCTCCACACCCACCTGAGGGCTCAGCTCTGCTCATGGGCCAGCAACGATTCCAAAATCCCCCCTGACTGCCAGAGTCAGATCCCCCAGTGTGGAACTCCCTGCCCTGGGGGAGGCACTGGGGGCTCCCACCTGCACCTGAGGGGATGGAATCTTGGGGTTTGGGGACTTGGGGAACCACTCCTGGGATCCAGAGGAGGAGCAGAACCTGCACAGGAGGAGCCACCACTCTGACCAGACTGTGCCATCATCTGCACCAACAGGTTTGTCCCTCCCTTTTCCTTTGGACTCCACGTGGGGCTCAGCACAGGGGCCACCAAACCCCCCTGTGTTTGTGCCCCAGGGGGTGGGTTACACTGCTGGGGTTGGGGGTTAAACCCAATTTCTCTTTGTGCCACTGCATTAATTGTGATATTGTCATTAAATTGTCACTCTGATTTATAATCCCTCTTGTGGTGGGTTCGTTTCTGCTGATGGTTCACCTTTAAACCAGCACAAGGTTCCACAGAGCTCAAGGAGCATTTGGAGAACACCCTGAGGGGCAATGGTGGGATTGTTGGGGCTGTTCAGGGCAAGGATTTGGCCACTCTTTGATGTGAGGAACATTCCAGGCTTTCATTTCTCTCTCACCTGCAGGTTCAGCGACTCGTTCATCCGTGACACGGGATCCGTGTGCATCCAGAGCACGGAGCTGTTCCTCAGAGCCACCTGCAAGGAGAACCACCCCTAAACACATGGCTGGGCCATCCCAGGGCAGGGAAATCCAGGGAAAAAGCCAAATTCCCAGGGAATAAAATATCCCCAGGCATTGCCCACACCTGATTCAGCTCCACGAAGGAGTGGATGTTGTCCAAGCGCAGAGGGAACTTGTCCTGTTCCATGTCATACACCATCCTGGAGCTGCCAATGTAGTCAAAGGTTTCCTGAAAGAGGAAGAAATTCCCAAATCCTGAAGCTTGTTGGGGTTTGGAACCACCAGCAAAAACAGCTGAGGGGATGAGGAGGAACCAACCCAATCACCTCATCAGTAATTCCAAAGGTTTGGACAACCCTCAGGAGAAGATCAAAGACAAAAGGGATTTATTTGCAGGAAGGGAGGGAGCAAAAGGCAAAAAGGAAGGGAAAGGGAAGGAAAAAACCAAGGAAAAGATACTGAATTCCACAAGGAAGGCACAGAGGCAAAATCACTTCAGGGAGCACTTTTTGCCCTCTTAATCCTGCTGGAAATGGAGCATGGAATGGGCTCTGCCAGGGGAAATTGAAGTTGGAGAGCAGGAAAAAATTCTTTGCAGAGAGAGTGCTCAGGGATTGGAATGTTCTGCCCAGAGAGGGGGTGGATTCTCCATCCCTGGAGGTGTTTAAGGTGACACTGGAGGTGGCACTGAGTGCCCTGGGCTGGTGATCACAGTGGGGTTGGGTCAAGGGTTGGACTTGATGATCTCGGAGGGCTTTTCCAACCCAATGGATTCTGTGATTCTGTGGATGTGGCACCGAGTGAGAATCCACCATGTCTTGATCCAACCCTACTGTGATCACCAGCCCAGGGCACCAGAGTGCCCTGGGCTGGTGATCACAGTGGGGTTGGATCAAGGGTTGAACTTGATGATCTCAGAGGTCTCTTCCAACCCAACTGAGAAGAGCAACGAGGCTGGAGAAGGGACTGGAGCACAAGTGCTGTGGGGAGAGGCTGAGGGAGCTGGGGGTGTTCAGCCTGGAGAAGAGGAGGCTCAGAGGTGACCTCAGCACTGTCTGGAAGTGCCTGAAGGGAAGTTCTGGCCAGGTGGGGGTTGGTCTCTTCTCCCAGGCACTCAGCAATAGGACAAGGGGGCACGATGGGCTCAAGCTCTGCCAGGGGAAATTGAAGTTGGAGATCAGAAAAAAATTCTTTGCAGAGAGAGTGCTCAGGGATTGGAATGGGCTGCCCAGAGAGGGGGTGGATTCCCCATCCCTGGAGGTGTTTAAGGTGACACTGGAGGTGGCACTGAGTGCCCTGGGCTGGTGATCACAGTGTGGTTGGGTCAAGGGTTGGACTTGATGAACTCGGAGGGCTTTTCCAACCCAACGGATTCTGTGATTCTGTGGATGTGGCACTGAGTGAGAATCCACCATGTCTTGATCCAACCCTACTGTGATCACCAGCCCAGGGCACCAGAGTGCCCTGGGCTGGTGATCACAGTAGGGTTGGATCAAGGGTTGGACTTGATGATCTCAGAGGTCTCTTCCAATCCAAGTGATTCCATGATTCCTGTGGGGAGAGGCTGAGGGAGCTGGGGGTGTTCAGCCTGGAGAAGAGGAGGCTCAGGGGGGACCTTCTCACTCTCCACAACCCCCTCGGATGTTGTACCCAGAGGGGGGTTTGGTCTCTTCTCTCAGCCAACCAGCAGCAGAACAAGAGGGGCTGAAGCTCTGCCAGGGGAGGTTTGGGTTGGAGATTAGGAAGAAATTCCTTCCAGAGAGAGTGGTCAGGCCTTGGAATGTTCTGCCCAGAGAGGGGGTGGATTCTCCATCCCTGGAGGTGTTTAAGGTGACACTGGAGGTGGCACTGAGTGCCCTGGGCTGGTGAGCACAGTGGGGTTGGATCAAGGGTTGGACTTGATGATCTGGGAGGTCTTTTCCAACCCAATCCATTCTGTGATTCTATGATTGGAGCTGGGCAGGGAAGTCAAGAGCCATCAGCCTCCCCCTTCCCTGATTTACAGGCAGGGCTTCCCATCCCTCCTCCTGGATTTATCCACAGCCTGGATAAGGGAATCACATGGAGGGAATCACATGGCCCTGGCACGGGAGAAGCTGCACAAAGGACTCATCAGTGTGGATGCCTTGAGGGGGAACATCAGCTGTTGGCCATCAGTCCCTCCTCCAGCTTGTTCTGCTCTGCCACAGCTGCCAATTCCAGCTCTGGGCTCCCAAAAAATCAGCTGAATTTCTCTCCCAGTGATTTTTAATTTTGCCTTTTTTTTGGGGGGGGTTTCTGTCAGAAATTCCAGCCTGGAAGTTCATCCCAGACAGGGATAAAAGACAGGACACAAATCAGCCCCACCAGGAGGGGGCAAAGCAAAGTTTGAGGGATTCATCCACAATGATCTTTGGGGCAGGGATGGGATGATCCAGTGGAAGCTCCATCTGCTCTGGTTATCCCAGAACAATTAAGATCCTGGAGGAGAAGAGACAACCACAGAGCGGGGAGGAGAGACAACCAATCCCACACAAAGAGCAGGGAAAAAGAGGAGCCAAGCTGGGATCTCAGGATGGGATCATCCTGCTGCTCTTACCCCTTGGAAAAAGGTGAACATGACATTCCTTGGGAGCAGGAGGACATCAGGGGCTTTGTGAAGGGCTTCGGCCGCCGCCAGGTGGGTCACGAAGGAGGACACGGCGCTCTCGGCTCCAGGAGCGACGTTCCAGAAGAAGGAATGGCTGTCAATCTGGAAGCACAAACCCCCAGGAATTCTGGGCTGGGAAGGCAAATCCATCTCTGATCCCACTGGGAAGGGAAGGGTCAAATGGATCATGGAATTTAAAACCACAATTGTGTCGCTGTGGGAGTTGTGGATTCGTGGAATGGTTTGGGTTGGAAGGACAAACCCACAGGAATTCTGGGTTGGGAAAGCAAATCCATCCCATTCTCTCTCTGATCCTGCTCTGACTCCCACTGGGAAGGGAAGGGCCAAATGGATCATGGAATTCAAAATGACAAGTGTGTCGCTGTGGGAGTTGTGGATTCGTGGAATGGTTTGGGTTGGAAGGACAAACCCACAGGAATTCTGGGCTGGGAAAGCAAATCCATCTCTGATCCCACTGGGAAGGGAAGGGCCAAATGGATCATGGAATTTAAAATGACAGTTGTGCCAGGGATTCATGGAAGGGTTTGGGTTGGAAGGACAAACCCACAGGAATTCTGGGTTGGGAAAGCAAATCCATCCCATTCTCTCTGATCCTGCTCTGATTCCCAGTGGGAAGGGCCAAATGGATGATGGAATTTAAAATGACAATTGTGCCATGGATTCATGGAAGGACAAACCCACAGGAATTCTGAGCTGGGAAAGCAAATCCATCCCATTCTGTCTCCCTCTCTGATCCCGCTCTTGATTCCCACTGGGAAGGGCCAAATGGATCATGGAATTTAAAACCCCAATTGTGTCGCTGTGGGAGTTGTGGATTCGTGGAATGGTTTGGGTTGGAAGGACAAACCCACAGGAATTCTGGGCTGGGAAAGCAAATCCATCCTTCTCTCTGATCCCACTCCTGATTCCTACTGGGAAGGGAAGGGCCAAATGGATCATGGAATTTAAAACCACAATTGTGTCGCTGTGGGAGTTGTGGATTCATGGAATGGTTTGGGTTGGAAGGACAAACCCACAGGAATTCTGGGCTGGGAAAGCAAATCCATCCCACTCTCTCTGATCCCACTCTTGATTCCCACTGGGAAGGGCCAAATGGATCATGGAATTTAAAATGACCATTGTGCCAGGGATTCATGGAATGGTTTGGGTTGGAAGGACAAACCCACAGGAATTCTGGGCTGGGAAAGCAAATCCATCCCATTCTAATTCCACTCTGATTCCCACTGGGAAGGGAAGGGCCAAATGGATCATGGAATTTAAAATGACAATTGTGCCAGGGATTCATGGAATGGTTTGGGTTGGAAGGACAAACCCACAGGAATTCTGGGTTGGGAAAGCAAATCCATCCCATTCTCTCTGTCTCTAATTCCACTCTGATTCCCACTGGGAAGGGCCAAATGGATCATGGAATTTAAAATGCAAATTGTGCCAGGGATTCATGGAATGGTTTGGGTTGGAAGGACCTTAAAGCCCATCCCATTCCAACCCCTTGCCATGGGAAGGGACACCTCCCACTGTCCCAGTTGCTCCAATCTGGCCTTGGACACATCCAGGGATTGGGAATTCATGGAATAATCTGTGTCAGGGCTTGCCCACCCTCACAGGGAGGAATTTCTTCCCAATATCCAACCTAAATTTCCCCCAAATTTGAATCCTGAGGCCTCAGAGCTTTGCCCCAGACTATTTCTCCTTATCTGCTCAGAAAATTCTGGAAAAACTTCCCATAACAAGGTTGGAAAGACCCAAGAAAACAAGATGGAAACCCCCAAACTGTGGATGGTTCTCACACTGCCCCAAGGGACAGACCCACAGTTGTGTCCTAAAACCCAACCAGATCCAAAAGGTTTGGAAGATGGGAAGAGATTCCAATCCATGAGAAACACATTCCCATGAGATTGGAAGCTCCCATTTCTTTTCCCAGAGGTACCTACTCGTGTGGCCACCATGACAACTTCCTTCTCAGGATCCAGTTTTCCAGAGGCATTGATGGGTTGCAAAGTGCTCCACACGTTGTAGTCAAGGAGAGGATCACACACAATCTCTGGGAAGCAGAAAAAACAATCCCACCCCATTCCTGGATTTGGCATCACAAGGGAGGGAAAAGGAGGTTTTTGTCAAGTCAGAGGTTCTGTCAAGGAAGGGGAAAGTCCTGGATATGGGAAAAAGTGTTCCCACCGGGATTGTGAGGACCATGTGAGGATGAGGATGGGGGAAAGGAGGATGAGGATGGAGGGAAAGGAGGATGAGGATGGAGGGAAAGTCCTGGTTCTGGGAAAGACTCTGTTCCCACCGGGATTGTGAGGACCATGTGAGGATGAGGATGGAGGGAAAGGAGAATGAGGACGGAAGGAAAGAAGGATGAGGATGGAAGGGAAGTCCTGGCTGTGGGAAAACCTGTTCCCACCAGGATTCTGAGGACCATGTGAGGATGAGGATGGAGGGAAAGGAGGATGAGGATGGAGGGAAAGGAGGATGAGGATGGAGGGAAAGGAGGATGAGGATGGAGGGAAAGTCCTGGATCTGGGAAAGACTCTGTTCCCATCAGGATTCTGAGGATCACATGGGGTGAGGATGGAGGGAAAGTCCTGGCTCTGGGAAAGACTCTGTTCCCACCGGGATTGTGAGGACCATGTGAGGATGAGGATGGGGGGAAAGGAGGATGAGGATGGAGGGAAAGGAGGATGAGGATGGAGGGAAAGTCCTGACTGTGGGAAAAACTGTTCCCACCAGGATTCTGAGGACCATGTGAGGATGAGGGTGGAAAGGAGGATGAGGATGGAGGGAAAGTCCTGGCTCTGGGAAAGACTCTGTTCCCACCAGGATTCTGAGGACCATGTGAGGATGAGGAATGGAGGGAAGGGAGGATGAGGATGGAGGGAAAGGAGGACGAGGATGGAGGGAAAGGAGGATGAGGATGGAGGGAAAGGAGAATGAGGATGGAGGGAAAGGAGGATGAGGATGGAGGGAAAGGAGGATGAGGATGGAGGGAGAGGAGGATGAGGATGGAGGGAAAGGAGGATGAGGATGGAGGGAAAGGAGGATGAGGATGGAGGGAAAGGAGGATGAGGATGGAGGGAAAGGAGGATGAGGATGGAAGGAGAGGAGGATGAGGATGGAGGGAGAGGAGGATGAGGATGGAGAGAAAGGAGGATGAGGATGGAGAGAAAGGAGGATGAGGATGGAGGGAAAGGAGGATGAGGATGGAAGGAAAGGAGGATGAGGATGGAGGGAAAGGAGGATGAGGATGGAAGGAAAGGAGGATGAGGATGGAGGGAAAGGAGGATGAGGATGGAAGGAAAGTTCTGACTGTGGGAAAACCTGTTCCCACCAGGATTCTGAGGAGCAGGTGAGGATGAGGATGGGTGTGGCGGAGTCTCACCTGGGTTGATGCTGAAGGTGCTCTGCAGGGAGCTGCGCCTCATGCAGGTGACAGTGCTGGTGACAGCGTGCATGTGGGAGAAGAGCTGCATGGCACACAGAGGGTACTCAGGGGCAGAGCCATCTCCAGGGACATTGTGGTCCAGGTAGCACTGGGGGAGGAAAAAAAACCCCATCATGGCACAACTTGATGTTTTTGGAACATTGAAAATGGAGTTTTTTGGTATTTTTACAGCAAAGGAGACAATAAAAGCCCAAACTCTTCCCCCAAGGAGGTCCTTTCCTCAGAAGCTCCTGAGGTACCTGCTTGATGACTTGGGTCTCGTTGGCATCCTCAAGGAGGAAGATGGGGAAGTCAAAGTCCTCGTAGGAGATGCCACTGCCCAAGGGGTTCCACAGGGTGGTGTTGCAGTGGGCAAACTCAGGGCCATAGTCCTTGGAGTAGACACCTGGGGACACAAAGATGGGCACATCTGAGCCTGCAGGAGAAGGACAGAGCTCAGGAGAAGGAGAAGGACAAAGCTCAGGAGCAGGAGAGGGACAAAGCTCAGGAGCAGGAGAGGGACAAAGCTCAGGAGAAGGAGAAGGACAAAGCTCAGGAGCAGGAGAGGGACAAAGCTCAGGAGCAGGAGAGGGACAAAGCTCAGGAGCAGGAGAGGGACAGAGCTCAGGAGCAGGAGAGGGACAGAGCTCAGGAGCAGGAGAGGACAGAGCTCAGGAGCAGGAGAGGGACAGAGCTCAGGAGCAGGAGAGGGACAGAGCTCAGGAGAAGGAGAGGGACAGAGCTCAGGAGCAGAGCAGGAGAAGGACAAAGCTCAGGAGCAGGACAGGGACAGAGCTCAGGAGCAGAAGGACAAAGCTCAGGAGCAGGAGAGGGACAGAGCTCAGGAGCAGGAGAAGGACAAAGCTCAGGAGCAGGAGAGGGACAAAGCTCAGGAGCAGAGCAGAAGGACAGAGCTCAGGAGCAGAGCAGAAGGACAGAGCTCAGGACAAGGACAGAGCTCAGGAGCAGGAGAAGGTCAAAGCTCAGGAGCAGGAGAAGGACAGAGCTCAGGAGAAGGACAGGGACAGAGCTCAGGAGCAGGAGAAGGACAAAGCTCAGGAGCAGGAGAAGGACAAAGCTCAGGAGCAGGAGAGGGACAGAGCCCTCAATCCCTTCATTTGTGTCATTAATGAAGATATTAATTGATACCAGTGCCAGTGTGGCCCCTGAGGGACATCACTGATCTCTGATGTCCTTTGGGACCTCGAGTCATTGACCACAACCCTCTGGATGTGACTGTCCAACCACCTCTTTCTTCATCAGCTCCATTCTGTGCTGCAACAGCCCCAAAGGAGCCACTTTGGGCTTCAAATGTCACTGTTTGAAGCTCCCCTGAGATCCTTCAGACTTCCTTGGACCATCCAAGGAAAAGGCACCACTTTTCCTCCTCCCACCAGGGCTGAAGATGGAACATCTCCTTACCAAAGCCATCATTGGGGCACTTCAAGCCAGGGGAGAAGCCCTGGGATGGGCTGGGTTTGGCAATGGCCACAGCAAGGCCTGACACTCTGGAGGTTCCCTTGAGCTGCAGCAACACCTTCCTGGGAGAGAGGAAACACCACTGAGATCAGGGATTAATTAATTAATGAGGAATTACAATTAAGCAGGTGATGATCCTTGTGATCAAATTAACTCTGTTTTCTATCTTGGATTATGCAAAAAGCAACAAGAAGAAAACTTCAACCAAGTCCTTCCTGCTCTGTCCAAGGAGAGAAGTGACCACCAACTCCTGGGCTTTAATGAACTTTAATTTTAAAGCTGTTATTAAATTATGGATTAATTTTTAATGGCCTCCTGTGTGAGGATTCACACAGAGCAGAGTTTTTCTTTCAGCAAAGAGACTCTTTAAGAAGAAATAAATTCCCTGAATCCCAGAGAAGCCACTGATGGGGTTTCCAGTCCAACCTCACCGGAATTTGGAGCACTCAGGGCTGATCCTGTCACTCAAAACTTGACATTTGATGCCCAGATTGGACATTTCTGTGCCCTCTGGGGAGATGAAACCTGGTGCTGACCCACCTGTTGAAGAGATTCCCATCCAGCAGGATCATGTAGGGTGGGTTGGGGCCATCAGAGAGGACCCAACGTAGATCCTCCTCCTTCTCCACCACGTGGATCACTCCTGTGTCCCCACTGATGGAGGCTGTGGGAGGAGAACATGCCCTTCATGGCATTGGGTTCCTGGCAGAGGGTGCCCAGGGGTTCAGGAGGAGCAGCCCATGGCATTGGGTTCCTGGCAGAGGATGCCCAGGGGGTCAGGAAGAGGAGCCCATGGCATTGGGTTCCTGGCAGAAGGTGCCCAGGGGTTCAGCCCATGGCATTGGGTTCCTGGCAGAGGGTGCCCAGGGGTTCAGGAGGAGCAGCCCATGGCATTGGGTTCCTGGCAGAGGATGCCCAGGGGGTCAGGAAGAGCAGCCCATGGCATTGGGTTCCTGGCAGAGGGTGCCCAGGGGGTCAGGAAGAGCAGCCCATGGCATTGGGTTCCTGGCAGAGGGTGCCCAGGGGTTCAGGAGGAGCAGCCCATGGCATTGGGTTCCTGGCAGAAGGTGCCCAGGGGTTCAGGAGGAGCAGCCCATGGCATTGGGTTCCTGGCAGAAGGTGCCCAGGTGTTCAGGAAGAGGAGCCCATGGCATTGGGTTCCTGGCAGAAGGTGCCCAGGGGTTCAGCCCATGGCATTGGGTTCCTGGCAGAAGGTGCCCAGGGGTTCAGGAGGAGCAGCCCATGGCATTGGAGGGTGGAGGAAGGAATTTGGGAGTGGCTGAGCAGGACCTGGGGCTTTGGGTGCTCTTTTTGGAAACCCACTGAGAAGCCCTGGGCACAAGGGGCACCAGGAGGGTCCCTCACACCCCCCATCCATGGTCAGACCCCCCCTGCCCAGCCCAGGACCCCCAGGGGGGCTCACACTGGCAGCCAATCTGGTGGGTGGCGTTGAGCAGCCGCACACACGGAGCTGTCTTGTTGAGGGGGATGTAGATCTTCCTCTCCACGGAGTTCCCACTGCAGGAACCTGAGGGGAGACACAGCCCTGGGTCAGGGGGCAGCTCAGGAGGGGGTGGGCAGGGAGGTGAGCCCGTGCCAGGCTCAGGGGGGCACCCAGAGGGGTCAGTGGTGGGGACACGAGTCCCTGCCCAGCTCAGAGGGGCACCCAGAGGGGTCAGTGGAGGGTCATGATCCCCTGCCCAGCTCAGGGGGGCACCCAGAGGGGTCAGTGGGGGGGACATGAGTCCCTGCCCAGCTGAGGGGGGCACCCAGGGGGGTCAGTGGGGGGGACATGAGTCCCTGCCCAGCTCGGGGGGGCACCCAGAGGGGTCAGTGGGGGGGACATGAGTCCCTGCCCAGCTCGGGGGGGCACCCAGAGGTCAGTGGAGGGTCATGATCCCCTGCCCAGCTCAGGGGGGCACCCAAAAGGGTCAGTGGAGGGTCATGATCCCCTGCCCAGCTCAGGGGGGCACCCAAAAGGGTCAGTGGAGGGTCATGATCCCCTGCCCAGCTCAGGGGGGCACCCAAAAGGGTCAGTGGAGGGTCATGATCCCCTGCCCAGCTCAGGGGGGCACCCAGAGGGGTCAGTGAGGGGGACATGAGTCCCTGCCCAGCTCAGGGGGGCACCCAGAGGGGTCAGGAAGGGGGACACGAGCCCCTGCCCAGCTCAGGGGGGTACCCAGAGGGGTCAGTGGGGGGACATGAGTCCCTGCCAGCTCAGGGGGGCACCCAGAGGGGTCAGTGGGGGGACATGAGTCCCTGCCCAGCTGAGGGGGGCACCCAGAGGGGTCAGTGGGGGGGACATGAGTCCCTGCCCAGCTCAGGGGGGCACCCAGAGGGGTCAGTGAGGGGGACATGAGTCCCTGCCCAGCTCAGGGGGGCACCCAGAGGGGTCAGGAAGGGGGACACGAGCCCCTGCCCAGCTCAGGGGGGCACCCAGAGGGGTCAGTGAGGGGGACACGAGTCCCTGCTCAGGTCAGAGGAGACACAAGTCCCTCCCCAGCTCAGATAGGACACCCAAGGGACACAAAATCCTTGGGAGGGGGGACAACACCATCCCCTCCCAGCCCACATGGGACACCCAAGGGAGTCAGTGGGGGGGACACGACCCCCTCCTCAGCTCAAAGGGGACACCCAAAGGGGTCTCCACAAACCCAAAAAGCCTCGGGGGGGTTGTGGGTTTCATCCCCACTCCCATTCCCATCTCCATCCCCATTCCCATTCCCATCTCCATCCCCATTTCCATTCCATCCTCACCCGCCACCAGCACAGCCACGAGCAGCGCCCGGAGCAGCCCGAGGGGCCCCCGGGGCCGTCCGGGAGCCAAATCCATGTCCCAGTTCTTCCCAATTCCCGGATCCAACTCCATGTCCCGGTTCTTCCCAATTGCCGCCTCCATGTCCCGGTTCATCCCGACTCCCGGAGCCAACTCCATGTCCCGGTTCCTCCCGATTGCCGCCTCCATGTCCCGGTTCTTCCCAGTTCCCGGAGCCAACTCCATGTCCCAGTTCCCTATTCCCGGTACTTCTGGATCCAACTCCATGTCCCGGTCCATCCCAATTCCAGCCGCCTCCATGTCCCGGTTCATCCCAATTCCAGCCGCCTCCATGTCCCGGTTCATCCCAGTTCCAGCCGACTCCATGTCCCGGTTCATCCCAGTTCCAGCCGCCTCCATGTCCCGGTTCATCCCAATTCCAGCCGCCTCCATGTCCCGGTTCATCCCAATTCCAGCCGCCTCCATGTCCCGGTCCATCCCAATTCCAGCCGCCTCCATGTCCCGGTTCATCCCAATTCCAGCCGCCTCCATGTCCCGGTTCATCCCAATTCCAGCCGCCTCCACGTCCCGGTTCATCCCAATTCCCGGAGCCAACTCCATGTCCCGGTTCATCCCAGTTCCAGCCGCCTCCATGTCCCGGTCCATCCCCATTCCCGGTACTCCCGGATCAAACTCCATGTCCCGGCGCTTCCCCTTCCGCGGGCGGGGCAGGATCGGGATCGGGAACGGGAAAAGGAAGGGGAGGGAAAGGGAAGGGGAAGCAGAAAGGAAGGGGAAGGGCGAGCGGCGCGGGCGGTTCTGGGGCCGTTGACGTGGAAGGAGGCCCTGAGGGGAAATGCTCACCAAGTTCGAGACCAAGTCGGCTCGGGTGAAAGGTAAGGGAGATTATTTCCATCTCAGATATAGATATTGGTGGGGAAAATGCGCCGGGTGGGATTTATGGAGGGAAAAACGCGCTGGAGCGAAGGGAGAGGCCGCGGCCGCCATTGTGGGGGTCGTGAGGGGACATGGAGGGGCCTGAGGGGGAGTTGGAGATGGAACAGCAGGAGAAGGGCTGGGAATTCCTGAGGGGCTCAGCCTGGAGAAAAGGAGGCTCGGGGAGGACCTTCTGGCTCTGCAATCCCTGAGGGATCCAGGGGAAGGGTGGGATCTTCTGCCAGGGAAGAGGGACAGGCCAAGGGCAAGGGTGGGATCTTCTGCCAGGGAAGAGGGACAGGCCAAGGGCAAGGGTGGGATCTTCTGCCAGGGAACAGGGACAGGCCAAGGGCAAAGGGCCTCAGGCTGTGCCAGGGGAGGGGCAGGTGGGACATGAGGAGGAATTTCTTTGTGGAAAGGGTGGGGAGGCCTTGGAAGGGGCTGCCCAGGGAGGGGGTGGAGTCCCCACCCCTGGAGGTGTCCAAGGAACCCCTGGAGGTGGCACTGAGTGACAAGGTGGGGATGGGCCACAGGGTGGGCTTGGTGATCTTGGAGGGCTTTTCCAGCCCAAATCCCCCATCCCTGGAGGTGTCCAAGGAACGCCTGGATGTGGCACTGAGTGACAAGGTGTGGATGGGACACAGCTTGGAGTCGATGCTCTTGGAGGTCTTCTCCAGCCTAAATCCCCCATTCCTGGAGGTGTCCAAGGAACACCTGGACATGGCACTGAGTGCCAAGATGGGGATGGGGCACAGGGTGGACTTGGTGACCTTGGAGGGCTTTTCCAGCCTTGTTGCTGCCCCAGCCCTGGAGGTGTCCAAGGAATGACTGGATGTGGCACTGAGTGACAAGGTGGGGATGGGGCACAGGGTGGACTTGGTGACCTTGGAGGGCTTTTCCAGCCTAAATCCATCCTTGTGACTGCCCCATCCCTGGAGGTGTCCTGGACATGGCACTGAGTGACAGGGTGGGGATGGGACACAGCTTGGACTCTGCTCTTGGAGGGCTTTTCCAGCCTAAACCCCCCACCCCTGGAGGTGTCCAAGGAACACCTGGATGTGGCACTGAGTGACAAGGAGGGGATGGGGCACAGCTTGGAGTCGATGCTCTTGGAGGTCTTCACCAGCCTAAGTTCTCCTTCCCTGGATGTGTCCAAGGAACTCCTGGATGTGGCAGTGGGTGACAAGGTGGGGATGGGGCACAGGGTGGACTTGCTGACCTTGGAGGGCTTTTCCAGCCTAAATCCATCCTTGTGACTGCCCCATCCCTGGAGGTGTCCTGGACATGGCACTGAGGGACAAGGTGGGGATGGGGCACAAGGTGGACTCAGTGCTCTTGGAGGTCTTTTCCAGCCTAAACCCATCCTTGTGGCCCTCCCATCCCTGGAAGTGTTGGAGCAACCTCATCTACTGGAAGGTGTCCCCGCCCATGGCAGGAGGTAGAATGGGATGATCTTTATCATCCCTTCCAATCCAAACCATTCCATGATTCTCCAGCTCTATCCACAGTTCTGTTTTTTCCAGCAGGGCCTCACTGGGGAACTGGAGGGGCTGAGCCAGGAGATCCCAGTGGGTCCCGAGACCCCTGGGTGGGCATTCCTGGTGTGTCTCCCATCTCCACGTGTCTCCACAGGGCTGAGCTTCCACCCAAAGAGGCCGTGGATCCTCACCAGCCTCCACAATGGGGTCATCCAGCTGTGGGACTATCGAATGTGCACCCTCATCGACAAGTTCGACGAGCACGATGGTCAGTGTGGTGGGACCTCCTGGGCAGGGGTGGAATGGGGGTCACCTGGAGCTTCCTGAGGCCTCTGAGCCCACAGCCCCCTGGATTTAGACCTGTGGGCACTTGGGTGGTGCTGAACGGGGGTTCCAGACACCAGGAGTGGGGTGGGAGGTTTGATTCAGATCTGGGGTGGGTTCCAGGCACCAGGAGTGGGGTGGGAGGTTTGAGACAGGTCTGGGGTGGGTTCCAGACACCAGGAGTGGGGTGGGAGGTTTGATTCAGATCTGGGGTGGGTTCCAAACTCAAGGACTGGGGTGGGAGGTTTGAGGCAGATCTGGGGTGGGTTCCAAACACAAGATGTGGATCTGTGGTGGGTTCCAGATACAAGGAGTGGGGTGGGAGGTTTGATACAGATCTGGGGTGGGTTCCAGACACAAGATGTGGATCTGGGGTGGGTTCCAAACTCAAGGAATGGGGTGGGAGGTTTGATGCAGATCTGTGGTGGGTTCCAAACTCAAGATGTGGATCTGTGGTGGCTTCCAAACTCAAGGAATGGGGAGGGGTTTGTTCCTGGCAGGAAGATGAGGCTGGAAATTCAGATCTGTGGGGGTTACATCCTGTGTCCAACCTGCTCCTTCCACTTGCAGGACCTGTCCGAGGGATTGATTTCCACAAACAGCAGCCCCTGTTTGTTTCTGGAGGGGATGATTACAAAATAAAGGTAAAAAGTTTGGGAATTGTGGTTTTCCTGTTTTGGGAACAGTCTGGTTGTAACTTCAAAACACATTTTAAGGTGGAAGAGTTGACCTAAAACTTGGGAATGGACACAAAAAAAATCCAGCAGGAGGTGGAACCATCTTCCTTCTGTTTGCATGGTGTGGAGTTGGGTTTGGATGGTCCTTCCAGCTCAGGACATTCCACAATTCTGTGATTCCAGGTGTGGAATTACAAACTGCGCCGCTGCCTCTTCACCCTCCTTGGACACCTGGATTACATCAGGACCACCTTCTTCCACCATGTGAGTTCTCCTCAGAGAGAGGTGGAGAGGGACTTCTACCAGAGCCTGGAGTGACAGGACAAGGCTTTGAACTGCCATGGAGGAGGGTGGGATGGGATATTGGGAAGGAATTCCTCCCTGGGAGGGTGGGCAGGCCCTGGCACAGGTTATTCCATGGATTGCCCACCCCTGGGAGTGTCCAAGGCCAGGCTGGAGCCACCTGGGCTGTGGGACTTGTCCCTATTCATGTTCTAGAGGATCCTTAAGGTTCCTTCCAACCCAAACCATTCCATGTGCTGGTTTAGATGGGACATTAGGGATAAATCCTGCCTTGGGAGGGTGGGCAGAGCCTGGCACAGGTTGGGCAGAGAAGCTGTAGCTCCTCCATCCCCCCTGGAAGTGTCCAAGGTTGTCTTGGAGCCACCTGAGATACCAGAAGGTGTCCCTGCCCATGGCAAGGAGTGGAATGAGATGGGCTTTAAAGTCCCTTCCAACCCAAAACATTCCAAGATTCCATGAGCTGGTTTAGGTTGGATATTGGAGATAAACCCTCCCCATGAGGGTGGGCAGGCCCTGGCACAGGTTATTCCAGGAATTCCCCATTCCTGGAAGTGCCCAAGGCCAGGTTGGAGCCACCTGGGACTGTAGGAGGTGTCCTGTTGGAACTGGGTGATCTTTCAGGTCCTTTCCCAACCCAACCCATTCCAGGATTCCATGCCCTGCTTTTGATGGGATATCAGGGATAAATCCTTCCCTGGGAGGGTGGGCAGGCCCTGGCACAGGTTATTCCATGGATTGCCCATCCTTGGGAGTGTCCAAGGCCAGGCTGGAACATTCCTGGTCCTTTGGGAGGTGTCCCTGCCCAAGGTCTGGGTGATCTTGGAGGTCTCTTGGCACTCAAACCATTCCAGGATGGTTTGGATGGGATTGTGGAGGCAAATCCTTCCCTGGGAGGGTGGGCAGGCCCTGGCACAGGTTATTCCATGGATTCCCCATCCCTGGCAGTGCCCAAGGCCACGTTGGACCAACCTGAGATACCAGAAGGTGTCCCTGCTCATGGCAAGGGGTGGAATGAGATGGGCTTTAAGGTCCCTTCCAACCCAAAGCATTCCAGGATTCCATGTGCTGGTTTAGATGGGATATTAGGGATAAATCCTTCCCTGGGAGGGTGGGCAGACCCTGGCACAGGTTATTCCATGGATTCCCCATCCCTGGGAATGTCCAAGACCAGGTTGGAGCCACGTGGGACAGTGGGAGGTGCCCCTGCCCAAGGTCTTGGTGATGTTCAAGGTTCCTCCCAAGCCAACCCGTTCTATGATTCCCTGTGCTGGTTTTGGTGGGATATCAGGGATAAATCCTTCCCTGGGAGGGTGGGCAGGCCCTGGCACAGGTTATTCCATGGATTGCCCATCCCTGGGAGTGTCCAAGGCCAGGCTGGAACATCCCTGGTTCTTTGGGAGGTGTCCCTGCCCAAGGTCTGGATGAGATTTAAGGTCCCTTCCAATCCGAACTGTTCAAGGATTCCATGTCTGGATGGGATTCCATGGGTTCCATTCCATGGATTAGATGGAAGATTGGGAATAAATCCTTCCCTGGGAGGGTGGGCAGGCCCTGGCACAGGTTATTCCACGGATTGCCCATCCCTGGCAGTGCCCAAGGCCAGGTTGGAGCAATCTGGGCTAGTGAAAGACGTCCCTGCTCACAGCAGGAGGTCACTGAGATGACCTTTAAGGTCATTACAACCCAAAGCATTCCAGGATTCATTCTGTGGTTCCATAAAATGGTGTTGGAGTTGCTGGTGTGAAGCTGCTCCAACCATCCTGACCTCCTGGAGAGGTGGAAGAGCCCTGAGTTCTGTCTCCAGCATCTGAAATAAGATTTAAAACGTTTATTTGGGACATCAGGAGGAGTTTTTTGGTGGAAAGGGCCTTGGAAGGGGCTGCCCAGAGAGGGAGTGGAGTCCCCACCCCTGGAGGTGTCCAAGGAACTCCTGGATGTGGCACTGAGTGACAAGGTGGGGATGGGACACAGGGTGGACTTGGTGACCTTGGAGGGCTTTTCCAGCCTAAATCCCCCATCCTTGGAAGTGTCCAAGGAACACCTGGAGGTGGCACTGAGTGACAAGGTGGGGATGGGGCACAGGGTGGACTCTGTGACCTTGGAGAGCTTTTCCAGCCTCAGGGATTCTGGAATTCCTGGAGATGGTTAAAAAACACCACATGGGGAGGGAATCCCTGGGGCATGGGTTGCTTCATATCCAGAATACTCTGATTTTTTAGGAATATCCCTGGATCTTGAGTGCTTCTGATGACCAAACCATCCGGGTTTGGAACTGGCAGTCCAGGACTTGTGTCTGGTGAGAAGGTCCTTCCAAACCCACCCCATTCCATCATTCCATGTGTTCAGCTTTTCCCAATCCTGCTTTTCCTGATCCTGAGCTTTTTGCTCAGTGAAAATTGAGATGTTTGTTGATGAATTTTCAGTTTAAGGATGGAATTTTTTTGTCCTTTTTGTTGCAGTGTCTTGACAGGGCACAACCACTACGTGATGTGTGCCCAGTTCCACCCCTCAGAGGACCTGGTGGTGTCTGCCAGCCTGGACCAGACTGTGAGGGTTTGGGACATCTCTGGTGAGCTGCCAAGGGGGCAAAGGAAACCTCAGAACAAGAGTCTGGAGATCAGTTCTGTGAGGAGCAGCTGGGGGGGCTCAGCCTGGAGAAAAGGAGGCTCAGGAGGGACCTTCTGGCTCTGCAATCCCTGAGGGATCCAGGGCAAGGGTGGGATCTTCTGCCAGGGAAGAGGGACAGGCCAAGGGCAAGGGTGGGATCTTCTGCCAGGGCAGAGGGACAGGCCAAGGGCAAGGGTGGGATCTTCTGCCAGGGAAGAGGGACAGGCCAAGGGCAAGGGTGGGATCTTCTGCCAGGGGGGACCTTCTGGCTCTCTGCAACTCCCTGATGGATCCAAAGGGGTTTGGTGAGCAGGAGCTTCCCAAGGATGGACATGAAGGGGAGGAGAGACCCAGGAGGGTTCCCATGGTGTGGAAAGAGGGAAGAAAACCAAAGAGGAAAGATGAGAGTCTTGTGGTGGGTGTTTATTGTCCAAGAGAGACACTGAGGGGCTGGAGCTTGGCCAAGGATGGGAACGGGGCTGGAGCAGCAGGAGGAGGGTCTGGAGAACTCCTGAGGGAGCTGGGGGGGCTCAGCCTGGAGAAAAGGAGGCTCAGGGGGGACCTTCTGGCTCTGCAATCCCTGAGGGATCCAGGGGAAGGGTGGGATCTTCTGCCAGGGAAGAGGGACAGGCCAAGGGCAAGGGTGGGATCTTCTGCCAGGGAAGAGGGACAGGCCAAGGGCAAGGGTGGGATCTTGTGCCAGGGAACAGGGACAGGCCAAGGGCAAAGGGCCTCAGGCTGTGCCAGGGGAGGGGCAGGTGGGACATGAGGAGGAATTTCTTTGTGGAAAGGGTGGGGAGGCCTTGGAAGGGGCTGCCCAGGGAGGGGGTGGAGTCCCCACCCCTGGAGGTGTCCAAGGAACTCCTGGAAGTGGGGATGGGACACAGGGTGGACTTGGTGACCTTGGAAGGCTTTTCCAGCCTCAATCCCCCATCCCTGGAGGTGTCCAAGGAACACCTGGATGTGGCACTGAGTGACAAGGTGGGGATGGGGCACAGGATGGACTTGGTGACCTTGGAGGGCTTTTCCAGCCTTGTTGCTGCCCCACCCCTGGAGGTGTCCAAGGACCTCCTGGATGTGGCACTGAGTGACAAGGTGGGGATGGGGTACAGGGTGGACTTGATGACCTTGGAGATCTTTCCCAACCTCAGGGATTTTGGGATTCTGTGAAAACTCCAACTGGTGAAAGCCAAGAGAGGGAACAAAGAGGACTTTGAGAATTTGTCTGTTGGTGGGAATCTCTTCTCTCAGTTTCCATAAGATTGTAGGATATTGGACAGTTCTGGGTCACTTTTATTCTCCTGCAAAGCTCTTGGTGGCAACAACAAGAGAAAGAGAAAAGGGCCTTTTGTCTGGGGTGCAAAATGGGTTGGATTTGGGGCTTTAGGTGGGTTTTTTTTTCTTATTTTGGTCGTGGTTGGTGACAGAAAAAGAGAATTATTGGGAATTCTTTCCACATTTTCATTCTCCTTGTCCCTTTTTAAGTCAGAACCATTTTTAAGCCATTTTTAAGCTCAAAGCAGAGGCTGCAAGTCCCAAGTGAAGTATTTTTCTATATCTTGGCTGTTTCTTAGTTACAATACCCAGACCACAAAGTGCTGGAAAAGAAAACATTCCTGAAGGAAAAGCTGGAAATGGGGAGAATATTAATATTAACTGGGGAAGTTCCAGCATGGATTGTTCTAGACCAGTGGCAGTTCTGCTTGGTCACAGCTGTGTCAACAGCCAGGATAAATCCAGGGCCCAGGATCTCCTGGATATTTAAAACCTGTCCCTTTCTCCTCCCTGCCAGCTCTGGGAGTTTGATCAGCTCTTCTGCCACCAAGCTCTGCTGTTCTGCTCTCCCAAAAACTTGCTCTCTGCAGAGTTCCAGCTGCCAAATTGGTTTGGAGTTGGCACACAGGGCTGGGTTTTTTTTGTCCTCCTGCTGAGGGGGGTTTGGGGATGTGCTGGTGGATTATTGACTCAGCTGTCACTGCTGGGGTTGGCCACGGAGCTGTGACAGGACTGGTGGGTGGAAAAAACCAACAGGGATGTGAGGAATTGGTTCAAAACATCATCCCACACTATGATTTTCCCCCAAAATGACTTAGGGCTTCATCAGGATTCTGGTCTGGTTCCAGCAGCCTCCTGGGAAGAGTCATTTCCTCTTCTGTCTGGTGCTGTTGTGTCCATAATTCTCCTCTTGGAGCTCCAGCTCTGTGTGCTGGGAACCTGCAGGGATTGTTGGAGTGTTTTTCTCCAGCAAGTTTTGGGGTCATGAGGACTTGGATGCCCTCAGTGACCTGAGTTTAAAGGTCACATCCCAAAATCCTCCTCCCCCTCAGCAGGGGGTGGGTGAGGGATGAGGAGAAGTCCCAGTTTCCACGTGAAGATGAGGGAAAACAGCCCAGGAGAGAGTGTGGGTTGTTAAACAGAGACATTGAGGGGCTGGAGCAGCAGGAGGAGGGTCTGGAGAACTCCTGAGGGAGCTGGGGGGGCTCAGGATGGAGAAAAGGAGGCTCAGGGGGGACCTTCTGGCTCTGCAATCCCTGAGGGATCCAGGGCAAGGGTGGGATCTTCTGCCAGGGAAGAGGGACAGGCCAAGGGCAAAGGGTGGGATCTTCTGCCAGGGAACAGGGACAGGCCAAGGGCAAAGGGTGGGATCTTCTGCCAGGAAACAGGGACAGGACCAGGGCAAGGGTGGGATCTTGTGCCAGGGAACAGGGACAGGACAAGGACAAAGGGTGGGATCTTCTGCCAGGGAAGAGGGACAGGCCAAGGGCAAGGGTGGGATCTTCTGCCAGGGAACAGGGACAGGACAAGGACAAAGGGTGGGATCTTCTGCCAGGGAACAGGGACAGGACCAGGGCAAGGGTGGGATCTTCTGCCAGGGAAGAGGGACAGGCCAAGGGCAAGGGTGGGATCATCTGCCAGGGAACAGAGACAGGACAAGGGCAAAGGGTGGGATCTTCTGCCAGGGAACAGGGACAGGCCAAGGGCAAAGGGCCTCAGGCTGTGCCAGGGGAGGGGCAGGTGGGACAGGAGGAGGAATTTCTTTGTGGAAAGGGTGGGGAGGCCTTGGAAGGGGCTGCCCAGGGAGGAGGTGGAGTCCCCACCCCTGGAGGTGTCCAAGGAACACCTGGAGGTGGCACTGAGGGACAAGGTGGGGATTGGGACACAGGGTGAACTCTGCTCTTGGAGGTCTTTCCAACCTCAGTGAATCTCTGGCAGTCCAATTTTTGTTTCTCCAATGCTGCTTTTCCCTCCCCTTTGCTTCCCAAGGCCTGAGGAAGAAGAACCTTTCCCCAGGAGCTGTGGAATCCGACGTCAGGGGCATCACAGGAGTGGACTTGTTTGGGACAACGGACGCGGTGGTGAAACACGTCCTGGAGGTGCAGCCCCAACCTGTGTGGGCAGGAGGGGAGGGAGAGGGAGAAGGGAGAACCTCCTCACTCTCCACAACCCCCTGAAGGGATGTTGTACCCAGGGAGGGGTTGGTCTCTTCTCTCAGCCAACCAGCAGCAGAACAAGAGGGGCTGAAGCTCTGCCAGGGGAGGTTTGGGTTGGAGATCAGGAAGAAATTCCTTCCAGAGAGAGTGGTCAGGCCTTGGAATGTTCTGCCCAGAGAGGGGGTGGATTCTCCATCCCTGGAGGTGTTTAAGGTGACACTTGATGTGCCACTGAGTGCCCTGTGCTGGTGATCACAGTGGGTTTGGACCAAGTGGTGGTGGATTCTCCATCCCTGGAGGTGTTTAAGGTGACACTGGAGGTGGCACTGAGTGCCCTGGGCTGATGATCTCAGTGGGGTTGGATCAAGGGTTGGACTTGATGATCTCAGAGGTCTCTCCCAGCCCAACTGATTCTATGATTTTATGATTGGGTTGGACTTGCTGATCTCCAACCCAACTGATTCTTTGATTTTATGATTCTATGATGGTGGACTCACCATCCCTGGAGATGTTTAACATGGGACTGGATGTGGCACTGAGTGCCCTGGACTGGTGATCTCAGTGTGGTTGGACCAAGTGCTGATGGATTCTCCATCCCTGGAGCTGTTTCAGATGGCACTGAGTGCCCTGGGCTGGTGATCTCAGAGGGGTTGGATGAAGTGGTGGATTATCCATCCCTGGAGGTGTTTGAGGCCAGACTGGACATGGCACTGAGTGCCCTGGGCTGGTGATCTCAGTGGGGTTGGACCAAGTGCTGATGGATTCTCCATCCCTGGAGGTGTTTCAGATGGGACTGGATGTGCCCTGGGCTGGTGATCTCAGAGGGGTTGGATGAAGTGGTGGATTCTCCATCCCTGGAGGTGTTTCAGAGAGGAGTGGATGTGCCCTGGGCTGGTGATCTCAGAGGGGTTGGATGAAGTGGTGGATTCTCCATCCCTGGAGGTGTTTAAGGCCACACTGGACGTGGCACCGAGTGCCACGATCTGGTGATCACAGTGAGGTTGGAGCAAGGATTGGACTTGATGATCTCAGAGGTCACTTCCAACCTGATTCTATGAAAGCTCCTCTAGGTTGATGTCATGAAATCTCTGGGTCACAAGTGACCCCCTGAAAACCAGAGATAAAACACCTGATGTGGCTCCACAGAGTTTTAAGAACAGAATGAACAAAACTGTGGATCGTGGAACGAGCAAACGCTGCCTGGTGGCAAAACTGTCTCCAGTCCTTGTTGCCTTGTCCTTCCTTTGCTCATTCCTTTGAGTCCCCAGATGGCTTCAGGTGCCTCCTTTCTCCTGCAGGGCCATGACAGGGGGGTCAACTGGGCTGCCTTCCACCCCACGATGCCTCTCATCGTGTCTGGAGCCGACGATCGGCAGGTGAAGATCTGGAGGATGAACGGTGAGAGGATTCCCTGGGGCAGCCCCTGGGGAGGAGGGAACTGAGAGTTGGAATTGAGGGTTGAGATGAACCTGGGGGTGATTTACACTAATGAGAAGCACCTGGAGGGTTGTGTCCAGGTCTGGGCACCTCCTGGGCAGAGAGACATGGAGGGGCTGGAGAGTGTCCAGAGAAGGGAAGGGCCTGGAGCAGCAGGAGGAGGGTCTGGAGAACTCCTGAGGGAGCTGGGGGGGCTCAGCCTGGAGAAAAGGAGGCTCAGGGGGGACCTTCTGGCTCTGCAATCCCTGAGGGATCCAGGGGAAGGGTGGGATCTTCTGCCAGAGAACAGGGACAGGCCAAGGGCAAGGGTGGGATCTTGTGCCAGGGAACAGGGACAGGCCAAGGGCAAGGGTGGGATCTTCTGCCAGGGAACAGGGACAGGTCAAGGACAAGGGTGGGATCTTCTGCCAGGGAACAAGGACAGGCCAAGGGGAAGGGTGGGATCTTCTGCCAGGGAACAGGGACAGGACAAGGGCAAGGGTGGGATCTTCTGCCAGGGAACAGGGACAGGTCAAGGACAAGGGTGGGATCTTCTGCCAGGGAACAAGGACAGGCCAAGGGCAAGGGTGGGATCTTCTGCCAGGGAAGAGGGACAGGCCAAGGGCAAAGGGCCTCAGGCTGTGCCAGGGGAGGGGCAGGTGGGACATGAGGAGGAATTTCTTTGTGGAAAGGGTGGGGAGGCCTTGGAAGGGGCTGCCCAGGGAGGTGGTGGAGTCCCCAGCCCCCAGACCATCCAACACAGCACCTCCTTAATCGTGTGGCTTATGTGTGTCTTCCTTGAGCTGTGCTGCTGATTGGCCAGAGATCAGAGGGACCTGAGAGTGCTTTTCCTTGCTCTTTCCCCCTCTGGAACAGAATCCAAGGCCTGGGAGGTGGACACTTGCCGGGGCCACTACAACAACGTGTCGTGCGCCGTGTTCCACCCGCGCCAGGAGCTGATCCTCAGCAACTCTGAGGACAAGAGCATCCGGGTGTGGGACATGTCCAAACGGTCAGTTCTCCTCCAGCACCCCCAGAAGAGGCTTTGGCCACCCAGGAAGGTCCTGCAGTGGTTCTGACATCCTTTGTTGTTTGTGCAGGACGGGCGTTCAGACCTTCCGCCGCGACCACGATCGGTTCTGGGTGTTGGCGGCTCATCCCAACCTCAACCTGTTTGCTGCAGGTGGGAAACTTGGGCTTTTCTGACCATCAACGTGCTTGGATTGGTGTGGTAGGGTTGGGGTTGGTCTGAGGTGGACCTCAGTTCAGCAGGGCCAGAGGGGCTACGTAGATCAGAGGGGACAAACAGCACCTGAGCTGAGCAACCAAAGAGAGATTTCGTGGCATTGGATGGCACATCAAGTACAAAAGAAGGTGCAGGAGGTGCCCAGCTCAGTGCCCTCCATGACACATCAAATCAAGGATAAAAGAAGGTGCAGGAGGTGCCCAGCTCAGTGCCCTCCATGGCACATCAAGGAGAAAAGAAGGTGCAGGAGGTGCCCAGCTCAGTGCCCTCCATGGCACATCAAGGAGAAAAGAAGGTGCAGGAGGTGCCCAGCTCAGTGCCCTCCATGGCACATCAAGGAGAAAAGAAGGTGCAGGAGGTGCCCAGCTCAGTGCCCTCCATGGCACAAGGATAAAAGAAGGTGCAGGAGGTGCCCAGCTCAGTGCCCTCCATGGCACATCAAGGGTAAAAGAAGGTGCAGGAGGTGCCCAGCTCAGTGCCCTCCATGGCACATCAAATAAAGGGTAAAAGAAGGTGCAGGAGGTGCCCAGCTCAGTGCCCTCCATGGCACATCAAGGGTAAAAGAAGGTGCAGGAGGTGCCCAGCTCAGTGCCCTCCATGACACATCAAATCAAGGATAAAAGAAGGTGCAGGAGGTGCCCAGCTCAGTGCCCTCCATGGCACATCAAGGACCAAAGAAGGTGCAGGAGGTGCCCAGCTCAGTGCCCTCCATGGCACATCAAATACAAAAGAAGGTGCAGGAGGTGCCCAGCTCAGTGCCCTCCATGGCACATCAAATAAAGGGTAAAAGAAGGTGCAGAGGTGCCCAGCTCAGTGCCCTCCATGCCACATCAAGGGTAAAAGAAGGTGCAGGAGGTGCCCAGCTCAGTGCCCTCCATGGCACATCAAATAAAGGGTAAAAGAAGGTGCAGGAGGTGCCCAGCTCAGTGCCCTCCATGGCACATTAAACCAAGTACAAAAGAAGGTGCAGGAGGTGCCCAGCTCAGTGCCCTCCATGGCACATCAAATCAAGGAGAAAAGAAGGTGCAGGAGGTGCCCAGCTCGGTGCCCTCCATGGCACATCAAGGACAAAAGAAGGTACAGGAGGTGCCCAGCTCAGTGCCCTCCATGGCACATCAAGGATAAAAGAAGGTGCAGGAGGTGCCCAGCTCAGTGCCCTCTCAGTGCCCTCCATGGCACATCAAGGAGAAAAGAAGGTGTAGGAGGTGCCCAGCTCAGTGCCCTCCATGGCACATCAAATCAAGGAGAAAAGAAGGTGTAGGAGGTGCCCAGCTCCGTGCCCTCCATGACACATCAAATCAAGGAGAAAAGAAGGTGCAGGAGGTGCCCAGCTCAGTGCCCTCCATGGCCTGAGCTGGGCAGAGCTGCTCTCACTGTCTCCTGGGCTAGTTGGGCCTCATTCACCACTTCACAGCTCTTTGCTTTGGGAAATATTTTTCTCTTGTCTGTTGGTTTCCTCCTCTCTTGCCGAGTCTGGGAGGAGTTTTTTGGAGCACTTGGCCTTTTATCACCTCACCCCAAGAGCCCAGTTGACCCTCACACCTTCTCCTGTTGGTTTTTTCTCCCCCAGGCCACGATGGGGGTATGATTGTGTTCAAGCTGGAGCGAGAACGTCCCGCCTACGCCGTGCACGGCAACGTCCTCTACTACGTCAAGGACCGGTTCCTTCGCCAGCTGGACTTCAACAGCTCCAAGGATGTTGCTGTCATGCAGCTGAGAAGGTAAGAGGTGGTTCTTCCTGGTCTAGGAGGTGTCCCAGGATCAGATTTCCTCTGGTGGTTCCTCTTCAGGTCTTGGTGTTGTGTTGAGGTACCTCTGGAGGACTTTGAAAGCCAATGAGGAGAAGCTGAGGGAGTTGGGGTTGGTTATCCTGGAGAAGAGGAGGCTCAGGGGGGACCTCAGCCCTCTCCACAACTCCCTCAATCACAGAATTCTTTTGGTTGGAAATGACCTCCAAGATCATCAAGTCTGCCTGAAGGGATGTTGTAGCCAAGGAGGGGATTGGTCTCTTCTCTCAGTCAGGTCCTGCCCTTTGGCCACAAGAACCTCCTGCAGCAGCTCAGGGTGGGCACAGAATGGCTGGAGAGGGGCCAGGCATGGAAGGGACCTGAGGATTGGGTGGACAGGAGGCTGAACATGAGCCAGGTGTGCCCAGGAGTGCCCAGGTGGCCAAGAAGGCCAATGGCATCCTGGCCTGGGTCAGGAACAGTGTGGCAGCAGGACCAGGGCAGTGCCCCATCCCCTGGCTGGGCTTTGGTGAGGCCACACCTCGAGGGTTGTGTTCAGTTCTGGGCCCCTCAGCTCAGGAAGGACATTGAGGGGCTGCAGCAGGTCCAGAGAAGAGCAACGAGGTTGGAGAAGGGACTGGAGAACAAATCCCATGAGGAGAAGCTGAAGGAGTTGGGGTTGGTTATCCTGGAGAAGAGGAGGCTCAGGGGGGACCTCAGCCCTCTCCACAACTCCCTCAATCACAGAAGTCTTTTGGTTGGATAAGACCTCCAAGAGCATCAAGTCCAACCTTGGACTGACATCACCTTGTCAACCAGAGCACAGGACCAAGTGCCACATCCAGTTGTTTCTACACCCCCTGCACAGACAGAGACTCCCCCACCCACCTGGGCAGTGCCCTCAAGTTCTTGACAACCCTTCCCATGAAGAAATTCTGCCTGAAGGGATGTTGAACCCAGGGGGGGTGTTGGTCTCTTCTCTCAGGCAGGTCCTGCCCTTTGGCCACAAGAACCCCCTGCAGCAGCTCAGGGTGGGCACAGAATGGCTGAAGAGGGACCAGGCATGGAAGGGACCTGGGGATTGGGTGGACAAGAGGTTGAACATGAGCCAGGTGTGCCCAGGGGTGCCCAGGTGGCCAAGAAGGCCAATGGCATCCTGGCCTGGATCAGGAACAGTGTGGCAGCAGGACCAGGGCAGTGCCCCTTCCCCTGGCTGGGCTTTGGTGAGGCCACACCTCGAGGGTTGTGTTCAGTTCTGGGCCCCTCAGCTCAGGAAGGACATTGAGGGGCTGCAGCAGGTCCAGAGAAGAGCAACGAGGCTGGAGAAGGGACTGGAGAACAAATCCCATGAGGAGAAGCTGAAGGAGTTGGGGTTGGTTATCCTGGAGAAGAGGAGGCTCAGGGGGGACCTGAGCCCTCTCCACAACTCCCTCAATCACAGAATTCTTTTGGTTGGAAATGACCTCCAAGATCATCAAGTCCAACCTTGGACTGACATCACCTTGGCAATTTTTTTTCCATAAATTCTTCTGATCCATTTGGACAACCAAGACCATTTTAAAAGGAGACCTCTGGTAAAAAATATGAAATTTTAGGTTCATTTTTCTCTCTTCACAGCTCAAATTTTTGGTTTAACTGGTTTGAAACTTCAACTTGAAGTCCCCCCTGATGTTCTTGTTTTAAGATTCGACCTTAAGTCCCCCCTGATGTTCTTGAGGTGTTTCCAAATGGATCAATTTTTTTCCATAATTTCTTCTGATCCATTTGGAAAACAAACACCATGTACCAAAAGGAAACCTCTGGTAAAAAATATAAAATTTTAGGTTCACTTTTCTCTCTTCACAGCTCAAATTTTTTCAACTTGAAGTCCCCCCTGATGTTCTTGTTTTAAGATTCGACCTTAAGTCCCCCCTGATGTTCTTGAGGTGTTTCCAGATGGATCCAAGTCAATTTTTTCTCCCCAGTCTCTTCTGCCCCCCCTGCACCCCCAGCCCGGGGTCAGGAGGTGACTTTGCTCCTCTCCCACCTTCCCTTTCCCTCTTTTCTCCCCAGTGGCTCCAAGTTCCCCGTGTTCAACATGTCCTACAACCCGGCCGAGAACTCCGTCCTGCTCTGCACGGTGAGGCCCTGCAGGGCTCCAGTAATTGGGGTGCATTAATTACCCAACTTGATGGTGTTCAAAGCACTTGCATTGAGGCTGTTTAGATCAGGCAATTTTAGGGAAAAATTATTTATTTTATTATTAGTAGTATTAATTTTTTTATCTTATTATTTATTTTATTATTCCATTTTATTATTTATTTTGTTATTTTTTATTATTTATTTTATTATTTTATTATTATTTATTTTACCATTTTATTTTATTATTTATTTTATTATTTATTATATTATTATTTATTTTATTATTTTATTTTACTATTTATTTCATTATTTATTTTATTATTTATTTTATTACTTTATTATTTATTTTATTAATTTTATTATTTGCTTTATTATTTAATTATTATTATTTATTTTAATATTTTATTATTTTATTATTTTATTTTATTATTTTGTTTTTTATTTTATTTTAATATTTATTTTAATATTTTATTATTAAGATTTATTTTATTATTTTATTTTATTATTTTGTTTTTTATTTTATTTTAATATTTATTTTAATATTTTATTATTAATATTTATTTTATTATTTTATTTTAATATTTATTTTAATATTTTATTATTAATATTTATTTTATTATTTTATTTTATTATTTATTTCATTATTTTATTATTTATTTTACTATTTTATTTATTATTTATTTTACTATTTTCTTTTATTATTTATTTCATTATTTTATGTTATTATTTATTTTATTATTTTTATTTTTCTCTATATTTCTAACAGTAAATATTAAATTATTCAATGATCAGTTATAATTTTATTTTTATTTTTGTCCTTATATCTACATTTTAATATTTATGACATAAATCATTTAATAATTATTCACCATTAATTTATTTTAATTTTTATATTCCTTTCCCTCCCTCCCTCCCTCCCTCCTTCCCCTCTCTCCTTCCCTCCCTCCTTCCCCTCCCTCCTTCCCCTCCCTCCCTCCCCTCCCTCCCTCCTTCCCCTCCCTTCCTCCCTCCCTTCCTCCCTCCCTTCCTCCCTCCCTTCCTCCCTCCCTTCCTCCCTCCCTCCTTCCCCTCCCTCCCTCCTTCCCCTCCCTCCCTCCCTCCCTCCCTCCCTCCCTCCCTCCCTCCCTCCCTCCCTCCCTCCCTCCCTCCCTCCCTCCCTCCCTTCCTCCCTCCCTCCCTCCCTCCTTCCCCTCCCTCCCTCCCTCCCTCCTTCCCCTCCCTCCCTCCCTCCCTCCTTCCCCTCCCTTCCTCCCTCCCTCCTTCCCCTCCCTCCCTCCCTCCCTCCTTCCCCTCCCTTCCTCCCTCCCTCCTTCCCCTCCCTTCCTCCCTCCCTCCTTCCCCTCCCTCCCTCCCTCCCTCCCTCCCTCCCTCCCTCCCTCCCTCCCTCCCTCCTTCCCCTCCCTCCTTCCTTCCCTCCCTTTCCTGGCCACTGTTGGGGCTCTGAGTTCCTCCCTCCAACTGCCTTTTCCCTCTTTCCCACAGCGAGCCAGCAACCTGGAGAACAGCACTTACGACCTGTACACCATTCCCAAGGATGCAGATTCCCAAAATCCTGACGGTGGGTGTTCCTCGGAGTGTTTCCTCCTCTCCCCAACTCTTTGTGTGTGTTTTATATAAAAAAATTCCCTCTTTTCCCTTTGTGTTTTCCCACCACATTTGGCAGCTTTTTTCTCACTATATCACCCCCCCCAACCCTGACTTGAAAAATTCATGTTCCTCCCCAACTTTTACTGCTCCAAATCTATATTTTATAATTTGGTTATTAGGAATTTTCCTGTTTCCTGCTTTTCCACCCAGCAGGAGCTTTCCTGGCTTGTCAGCAAGAGATGGATTTCAACCACATTTGGTTTTGTTCTGAGTGGTTTTTATCCTCTCAAAAGTGGCTGTAAAAGTGACAGAGTCATTTTTTTTCCCTCTTGGCAAATTCCTCATCAGTTTTGGGCAATTTAAAAGTCAAAACATAATTTAGGGGGGGGGAAAAAAAAAAACAAAACAAAACAAAAAAACCAAACCCAAATAATTTTTTCTCATAACTGTGTGAATTCCATTTTGGGAGCTGAAACTCCAGCTGGTCCCTCTGTCATCACCAGGGCAGTAAAAGTTTGGGAATGAGGGGGAGTGATGGATGAAGGGCTGGAAAGCAAATCACTTGGGTAGAGATTTATGGCCTCCTGTGGGGCTGAGGGAGGGAATATCTCTCTGTTGGGCACACTCAGAGGTGGATTCAGAGAGGGAAAGATTAAAAAGGGATTTTCAGGGAGATTTTATAACTGAAATATTGCTGAATATATTTCAGCTCTTTGGTTTGTGATGTTCAAAGCCTGACTTGTTTGGGGACACCCAGCTGGTGTCCCTTGAAATATTCACCTTCCAGAGGAGGGAATGTGTCAGCCTTGGGAAAATGGGACATTTCAAAGCATTTTACATGAATTTCAGGGGTTGATAAATATCTGCAGGCAGTGATGAAGCCCAAACCCCTCCCTGTGCCCTGGGCTGGTGCCCAGGTGGGCAGCAGGGCAGGGGGGGCTCTACCCCTCTGCCCCCTCAGGTCAGACCCCGCCTGCAGAGCTGCCTCCAGCCCTGGGGGCCCAGCACAGGATTCCCTGATTCCATAATTCCATGATTCACTCATTCCCTCATTCCCTGACTCCCCAATTCCTTCATTCCCTCCTTCCCTGACTCCCCAATCCCCTCCTTCCCTGACTCCCCAATCCCCTCCTTCCCTGACTCCCCAATCCCCTCCTTCCCTGACTCCCCAATCCCCTCATTCTCTGACTCCCCAATCCCCTCATTCCCTGACTCCCCAATCCCCTCCTTCTCTGACTCCCCAATTCCCCCCTTCCCTGACTCCCCAATTCCCCCCTTCCCTGACTCCCCAATCCCCTCCTTCCCTGACTCCCCAATCCCCTCCTTCCCTGACTCCCCAATCCCCTCCTTCCCTGACTCCCCAATCCCCTCCTTCCCTGACTCCCCAATCCCCTCCTTCCCTGACTCCCCAATCCCCTCCTTCCCTGACTCCCCAATTCCCTCCTTCCCTGACTCCCCAATTCCCTCCTTCCCTGACTCCCCAATCCCCTCCTTCCCTGACTCCCCAACTCCCTCCTTCCCTGACTCCCCAACTCCCTCATTCCCTGACTCCCCAACTCCCTCATTCCCTGACTCCCCAATTCCTTCATTCCCTGACTCCCCAATTCCTTCATTCCCTGACTCCCCAATTCCTTCATTCCCTGACTCCCCAATTCCCTCATTCCCTGACTCCCCAATTTCTCATTCCCTGACTCCCCAATCCCCTCCTTCCCTGACTCCCCAATCCCCTCCTTCCCTCCTTCCCTCCTTCCCTCCTTCCCTCCTTCCCTCCTTCCCTCCTTCCCTCCTTCCCTCCTTCCCTCCTTCCCTCCTTCCCTCCTTCCCTCCTTCCCTCCTTCCCTCCTTCCCTCCTTCCCTCCTTCCCTCCTTCCCTCCTTCCCTCCTTCCCTCCTTCCCTCCTTCCCTCCTTGATTCCCTGACTCCCCAATTCCCCCATGTCCCGTTTCCCCCATGTCCCGTTTCCCCCATGTCCCGTTTCCCTCATTCCCTGACTCCCCAGTTCCCTCATTCCCCGTTTCCCTCATTCCCAGCTCCCGAAGGCAAACGCTCCTCGGGGCTCACGGCCGTGTGGGTGGCTCGGAACCGCTTTGCTGTCCTGGACCGCATGCACTCGGTACGGGGCAGCTCTGGGGGCTGGGGTGGGGACAGCAGGGAGAGGGGGGACACTGGGGGGACACTGGGGGACAGCAGGGAGGGTGGGGGGGGCACTGGGGGGGCAGCAGGGAGGATGGGGGGGCAGCAGGGAGGGTGGGGGGACACTGGGGGGGCAGCAGGGAGGGGGGAGACACTGGAGGGACACTGGGGGACAGCAGGGAGGGTGGGGGGACAGCGGGGAGGGTGGGGGGACACTGGGGGGCAGCAGGAGGGGGGACAGCAGGGAGGGAGGGGGAGACACTGGGGGACAGCAGGGAGGGTGGGGGAACAGCAGGGAGGGTGGGGGGACAGTGGAGGGACAGCAGGGAGGGTGGGGGGACACTGGGGGGACAGCAGGGAGGGTGGGGGGACACTGGAGGGACAGCAGGGAGGGTGGGGGGACACTGGGGGGACAGCAGGGAGGGTGGGGGAACAGCAGGGAGGGTGGGGGGACAGTGGAGGGACAGCAGGGAGGGTGGGGGGACACTGGGGGGACAGCAGGGAGGGTGGGGGGACAGCGGGGAGGGTGGGGGGACACTGGGGGGACAGCAGGGAGGGTGGGGGGACACTGGGGGGACAGCAGGGAGGGTGGGGGGACACTGGGGGGACAGCAGGGAGGGTGGGGGGACACTGGAGGGACAGCAGGGAGGGTGGGGGGACAGCAGGGAGGGAGGGGGAGACACTGGGGGGACAGCAGGGAGGGTGGGGAGACAGTGGAGGGACAACAGGGAGGGTGGGGGGACACTGGGGGACAGCAGGGAGGGTGGGGAGACACTGGGGGGACAGCAGGGAGGGTGGGGGGACAGCAGGGAGGGAGGGGGAGACACTGGGGGGACAGCAGGGAGGGTGGGGAGACAGTGGAGGGACAGCAGGGAGGGTGGGGGGACACTGGAGGGACAGCAGGGAGGGTGGGGGGACAGCAGGGAGGGAGGGGGAGACACTGGGGGGACAGCAGGGAGGGTGGGGAGACAGTGGAGGGACAGCAGGGAGGGTGGGGGGACACTGGGGGGCAGCAGGGAGGGTGGGGGGGACACTGGGGGGGCAGCAGGGAGGGTGGGGGGGCAGCAGGGAGGGTGGGGAGACACCGGGGGGACAGCAGGGAGGGTGGGGGGACACCGGGGGGACAGCAGAGAGGGTGGGGGGACACTGGGGGGACAGCTGGTGAGGAACAGGGACAGGCCAAAGGCAAGGGTGGGATCTTCTGCCAGGGAAGAGGGACAGGCCAAGGGCAAGGGTGGGATCTTCTGCCAGGGAAGAGGGACAGGCCAAGGGCAAAGGGCCTCAGGCTGTGCCAGGGGAGGGGCAGGTGGGACATGAGGAGGAATTTCTTTGTGGAAAGGGTGGGGAGGCCTTGGAAGGGGCTGCCCAGGGAGGGGGTGGAGTCCCCACCCCTGGAGGTGTCCAAAGAACACCTGGATGTGACACTGAGTGACAAGGTGGGGATGGGACACAGGATGGACTTGGTGACCTTGGAGGGCTTTTCCAGCCTAAATCCATCCTTGGGGCTGCCCCATCCCAGGAAGTGTCCTTGATGTGGCACTGGGTGACAAGGTGGGGATGGGACACAGGGTGGACTCGGTGGCCTTGGAGGTCTTTCCAACCTCAGTGATTCTGGGATTCTGTGAAAATACAGCTTGGATTCCTAATAAAGCTCTTTATTTGCACTGCAGTGCAGTTGGGGAAACAAGAAAGCTGGTTTGGTAAAACATGAAGGGGTAGAACCACCTTTCTCTGTGCCCTGCAATCCTCAATCCCTTCTAAAACCTCCCTGACTGTCCTGAGTTGTTACATTTCCTCTCCCCCAATGGCAGATCCTCATCAAAAACCTGAAGAATGAGATCACCAAGAAGGTTCAGGTGCCCAACTGTGACGAGATTTTCTACGCCGGCACCGGGAACCTCTTACTGAGAGACGCCGATTCCATCACCCTCTTTGACGTGCAGCAGAAAAGGTCAGGGAGCCTCCACATCCTGATCCTGCAGTTTCAACCCCTCAGGGGACAACTTGTGGCTGTTTGTGCTCCCAAAATTCAGCCTCAGCTGCGAGGGGCTGATCCAAGCCATGGCCAACAACTGGTGGGGAGAGCAGAGCAATCGGAGCCAAGGAGTCATTTATGCCCTGGGCATCATGCCAGGGATCAGAGGGAGATGTTTGGAAAGGCTGGCACTGCAGAGTTGGGTGCTGGAAAAGGGGAGAGGCATCAAAAAACCCAAACTCAATCAAGCTCAGCTTGTTGTGGCCCAAACTCAGTCAAGCTCAGCTTGTTGTGTCCCAGTTTCAGTCAAGCTCAGCTTGTTGTGTCCCAAACTCAGTCAAGCTCAGCTTGTTTTGTCCCAAACTCATTCAAGCTCAGCTTGTTGTGTCCCAGTTTCAGTCAAGCTCAGCTTGTTTTGTCCCAAACTCATTCAAGCTCAGCTTGTTGTGTCCCAGTTTCAGTCAAGCTCAGCTTGTTTTGTCCCAAACTCAGTCAAGCTCAGCTTGTTTTGTCCCAAACTCAGTCAAGCTCAGCTTGTTTTGTCCCAAACTCAATCAAGCTCAGCTTGTTTTGTCCCAAACTCAATCAAGCTCAGCTTGTTGTGTCCCAAACTCAGTCAGGCTCAGCTTGTTGTGTCCCAAACTCAGTCAAGCTCAGCTTGTTTTGTCCCAAACTCAATCAAGCTCAGCTTGTTTTGTCCCAAACTCAGTCAAGCTCAGCTTGTTGTGTCCCAAACTCAGTCAGGCTCAGCTTGTTGTGTCCCAAACTCAGTCAGGCTCAGCTTGTTGTGTCCCAAACTCAGTCAAGCTCAGCTGGTTGTGTCCCAAACTCAGTCAAGCTCAGCTTGTTTTGTCCCAAACTCAGTCAAGCTCAGCTTGTTTTGTCCCAAATTCATTCAAGCTCAGCTTTGTCATGTCCCAAACTGTCAAGCTCAGCTTTGTTTTGTCCCAAACTCAGTCAAGCTCGGCTTGTTTTGTCCCAAACTCAGTCAAGCTCACCTTGTTTTGTCCCAAATTCATTCAAGCTCAGCTTGTTGTGTTCCAAACTGTCAAGCTCAGCTTGTCGTGTCCCAAACTGTCAAGCTCAGCTTATTGTGTCCCAGACTCAGTCAAGCTCAGCTTGTTTTGTCCCAAACTCACTCAGGCTCAGCTTGTCGTGTCCTTCAGGTTTTGTATCTCACTTTGTGCTCCTGGACAAGTCCTGGCCACAAAGAACAAGCTCAGGGTTGGTGCTTTTGGCCATCTTGGGAGGCTTCAGAAGGTTCTGGATCATCTGCAGACAACTCCAGTGTCTGTGGACTGTTTGTGTCCCAGGATTTTCTTCCTTTCCCTGTTTTTGTTCCTTTTTCAGTGTTGTTGGGAAAGGGATGAGGAAATTCAACCCTGCAAATGCTGCTTGGAAATACCCAATTCTCCTCCTTTTGTCCCTGAAGCCTCTCTGGAATTTGGGCTTTCCAGTCAATTTTCCCTCCAATATATTTTATTATTCCTCAGATATGGAGAGAGGTTTATTTTGCTGCACAAACAAAGTTCTGCCCTCAGCATTTTGTGGCTCCAGGATGACAAAAATCACCTTTGGAGCACCTGAAGTTGGGTTGAGGTTCTTGAGCATTGGGGGTTCTTCTGCCAGAGGTTGGTGGGGTGGGTTTGATCAGCTCCCTGATGGCACTTGGTGTCCTCCCACAGGACTCTGGCCTCGGTGAAGATCTCCAAGGTGAAATATGTCATCTGGTCTGCTGACATGTCCCACGTGGCCCTGCTGGCCAAGCATGGTAGGTGGGATGGAGAGGGCTGGGATGGAGAGGGGTGGGATGGACATCCACGATCACCTGGATCTTCTGACCCCCTGAGCCCTTCCTTGGCTGGGATCAGCCAAGCCTGGCCCTCTGGAGAAGCCTCACAGTGAAGGTGCAGCTGAAGACATTGGCAGTGTAGTTGTCCCTTCACAGAATCCTTGAAGTTAGAAAAGACCTCCAAGGTCATGGAGTCCACCCTGTGCCCCACCCCACCCAGTGCCACATCCAGGTGTTCCATGGACACCTCCAGGGGTGGGGGATTTAGGCTGGAAAAGCCTTCCTAGAGCAGAGTCCACCCTGTGTCCCATCCCCACCTTGTCACTGACTGCCATGTCCAGTCATTCCTTGGACACCTCCAGGGGTGGGGGATTTAAGCTGGAAAAGCCTTCCCAGAGCAGAGATCACCCTGTGTCCCATCCCCACCTTGTCACTCAGTGTCATGTCCTCTCATTCCTTGGACACCTCCAGGGATGGGGCAGCCACAGGGTTGGATTTAGGCTGGAAAAGGTCTCCAAGGTCACCAAGTCCACCCTGTGCCCCATCCCCACCTTGTCACTCAGTGTCACCTCCAGGTGTTCTTGGACACCTCCAGGGGTGGGGGATTTAGGCTGGAAAAGCCTTCCCAGAGCAGAGTCCAAGCTGTGTCCCATCCCCACCTTGTCACCCAGTGCCATGTCCAGGTGTTCCTTGGACACTTCAGGGATGGGGCAGCCACAGGGTTGGATTTAGGCTGGAAAAGCCCTCCAAGGTCACCAAGTCCACCCTGTGCCCCATCCCCACCTTGTCACCCAGTGCCACCTCCAGGTGTTCCTTGGACACCTCCAGGGATGAGGGATTTAAGCTGGAAAAGCCTTCCCAGAGCAGAGATCAACCTGTGTCCCATCCCCACCTTGTCACCCAGTGCCACCTCCAGGTGTTCCTTGGACACTTCCAGGGATGGGGCAGCCACAGGGTTGGATTTAGGCTGGAAAAGGTTTCCAAGGTCACCGAGTCTACCCTGTGTCCCATCCCCACATTGTCACTGGCTGCCATGTCCAGTCAGTCCTTGGACACCTCCAGGGATGGGGGATTTAAGCTGGAAAAGCCCTCCCAGAGCAGAGACCACCCTGTGTCCCATCCCCACCTTGTCACCCAGAGTCACATCCAGGTGTTCCTTGGACACTTCAGGGATGGGGCAGCCACAGGGATGGATTTAGGCTGGAAAAGCCCTTCAAGGTCACCATGTGCCCCATCCCCACCTTGTCACCCAGAGCCACCTCCAGGTGTTCTTGGACACCTCCAGGGGTGGGGACTCCACCACCTCCCTGGACAGCCTCCCTGGTTCAGCAGAAGCTCCTTGTGCCCTTCCAATGATCCAACTGATGTCTCCTAAATCCAAGGCAGGTGGTGACAGTTCAGTTGGAGTTGCCATCAGCTTCTTGGTGTCTGACTCTGAATGTAGTTCCTATTGGTGGGATTGTGGAAGAAAAAAGCCAAAATGTGTCCAGTTCTGGTGTCCCCAACATAACAAGGACATGGAATTGTTGGAGCAAGTCCAGAGGAGGCCACAAAGTTCATAAAGGGACTTGAGACCCTTCCCTATGGAGATAGGGTGGGAGAGTTGGGAATGTCCAGCCTGGAGGAGAGAAGGTTGTGTGGAGACCTCAGAGCACCTTCCAGGACCTGAAGGGTCTCCAGGGAAGCTGGAGAGGAAAAAAAATTCCAGTTCATCAGGAACTGGAGTGACAGGACAAGGGGTGGGCTCAGACTGACAGAGGGGGAATCTGGGTTGGATATGAGGAAGGAATTGTTCCCTGGGAGGGTGGGCAGGCCCTGGCACAGCTTATTCCATGAATGTTCCATCCCTGAAAGTGTCCAAGGTCAGGTTGGACAGGACTTGGAGCAACCTGGTCTATGGGAGGTGTCCCTGCCCATGGCAGGGGGTGGAATGGGATGATCTTTAATGTTCCTTCCACGTTCCATGTGCTGGGTTAGGCTGGAATATTGGGGAGAAATCCTTCCCTGGGAGGGTGGGCAGGGCCTGGCACAGGTTATTCCATGGGTGACCCATCCCTGGAAGTGCCCAGGGCCAGGCTGGACAGGAGACTTGGAGCAACCTGGTCTATGGGAGGTGTCAATGCTCATGGTAGGGGGTGGAATGGGATGATCTTGAATGTTCCTTCCAACTCAAACCCTTCCAGGTTCCATGTGCTGGGTGAGATTGGACACAGGAAAGAAATCCCTCCCTGGGAGGGTGGGCAGGGGCTGGCACAGGTTATTCCATGGGTGACCCATCCCTGAAAGTGTCCAAGGTCAGGTTGGACAGGACTTGGAGCAACCTGGTCTATGGGAGGTGTCCCTGCCCATGGCAAGGGGTGGAATGGGATGATCTTTAATGTTCCTTCCACGTTCCATGTGGTGGGTTAGGCTGGAATATTGGGGAGAAATCCTTCCCTGGGAGGGTGGGCAGGGCCTGGCACAGGTTGGGCAGACGAGCTGTGGCTGCTCCATCCCTGGGAGTGCCCAAGGCCAGGGTGGAGCAACCTGGGATAGCAGAAGGTGTCCCTGCCCATGGCAGAGGGTGGGATTCAATGATCTTTGAAGTCCCTTCCAACCCAAAGCATTCCAAGATTCCATGAGCTGAGTTCTATTGGATATTGGGGAGAAATCCTGCCCTGGGAGGTTGGGCAGGGCCTGGCACAGGTTGGGCAGAGAAGCTGTGGCTGTTCCATCCCTGGAAGTGTCCAAGGCCAGGCTGGACAAGGCTTGGAGCAACTTGAGATAACAAACCATGGATTGGAACTGGATGATTTTTAAGGGCCCTTCCAGCCAAACTATTCCAGGTTCCATGTGCTGGGTGAGATTGGACACGGAAGAAATCCCTCCCTGGGAGGGTGGGCAGGCCCTGGCACAGGTTATTCCATGGATATTCCATCCCTGAAAGTGTCCAAGGTCAGGTTGGACAGGACTTGGAGCAACCTGGTCTATGGGAGGTGTCCCTGCCCATGGCAAGGGGTGGAATGGGATGATCTTTAATGTTCCTTCCACGTTCCATGTGCTGGGTTAGGCTGGAATATTGGGGAGAAATCCTTCCCTGGGAGGGTGGGCAGGCCCTGGCACAGGTTGGGCAGAGAAACAGTGGCTGCTCCATCCCTGGGAGTGCCCAAGGCCAGGGTGGAGCAACCTGGGATAGCAGAAGGTGTCCCTGCCCATGGCAGAGGGTGGGATTCAATGATCTTTGAAGTCCCTTCCAACCCAAAGCATTCCAAGATTCCATGAGCTGAGTTCTATTGGATACTGGGGATAAATCCTCCCCATGAGGGTGGGCAGGCCCTGGCACAGGTTGGGCAGAGAAGCTGTGGCTGCCCCATCCCTGGGAGTGCCCAAGGCCAGGCTGGACAAGGCTTGGAGCAACTTGAGATAACAAACCATGGATTGGAACTGGATGATTTTTAAGGGCCCTTCCAGCCAAACTATTCCAGATTCCATGTGCTGGGTTAGGCTGGAATATTAGGGAGAAATCCCTCCCTGGGAGGGTGGGCAGGGCCTGGCACAGGTTATTCCATGGGTGACCCATCCCTGGAAGTGCCCAGGGCCAGGCTGGACAGGAGACTTGGAGCAACCTGGTCTATGGGAGGTGTCAATGCTCATGGTAGGGGGTGGAATGGGATGATCTTGAATGTTCCTTCCAACTCAAACCCTTCCAGGTTCCATGTGCTGGGTGAGATTGGACACAGGGAAGAAATCCCTCCCTGGGAGGGTGGGCAGGCCCTGGCACAGGTTATTCCATGGGTGACCCATCCCTGGAAGTGTCCAAGGCCAGGTTGGAGCCACCTGGAACAGTGGAAGGTCCTTACCCATGGCAGGAGTTGGAACAAGATGACCTTTAATTCCCTTCCCACCCAAACCATTCCATGATTTTACAGCTGGACTTTTCCCCATCCTGACTCTCTTTTCCTTCCCCCTCCAGCCATCATGATCTGCAACAGGAAGTTGGAATCCCTGTGCAACATCCATGAGAACATCCGTGTCAAGAGCGGGGCCTGGGACGAGAGCGGCGTCTTCATCTACACCACCAGCAACCACATCAAATATGCCGTGACCACGGGGTGGGTCAGGGGGCTGAGCCCTCCTAAACTGACCCCCAAGAGAGGGTTGGGCCTCCTTTGGGGTGGGGAATGGGTTGGGTTGGCAGGAGGGTGTGGGAGGTTTGGGTTTGGTCTTAGCTGGACTTCAGTTCAACAGGTCCAGAGAGTTGACTGAGATTAAAGGGCACCAACATCACCTGAGTTGAGCAACCAAAGTGAGACTTCACATCATTTGATGTCAAACCAAGTCTAAAAGAAGGTGTGGAAGGTGCCCAACTACCCCAGGAAACAGTGAGAGCAGCTTTGCTCAGCACAGGCCATGGAGGGCACTGAGCTGGGCACCTCCTGCACCTTCTTTTCTCCTTGATGTGCCATGGAGGGCACTGAGCTGGGCACCTCCTGCACCTTCTTTTCTCCTTGATGTGCCATGGAGGGCACCGAGCTGGGCACCTCCTGCACCTTCTTTTGTACTTGGTTTAATGTGCCATGGAGGGCACTGAGCTGGGCACCTCCTGCACCTTCTTTTACCCTTTATTTGATGTGCCATGGAGGGCACTGAGCTGGGCACCTCCTGCCCCTTCTTTTCTCCTTGATTTGATGTGCCATGGAGGGCACTGAGCTGGGCAACTCCTGCACCTTCTTTTATCCTTGATGTGCCATGGAGGGCACTGAGCTGGGCACCTCCTGCACCTTCTTTTCTCCTTGATGTGCCATCCAATGCCACGAAATCTCTCTTTGGTTGCTCAGCTCAGGTGCTGTTTGTCCCCTCTGGTCTACGTCGCCCCTCTGGCCCTGCTGAACTGAGGCTCAGCTAAAACTCAACCCAAAACCACCATGGCAGAGGGGTGGATTCTCCCTCTGTTTGTTGTGCAGTTGGCATTTGCCAGCTCAGCTCACCCAGAGGGTCTCCTGTTGGCACAGGGACCACGGGATCATCCGCACGCTGGACCTGCCCATCTACGTGACGCGGGTGAAGGGCAACAACGTTTACTGCCTGGACAGGGAGTGCCGGCCCAGGGTGCTCACCATCGACCCCACCGAGTTCAAGTTCAAGCTGGCACTCATCAACAGGAAGTATGATGAGGTGGGCATGGCACAGGGGGCATGGAGGCATGGAATGGTTGGGGTGAGCCATCACCTTCCTGATCCGTCACCTTCTGTGGGCAGGGGCACCTCCTGCTAAGGTCAGGTTGCTCCAACCTGGCCTTGGAGACTCCCAGGGGGATGGGGCAACCACAGCCTCTGTGCCCAACCTGTGCCAGGGCCTGCCCACCCTCCCAGGGAAGGATTTATCCCCAATATCCCATCTAAACCAGCCCATGGAATCATGGAATGGTTTGGGTTGGGAGGGACCTTAAAGATCCTCCAGTTCCACCTCCTGCCATGGGCAGGGACACCTCCCACTAAGACCAGGTTGTTCCAAGCCCTGTCCAACCTGTCCTTGGGGACCTCCAGGGATGGAACAGCCACAGCTTCTGTGCCCAACCTGTGCCAGGCTCTGCCCACCCTCCCAGGGCAGGATTTATCCCTGATGTCCCACCTAAACCAGCACATGGAATGGTTTGGGTTGGGAGGTACCTGAAGGATCCTCTAGAACATGAATAGGGACAAGTCCCACAGCCCAGGTTGGTCCAACGTGGCCGTGGACACTCCCAGGGATGGGGAATCCATGGAATAACCTGTGCCAGGGCCTGCCCACCCTCCCAGAGAAGGATTTATCCCTGATGTCCCATCTAAACCAGCACATGGAATTCTGGAGTGTTTTGAATTAGAAGGAACCTTCAAGATCCTCCAGTTCCACCTCCTGCCATGGGCAGGGACACCTCCCACTAAGACCAGGTTGTTCCAAGCTCTGTTCAGCCTGTCCTTGGAGACTTCCAGGGTTGGGGCAGCCACAGCTTCTGTGCCCAACCTGTGCCAGGCCCTGCCCACCCTCCCAGAGAAGGACTTATCCCTGATGTCCCATCTAAACCAGCCCATGGAATCATGGAATGGTTTGGGTTAGGAGGGACTTTAAAGATCGTCCTGGTCCATCGCCTTCCATGGGCAGGGACACCTCCAACCTGAGGAGAAAGGTGCTCATGGGGCTGTTCCTTGGCAGGTGCTGCACATGGTGAGGAATGCCAAGCTGGTGGGCCAGTCCATCATTGCCTACCTGCAGAAGAAAGGCTACCCAGAGGTGGCCCTGCACTTTGTCAAGGATGAGAAGACCCGTTTCAGCCTCGCCCTGGAGTGTGGCAACATCGAGGTGAGGTGGTTGGTGCTGCTGAGGGGAAGGGGTGTCACTTCCAAACCTCACTGTCTGCAGGGAGGAGGAGGAGGAATGTGGGGAAGGAGGAGTTGGGGATGGAGGTGCAGACCTTCAGCTGGAGTGTGATCCTCATGATCCCATCATGGGCACCAACAGAACCTGCAGAGAAACCTCCTCTTTGCCAGACCTTGGTGACCATCTCAGTTCCCTTCTCAGATTGCTCTGGAAGCAGCCAAAGCTCTGGATGACAAGAACTGCTGGGAGAAGCTGGGGGAGGTGGCCCTGCTGCAGGGCAACCACCAGATCGTGGAGATGTGCTACCAGCGCACCAAGAACTTCGACAGGCTCTCCTTCCTCTACCTCATCACTGGCAACCTGGAGAAGCTGAGGAAGATGATGAAGATAGGTGGGTGCCAAGGTGGTGGGAGAGGAGAGCTGAGGGCCATTCCCAGATGGCATCGTGGTGGGTGCCAAGAGCAGCAAAGTGATTGTGGTTTTTCCCTCCTGGTTTAGCCGAGATCCGTAAGGACATGAGTGGGCACTACCAGAATGCCCTGTACCTGGGGGACGTGGCAGAGAGGGTGAGGATCCTGAAGAACTGTGGGCAAAGTGAGTAACACCAGAGGGAAGGGGGGCCCTGTGGGCTGGGGAGAAGGTGGGGAGAAGGTGAGAAGGTGGGAGGGTGATGGGTAGAAGGTGAGGAGAATCTGGGGAGGAGAAGGTGGGGAGAAGGCGAGAAGGTGGGAGGGTGATGGGTAGAAGGTGAGGAGAATCTGGGGAGGAGAAGGTGGGGAGAAGGTGAGAAGGTGGGAGGAAGGTGAGGAGAAGGTGGGAGGAAGGTGAGGAGAAGGTGAGAAGGTGGGGAGAAGGTGAGGCGAATCTGGGGACAAGGTGGGGAGAAGGTGGGGAAAAGGTGAGGAGAAGGTGGGGAGAAGGTGAGAAGAAGGTGGGGAGAAGGTGAGGAGAAGGTGGGGAGAAGGTGAGGAGAAGGTGGGGAGAAGGTGAGGAAAAGGTGGGGAGAAGGTGAGAAGGTGAGGAGAAGCTGAGGAGAATCTGGGGACAAGGTGAGGAGAAGGTGGGGAAAAGGTGAGGAGAAAGTGGGGAGAAGCTGGGGAGGAGAAGGTGGGGAGAAGCTGGGGAGAAGGTGAGATGCTGAGGAGAATCTGGGGACAAGGTGAGGAGAAGGTGGGAGAAGGTGAGAATCTGGGGAGAAGGTGGGGAGAGGGTGAGGAGAAGGTGAGAGGAAGGTGAGGAGAAGCTGGGTAGAAGGTGAGGAGAAGCTGGGGAGGAGAAGGTGAGAAGGTGGGAGGAAGGTGAAGAGAAGGTGAGGAGAAGCTGAGAATCTGGGGACAAGGTGAGGAGAAGGTGAGGAAAAGGGGAGGAGAACCTGGGGAGATGGTGAGAAGGTGGGTAGAAGGTGAGGAGAAGGTGGGAGAAGGTGAGAAGCTGGGGAGGAGCAGGTGGGGAGAAGCTGGGCAGGAGCAGGTGGGGAAAAGGTGAGGAGAAGGTGGGGACAAGGTGAGGAGAAGGTGGGGACAAGGTGAGGAGAAGGTGGGGAGAAGCTGGGGAGAAGGTGGGGAGAAAGTGGAGAGAAGGTGGGGACAAGGTGGGGACAAGGTGAGGAGAAGGTGGGGAAAAGGTGAGGAGAAGGTGGGGAAAAGGTGAGGAGAAGGTGGGGAGAGGGTGAGGAGAAGGTGGGGAGAGGGTGAGGAGAAGGTGGGAGGAAGGTGAGGAGAAGGTGGGGACAAGGTGAAGAGAATCTGGAGACAATGTAAAGAGAATCTGGGGAGAAGGTGAGGAGAAGGTGGGAGGAAGGTGGGGAGAAGGTGGGGAGAAGCTGGGGAGGGGAGGAGAAGCTGGGGATAACCTGGGGAGAAACCTTTGGGCTGAACAATCAGTTTTGGAGGCAGATCAGCACAATCCCTTCCCTGAGGAACCAAAGCAGAGGAGCAGAACAGCTGGAGCAGCATCTGGGAGACCTGGATCAGCTGCAGACCTTATTCCAATGGTCACTCCCAAACCCAGGGACACCTTGGAGATGGGATTCCACCCCTTGATGTCCTCCTGATCCCCCTGTGAGGCTGTGGGTGGTGGGGTAGGACATTGCCTTTCTCTTGGCCATGGAGAACACACTCTGATGTTGTTTCCACGGTGGTGATCAAAGGAGTCAAAGGTTGGACTTGATGATCTTCGAGGTCTTTTCCAACCCAAGTGATTCCTTGTGTCCAATTCCAGAGTCCTTGGCCTATCTCACAGCAGCAACTCATGGTCTGGATGAGGAGGCTGAAAGCCTGAAGGAAACCTTTGACCCTGAGAAAGAAACGGTTTGTGACCTCCTAAATGCTCCTGGAGGGCTCTGGAGTTTGGGGAGGGGTGACATCTGGTGGCAGAGGGACAGGCTGGGCAGCTCTTTGCGGGGAGGGAAGAACCACCTCTACATCAGGGCCAAAAATGGCATTTCCCTGACGTGACCTTCAAGTGTTTCCTGCTCAGGTTCCAGACATCGACCCCAACGCGAAGCTCCTGCAACCTCCTGCTCCAGTCATGCCTTTGGACACCAACTGGCCACTGCTGACGGTCTCCAAGGGCTTCTTTGAGGGGACAATTGCCAGCAAAGGTGTGGCTTTGTCCTTGGAAAGCTGCAGGAGGGTGGGTGGCATGGGCAGAGGGGGCATTCTCTGTGGCACCACAGCTGTTGGACTTGGCGTTGTTGGGTGGCACCAGGGGAGGTTGGAATCCAGCTGGGCATGTTCGTGCCATCCTTGGTGGGTCTCACCTGGGGCCAGTCACTGCCCAGGGGGCAGTTTGGGGCCAGTCCCTGCCCAGGGGGCAGTTTTGGGGCCAGTCCCTGCCCAGGGGGCAGTTTTGGGGCCAGTCACTGCCCAGGGGGCAGTTTTGGGGCCAGTCACTGCCCAGGGGGCAGTTTGGGGCCAGTCACTGCCCAGGGGGCAGTTTTGGGGTCAGTTTTGGGATCTGTCACTTCCCAGGGGGCAGTTTGGGGCCAGTCACTGCCCAGGGGGCAGTTTTGGGGCCTGTCACTGCCCAGGGGGCAGTTTGGGGCCAGTCACTGCCCAGGGGGCAGTTTTGGGGCCCATCACTGCCCAGGGGGCAGTTTTGGGGTCTGTCACTGCCCAGGAGCAGTTTTGGGGCCAGTCACTGCCCAGGGTGCAGTTTTGGGGTCTGTCACTGCCCAGGGGGCAGTTTTGGGGCCAGTCATTGCCCAGGGGGCAGTTTTGGGATCAGTTTTGGGGCCAGTCACTGCCCAGGGGGCAGTTTGGGGCCTGTCACTGCCCAGGGGGCAGTTTTGGGATCATTTTTGGGGCCAGACACTGCCCAAGGGGCAGTTTGGGGCCAGTCACTGCCCAGGGGGCAGTTTGGGGCCAGTCACTGCCCAGGGGGCAGTTTGGGGCCTGGCACTGCCCAGGGGGCAGTTTTGGGATCAGTTTTGGGGCCCGTCACTGCCCAGGGGGCAGTTTTGGGGTCTCTCACTGCCTATGGGGCAGTTTTGGGGTCAGTTTTGGGGCCAGACACTGCCCAGGGGGCAGTTTTGGGGGCAGTTTTGGGGCCCATCACTGCCCAGGGGACAGTTTGGGATCAGTCACTGCCCAGGGGCAGTTTTGGGGTCAGTTTTGGGGCCAGACACTGCCCAGGGGGGCAGTTTTGGGGCCAGTCATTGCCCAGGGGGCAGTTTTGGGGGTCAGTTTTGGGGCCTGTCACTGTCCAGGGGGCAGTTTTGGGATCATTTTTGGGGCCAGTCACTGCCCAGGGGGCAGTTTTGGGGCCAGTCACTGCCCAGGGGGCAGTTTCAAGGCCACTCCTGTTTCATGTTCTCATCAATGGTCTGGATGAGGGGTTTGAAGGCTCCCTTGGAGATCAGTCCATGGGTGACACCAAGTTGGGTGGGATGTGGCTCAGCCTGGAGAAAAGGAGGCTCAGGGGGGACCTTCTGGCTCTGCAATCCCTGAGGGATCCAGGGCAAGGGTGGGATCTTCTGCCAGGGGGACCTTCTGGCTCTCTGCAACTCCCTGATGGATCCAAAGGGGTTTGGTGAGCAGGAGCTCCACAAGGATGGACATGAAGGGGAGGAGAGACCCAGGAGGGTTCCCATGGTGTGGAAAGAGGAAAGAAAACCAAAGAGGAAGGATGAGAGTCTTGTGGTGGGTGTTGTTTATTGTCCAAGAGAGACAGTGAGGGGCTGGAGCAGCAGGAGGAGGATCTGGAGAACTCCTGAGGGAGCTGGGGGGGCTCAGCCTGGAGAAAAGGAGGCTCAGGGGGGACCTTCTGGCTCTGCAATCCCTGAGGGATCCAGGGCAAGGGTGGGATCTTCTGCCAGGGAAGAGGGACAGGCCAAGGGCAAGGGTGGGATCTTGTGCCAGGGAACAGGGACAGGCCAAGGGCAAGGGTGGGATCTTCTGCCAGGGAACAGGGACAGGCCAAGGGCAAAGGGCCTCAGGCTGTGCCAGGGGAGGGGCAGGTGGGACATGAGGAGGAATTTCTTTGTGGAAAGGGTGGGGAGGCCTTGGAAGGGGCTGCCCAGGGAGGGGGTGGAGTCCCCACCCCTGGAGGTGTCCAAAGAACACCTGGATGTGACACTGAGTGACAAGGTGGGGATGGGGCACAGGGTGGGCTTGGTGGCCTTGGAGGGCTTTTCCAGCCTAAATCCCCCACCCCTGGAAGTGTCCAAGGAACACCTGAATGTGGCACTGAGTGACAAGGTGGGGATGGGGCACAGGGTGGGCTTGGTGACCTTGGAGATCTTCTCCAACCCAGGTGATTCTGAGATTCTGTCAAGTCTTTGGCCTTTTAGCCCAACATGGCCTGGACCATTGGACAGGAGGGTGTTGCCCTCATGGAATTCTTCCCTTACCACTTGAGGGATGAGTCCATGGAGTCTCCTGCTCTTTCTTCCAGGCAAAGGAGGAGCTCTGGCTGCTGACATTGACATGGACACTGTGGGCACCGAGGGCTGGGGAGAAGATGCAGAGCTGCAGCTGGATGAAGGTGGGTGGATCCAAGAGTCCCCCCTGCCCCATGGAAGGGTGTCCCTGTCTCAGGGCTCTGACAGTCCCACCTCCCTGCAGATGGTTTTGTGGATGCTGGAGAGGGCTTTGGAGAAGAAGGTGTGGGGAAAGGACAGGAAGAAGGAGGTGGATGGGAAGTGGAAGAAGATTTGGATCTTCCCCCTGAACTGGTAAGAGGCTCTTTGGTGATTCCTTGGCAAGGCAATGATAGCTGGTGGTGGAATTGGGGGGCAGAATGTTCTGGGCTTCTTCAGGCTTGGTCCCTCCAGCTCTGATTCCATCTGGGTGCTGGAAACATCTCCACTAATCGTGCTCTGTGTCCTCCCCCAGGATGTCCCTGCTGGTGGAGCAGGAGCAGCAGAGGATGGATTCTTTGTGCCTCCCACCAAGGGCACCAGCCCAGCTCAGGTAATGCCAACTCAGCCCTTGGGTTGGTCTTTCTGAGGAACTTTCTGCTTTGGTCCTTTGGGGTTCAGTCCTTGTGAGCACAACGGGAGAACTTTGTTAGGAGAACTTTGAGGTCCTGATTCCTCTTCCATGTCTTCTCCTTTTCCCTTCTTGTAGGTGTGGTGCAACAACTCCCAGCTGCCTGTTGACCACATCCTGGCTGGCTCCTTTGAGACAGCAATGAGGGTGAGTGTCCTCTGGCATTTCTGGGGGTAAACTGTGCCCTTTGCCCCTGGATTTTGTTCTCTGATCCATCTGGAGGTTCATTTGGTGTCCTTCTGGGCATCATTTTATGTCCTTCCTGGCTTCATGTGGTGTCCAGGGCATCATTTGGTGTCCTGGGCATCATTTGGTGTCCTTCTGGGCATCATTTGGTGTCCTGGGCATCATTTTGTGTCCTGGGCATCATTTTGTGTCCTTCTGGGCATCATTTGGTGTCCTGGGCATCATTTTGTGTCCTGGGCATCATTTTGTGTCCTTCTGGGCATCATTTGGTGTCCTGGGCATCATTTGGTGTCCTGGGCATCATTTTGTGTCCTTCTGGGCATCATTTGGTGTCCTGGGCATCATTTGGTGTCCTGGGCATCATTTTGTGTCCTTCTGGGCATCATTTGGTGTCCTGGGCATCATTTTGTGTCTTTCTGGGCATCATTTTGTGTCCTCCTGGGCATCATTTTGTGTCCTTCTGGGCATCATTTTGTGTCTTTCTGGGCATCATTTTGTGTCCTCCTGGGCATCATTTTGTGTCCTCCTGGGCATCATTTTGTGTCCTTCTGGGCATCATTTTGTGTCTTTCTGGGCATCATTTTGTGTCCTTCTGTTCATCATTTTGTGTCTTTCTGGGCATAATTTTGTGTCCTTGGCATCATTTTGTGTCCTGGGCATCATTTTGTGTCCTTCTGGGCATCATTTTGTGTCTTTCTGGGCATAATTTTGTGTCCTTGGCATCATTTTGTGTCCTGGGCACCATTTTGTGTCCTCCTGGGCATAATTTTGTGTCCTTGGAATAATTTTGTGTCCTTCTGGGTACCATTTTGTGTCCTTCTGGGCACCATTTTGTGTCCTCCTGGGCATCATTTTGTGTCCTTCTGGGCATAATTTTGTGTCCTTCTGGGCATCATTTGGTGTCCTGGGCATAATTTTGTGTCCTTGGAATCATTTTGTGTCCTTCTGGGTACCATTTTGTGCCCTTCTGGGCATCATTTTGTGTCTTTCTGGGCATCATTTTGTGTCCTGGGCACCATTTTGTGTCCTTCTGGGCATCATTTGGTGTCCTGGGCATCATTTTTTGTCCTGGGCATCATTTTGTGTCCTGGGCATCATTTTGTGTCCTTCTGGGTACCATTTTGTGTCTTTCTGGGCATCATTTTGTGTCCTCCTGGGCATAATTTTGTGTCCTTGGCATCATTCTGTGTCCTTCTGGGCATCATTTTATGTCCTTCTGGGCATCATTTGGTGTCCTGGGCATCATTTTTTGTCCTGGGCATCGTTTTGTGTCCTTCTGGGCACCGTTGTGAGTCCTGGGCATCATTTTGTGTCCTTCTGTTCATCATTTTGTGTCCTTCTGTTCATCATTTTGTGCCCTTCTGGGCATCATTTTGTGCCCTTCTGGGCACCATTTTGTGTCCTGGGCACCATTTTGTGTCCTTCTGGGTACCATTTTGTGTCCTTCTGGACACCATTTTGTGTCCTTCTGGGCACCATTTTGTGTCCTGGGCACCATTTTGTGTCCTTCTGGGCACCATTTTGTGTCCTCCTGGGCATCATTTTTTGTCCTTCTGTTCCTCATTTTGTGTCCTCCTGGGCATCATTTTTTGTCCTTCTCTTCATCATTTTGTGTCCTCCTGGGCATCATTTTTGTCCTTCTGTTCATCATTTTGTGTCCTGGGCATCCTTTTGTGCCTGCTTTTCTCTGGGTACCAACCAAACCTCAGAGGTGCCCGTGCCAGTTTTACTCAGCACACCCTCCTGTCCCTTCCAGCTTCTCCATGACCAGGTGGGAGTGACAAACTTTGGGCCCTACAAGCAGCTCTTCCTTCAGACCTTTGCCCGTGGCAGGACGACCTACCAGGCCCTGCCAAGCCTTCCAGCCATGTATGGATTCCCACACCGCAACTGGTGAGCACTGGGCACCTCCTCTGTGCCCTGGCACTTGTGCCAGGCACCTCCCAACCCCTGGGCAAGTTGGAGCTGTGGGTTTGTTTTTCCAGTGGTGCTTGGAAGCCACTGTAGAAAAATCCCAAGGTTGGTGTGGTTGGAAAAGATCTCCAGGATCATCAAGTCCAAGCTGTGCCCCGTTCCCACCACGCAGTGCCACCTTCCTGGCATTCCTTGGGCACCTCCAGGGGTGATGCCCAGATTTCTGAGCCTGCACTAACGTGGAGAGCTGGGAATTGTGGGTGGCAGAGTTAGGGAAGCAAAGATGGTTTCAGTGCTGAGCAAATGGCAAAGAAAACCAGGTCACAACCAGGTCACCAGTTTGCCCTGGGAAGGGGCACCTCGAGGGCTGTGCCCAGGTCTGGGACCCTCCTGGCAAGAGAAACACTGAGGGGCTGGAGAAGGCAAAGGAACTGGGGAAGGGGCTGGAGCAGCAGGAGGAGGGTCTGGAGAACTCCTGAGGGAGCTGGGGGGGCTCAGGCTGGAGAAAAGGAGGCTCAGGGGGGACCTTCTGGCTCTGCAATCCCTGAGGGATCCAGGACAAGGGTGGGATCTTCTGCCAGGGAAGAGGGACAGGCCAAGGACAAGGGTGGGATCTTCTGCCAGGGAACAGGGACAGGACAAGGACAAGGGTGGGATCTTCTGCCAGGGAACAGGGACAGGCCAAGGGCAAGGGTGGGATCTTCTGCCAGGGAAGAGGGACAGGCCAAGGGCAAAGGGCCTCAGGCTGTGCCAGGGGAGGGGCAGGTGGGACATGAGGAGGAATTTCTTTGTGGAAAGGGTGGGGAGGCCTTGGAAGGGGCTGCCCAGGGAGGTTTGGAGTCCCCACCCCTGGAGGTGTCCAAGGAACACCTGGAGGTGGCACTGAGTGACGAGGTGGGGATGGGACACAGGGTGGACTTGGTGGCCTTGGAGGGCTTTTCCAGCCTAAATCCCCCATCCCTGGAAGTGTCCAAGGAACACCTGGAGGTGGCACTGAGTGACAAGGTGGGGATGGGGCATGGGGTGGACTTGGTGACCTTGGAGGGCTTTTCCAACCCCTCTCTGGTGTCCTCAACCCCTCTTTGGTGCCTCCAACCCCTCTGTGTTGCCCCCCAACCCCTCTGTGTTGCCCCCCAATCCCTCTCTGGTGCCCCCCAATCCCTCTCTGGTGCCCCCCAATCCCTCTCTGGTGCCCCCCAACTCCTCTCTGGTGCCCCCCAACCCCTCTGTGGTGCCCCCCAACCCCTCTCTGGTCCCCCCCAACCCCTCTGTGTTGCCTCCAACCCCTCTCTGGTGCCCCCAACCCCTCTGTTGCCTTCAACCCCTCTCTGGTGCCCCCCAACCCCTCTCTGGTGCCCCCCAACCTCTCTCTGGTGCCCCCCAACCTCTCTCTGGTGCCCCCAACCCCTCTGTGTTGCCCCCAACCCCTCTTTGTTGCCTCCAACCCCTCTCTGGTGCCCCCCAACCCCTCTCTGGTGCCCCCCAACCTCTCTCTGGTGCCCCCAACCCCTCTCTGGTGCCCCCAACCCCTCTTTGGTGCCCCCAACCCCTTTGTGTTGCCGCCAACCCCTCTGTGGTGCCCCCCAACCCCTCTGTGGTGCCCCCAACCCCTCTGTGGTGCCCCCCAACCCCTCTCTGGTGCCCAACCTCTCTCTGGTGCCCCCCAACCCCTCTGTGGTGCCCCCCAACCCCTCTGTGGTGCCCCCAACCCCTCTCTGGTGCCCCCCAACCCCTCTCTGGTGCCCCCCAACCCCTCTGTGGTGCCCCCCAACCCCTCTGTGTTGCCCCCAACCCCTCTTTGTTGCCTCCAATCCCTCTCTGGTGCCCCCCAATCCCTCTGTGGTGCCCCCAACCCCTCTGTGTTGCCTTCAACCCCTCTCTGGTGCCCCCAACCCCTCTCTGGTGCCCCCAACCCCTCTCTGGTGCCCCCCAACCCCTCTCTGGTGCCCCCCAACCCCTCTCTGCTGCCCCCCAACCCCTCTCTGCTGCCCCCCAATTCCTCTCTGGTGCCCCCAACCCCTCTCTGGTCCCCCCCAACCCCTCTGTGTTGCCTCCAATCCCTCTCTGGTGTCCCCCAACCCCTCTGTGTTGCCTCCAACCCCTCTCTGGTGCCCCCCAACCCCTCTTTGTTGCCTCCAATCCCTCTGTGGTGCCCCCCAACCCCTCTCTGGTGCCCCCCAATCCCTCTCTGGTGCCCCCAACCCCTCTCTGGTGCCCCCAGGAAGGAAGCTGGCCTGAAGAACGCCCTCCCTGCCGTGGGGTTGAAGCTCAACGACCTCATCCAGCGCCTCCAGCTCTGCTACCAACTCACCACCGCCGGCAAGTTCGAGGAGGCCGTGGAGAAGTTCCGCTCCATCCTGCTCAGCGTGCCCTTGCTGGTGGTGGACAACAAGCAGGAGATCTCTGAGGTGAGCCCCCCCCCTGCTGTCCCTGTGCCCACGGGGCAGGAGGACAGGCCTGACTCTCTGTCTCTTGTCCCCAAGGCCCAGCAGCTCATCGCCATCTGCAGGGAGTACATCGTGGGGCTCTCCATGGAGATCGAGAGGAAGAAGCTGCCCAAGGACACCCTGGAGCAGCAGAAGAGGATTTGTGAGGTCCAGAATTCCTTCCTTTTCCAGGGGAGGGTTGTGCCCTCCCAGTGTGGTTAAAAAGGGATCAGGAATGTGGAATTCTGCCCTTTAAAGCCGGGGGCACCTGGGAGGGTCCTTGGGGCCCTTCCAGTTATTCCCATGCCTGGCAGGGACTGTATCATTGTTTTCCCTCCTTCCCTTGAGGGGTGGGTTCCTTGCAGCCCTTCCTGGCACTGATCCTATCCTAGTTTTCCCTCCTTCCTTGGCAGGGATGGGTTCCTTTCCCTCCTTCCCTGGCAGGGATGGGTTCCTTTCCCTCCTTCCCTGGCAGGGATGGGTTCCTTTCCCTCCTTCCCTGGCAGGGATGGGTTCCTTCCAGCCCTTCCAGTTATTCCCATTCCTAACAGAGCTCATTTCCCTCTTTTCCCTCCTTCCCTGGGGGGTGTGGGTTCCTTCCAGCCCTCCTGGCACTGCTCATATCCATGTTTCCCTCCTTCCCTGGCAGGGTTGGGTTCCTTTCCCTCCTTCCCTGGCAGGGTTGGGTTCCTTTCCCTCCTTCCCTGGCAGGGTTGGGTTCCTTTCCCTCCTTCCCTTGAGGGATGGGTTCCTTTCCCTCCTTCCCTGGCAGGGATGGGTTCCTTTCCCTCCTTCCCTTGAGGGATGGGTTCCTTTCCCTCCTTCCCTGGCAGGGTTGGGTTCCTTTCCCTCCTTCCCTGGCAGGGATGGGTTCCTTTCCCTCCTTCCCTGGCAGGGTTGGGTTCCTTCCATCCCTTCTAGTTATTCCCATGCCAGGCACTGCTCCTATCCCTGTTTTCCCTCCTTCCCTGGCCTGGTTGGGTTCCTTTCCCTCCTTCCCTGGGCTGGTTGGGTTCCTTCCAGCCCTTCTGGTTATTCCCATGGCAGGCACTGATCCTATCCCTCTTTTCCCTCCTTCCCTGGCAGGGTTGAGTTCCTTGCAGCCCTTCCAGTTATCCCCATGCCAGGCACTGCTCCTATCCCTCTTTTCCCTCCTTCCCTGGGCTGGTTGGGTTCCTTCCAGCCCTTCCTGTTATTCCCATGCCAGGCACTGCTCCTAGCCCTGTTTTCCCTCCTTCCCTGGCCTGGTTGGGTTCCTCCCAGCCCTCCAGGCCCTGCTCCCATCCCAGCTGTCCCTGTTTCCCCCCAGATGGCCGCCTACTTCACCCACTCCAACCTTCAGCCCGTGCACATGATCCTGGTGCTCAGAACTGCCCTCAACCTCTTCTTCAAGCTCAAGAACTTCAAGACCGCGGCCACCTTTGCCCGGAGGCTGCTGGAGCTCGGCCCCAAGCCTGAGGTGGCCCAGCAGGTACACCTGGGAGGTGCTCAGGTAGCAACACCTGGTGGGACAGACCCTCTTTGGGGGTCTCCTGGTGGTCCCCACCTTGGTCAACACTTGGTCGTTTTGCAGACTCGCAAGATCTTGTCGGCGTGTGAGAAGAACCCCACGGACACCCACCAGCTCAACTATGACATGCACAACCCCTTTGACATCTGTGCTGCCTCCTACAGACCCATCTACCGAGGCAAACCCGTGGAGAAGTGTCCTCTGAGCGGGGCCTGCTACTGCCCCGAGTTCCGTGGGCAGATCTGCCGCGTCACCACGGTGAGGGCATCTCCTCCCCCTTTGGGATTCCCTCCCACAGCTCCTTCATGGTCCTTGTTCCCTTTGGGATTCCCTCCCACAGCTCCTCCCAGGTCCCCTTTGGAATTCCCTTCCTCCTCCTTTGGGATTCCCTCCCACAGCTCCTTCCAGGTCCCTGTTCCCTCTGGAATTCCCTCCCATATCTTCTCCCATGTCCCCTTTGGAATTCCCTCCCACAGCTCCTCCCATGTCCCCTCTGGACTGACACCTTGTGCTGGTTTAAAGGTGAACCATCAGCAGAAACGAACCCACCACGAGAGAGATCATAAATCAGAGTGACAATTTAATGACAATATCACAATTCATGCAGTGGCACAAACAGAAATTGGGTTTAACCCCCAAGCCCAGCAGTGTAACCCACCCCTGGGGCACAAACACAGGGGGGTTTGGTGGCCCCTGTGCTGAGCCCCACGTGGAGTCCAAAGGAAAAGGGAGGGACAAACCTGTTGGTGCAGATGATGGCACAGTCTGGTCAGAGTGGTGGCTCCTCCTGTCCAGGGTCTGCTCCTCCTCTGGATCCAACGAGTGGTCCCAGAGGTCCCAAACCCCAAGATTCCATCCCCTCAGGTGCAGGTGGGAGCCCCCAGTGCCTCCCCCAGGGCAGGGAGTTCCACACTGGGGGATCTGACTCTGGCAGTCAGGGGGGATTTTGGAATTGTTGCTGGCCCATGAGCAGAGCTGAGCCCTCAGGTGGGTGTGGAGGTGCCAAGGACTCCCTGGAGGGGAGTTCTCCCAGCTCCTGTCCCACAGGGTCTGTGACACCCACCTGGAACACTCCCCTGTCCCACAGGGTCTGTGACACCCACCTGGAACACTCCCCTGTCCCACAGGGTCTGTGACACCCACCCTGGAACACTCCCCTGTCCCACAGGGTCTGTGACACCCACCCTGGAACACTCCCCTGTCTGTGACACCCACCTGGAACACTCCCCTGTCTGTGACACCCACCTGGAACACTCCCCTGTCTGTGACACCCCCCTGGAACACTCCCCTGTCTGTCACACCTACCTGGAACACTCCCCTGTCCCACAGGGCCCTTTCACACCCACCTGGGACACTCCCCTGTCTGTGACACCCACCCTGGAACACTCCCCTGTCTGTGACACCCACCTGGAACACTCCCCTGTCTGTGACACCCACCTGGAACACTCCCCTGTCCCACAGGCCCCTTTCCCACCCATCTCCCACCCTGAGGGCTCAGCTGTGCCCTGGGCAGCTGCTGCAAATGCTCCATTGGTGACAGTTCTTGGGAAATGTCACAGAGGGTTTGGAATCCACAGCTTTGGTCACACCCACACAGGGATAAACTGGTCCCAGCTCCTGAACTGGGATGTGCTTTTGACCACCATCATCTCTCTCATCCCTCAGGTGACCGAGATCGGGAAGGACGTGCTGGGGCTGCGGATCAGCCCCCTGCAGTTCCGGTAGGACCTCCTGGCCTGGAGTCTGGGGGCAAATCCCACTGCCCCACCCCACCCTGGAGCCTCACCTGCCCCCCCAGAACCTCCCCTGGGGCAAATCCCACTGCCCCACCCCACCCTGGAGCCTCATCTTCCCCCCCCACAGCCTTCCCACCCCACCCTGGAGCCTCATCTGCCCCCCCAGAGCCTTCCCACCCAACCTTGGAGCCTCATCTGCCCCCCCAGAGCCTTCCCACCCCACCCTGGAGCCTCATCTGCCCCCCCAGAGCCTCCCCTGGGGCAAATCCCACTCCCCACCCCACCCTGGAGCCTCATCTGCCCCCCCAGAGCCCTCTCTGGGGCAAATCCCACTGCCCCACCCCTCCCTGGAGCCTCATCTGCCCCCCCAGAGCCTCCCCTGGGGCAAATCCCACTGTCCCACCCCTCCCTGGAGCCTCATCTGCCCCCCAGAGCCTTCCCACCCCACCCTGGAGCCTCATCTGCCCCCCCAGAGCCTCCCCTGGGGCAAATCCCACTGCCCCACCCCTCCCTGGAGCCTCATCTGCCCCCCAGAGCCTTCCCACCCCACCCTGGAGCCTCATCTGCCCCCCAGAGCCTCCCCTGGGGCAAATCCTACTGCCCCACCCCTCCCTGGAGCCTCATCTGCCCCCCAGAGCCTTCCCACCCCACCCTGGAGCCTCATCTACCCCCCAGAGCCTCCCCTGGGGCAAATCCCACTGCCCCACCCCTCCCTGGAGCCTCATCTGCCCGCCCAGAGCCTCCCCTGTGCTCTCCCACCTGCTCTTCCCACCCAAAAATCCTGTAGTGACACTTTGGCTTCCAACCAGTAGGAACTTTCCTTGTCTTTAAGACTTGCTGTGAAGTTTTCTCCACCCTTAACCCTGAAGCAAATCTTTTCCAGAGGGGAAAACGGTGGCTCTGCCAAATCCTGATTCCCACAGAGCATTTTTGGGAACTGCTCCAGACCCTGCAAAGCCCCTCCCAGCTCTGGGGCAATTCTGCTCCCCCTTGGGAAAAATTCAGCTTTTGTGGTGACTCTTTGTTTTGTTGTCCTGGTAACGTTTCTCCAACTAAGCAGCTTCACTCCTGAATAAAATAAATCAACCAACTTGATCTTCCAGTTTGGTAACTTGGTTTGGTTTCACTGAGACACAGGAAAGGTGAGAATGGAATTTTCTCTCTCCACCTTCCCCCACCTCTCCTTCTTTTCAGTGCTGAGAAAGTTCTGGAGTTGCCAGAAGGTGGAGGTTTTATCCCTGAAATAATTTGTGGAGTTGCCAGAAGGTGGAGGTTTTATCCCTGAAATAAAACCTCCTCCTGCCCAGGGATCCAACCCTGTCTGAGCAGGGCCAGGATTGTCCCTCCGTGTTGGGACCCCCCAAATGTTGTGTCCAGGTCTGGGACCCTCAAAGCAAGAGAGACATTGAGGGGTTGGAGCTTGTCCAGAGAAGGGAAACGGGCTGGAGCAGCAGGAGGAGGGTCTGGAGAACTCCTGAGGGAGCTGGGGGGGCTCAGCCTGGAGAAAAGGAGGCTCAGGGGGGACCTTCTGGCTCTGCAATCCCTGAGGGATCCAGGGGAAGGGTGGGATCTTCTGCCAGGGAACAGGGACAGGCCAAGGGCAAGGGTGGGATCTTCTGCCAGGGAAGAGGGACAGGACAAGGGCAAGGGTGGGATCTTCTGCCAGGGAACAGGGACAGGCCAAGGGCAAGGGTGGGATCTTCTCCCGGGGGGACCTTCTGGCTCTCTGCAACTCCCTGATGGATCTAAAGGGGTTTGGTGAGCAGGAGCTCCCCAGGGATGGACATGAAGGGGAGGAGAGACCCAGGAGGGTTCCCATGGTGTGGAAAGAGGGAAGAAAACCAAAGAGGAAAGATGAGAGTCTTGTGGTGGTTCTCCAAGAGAGACACTGAGGGGCTGGAGCAGCAGGAGGAGGGTCTGGAGAACTCCTGAGGGAGCTGGGGGGGCTCAGCCTGGAGAAAAGGAGGCTCAGGGGGGACCTTCTGGCTCTGCAATCCCTGAGGGATCCAGGGCAAGGGTGGGATCTTCTGCCAGGGAAGAGGGACAGGCCAAGGGCAAGGGTGGGATCTTCTGCCAGGGAACAGGGACAGGCCAAGGGCAAAGGGCCTCAGGCTGTGCCAGGGGAGGGGCAGGTGGGACACGAGGAGGAATTTCTTTGTGGAAAGGGTGGGGAGGCCTTGGAAGGGGCTGCCCAGGGAGGGGGTGGAGTCCCCACCCCTGGAGGTGCCCAAGGAACACCTGGAGGTGGCACTGAGTGACAAGGTGGGGATGGGACACAGTTGGACTCCATGACCATGGAGGTCTTTTCCCACCTCAAGGATCCTGTGCTGCTCCTCCCCCTGGAGCTCCTTTCCTGGTGCTGAAACCAAACCTTGAGCCAGGACATAAATCCTTTTATTTCATACATAAAAAAGAAGGAAGGAAGGGGCTGTCTCCATCTTTGGTGCTTCCAGTTGTGCATGGAATGTTCTCAGAGGTGGAGTGGCTGTGGCTCTCAGGGTTTCTGTGGACCAGGGGCATTGACCACCAGGCTGTTGTGACAGGCCACAGCAATGCCCCCAATGAGGTTCAGGAACTCTTGGAAGTCCAACTGCCCATCACTGTTCAGATCCAGCTTCTTCATCATCCTGTCCACCACACCTGGATCCTTCTGGTTCTGCAACAGAGATGGGAATGGACCTTTGCCATGAGGCTGGACCTGCTCCAGGTGTGGAACAGCAGCTGCTGAGCTCATGGAATCATGGAATGGTTTGGGCTGGAAGGACCTTAAAGGTCACCAGTGCCACCCCCTGCCATGGGCAGGGACACCTCCCACTGTCCCAGGGTGGTCCAAGCCCTGACCAACTTCCAGGGATGGGGCACAGGGTGGGCTTGGTGACCTTGGAGAGCTTTTCCAGCCTGAATCCATCCTTGTGGCTGCCCCACCCCTGGAGGTGTCCAAGGAACACCTGGAGGTGGCACTGAGTGACAGGGTGGGGATGGGGCACAGGTTGGACTTGGTGACCTTGGAGGGCTTTTCAAACCTCAGGGATTCTGTGAATTGGTGGAATCCCCAATGGTTTGGGTTGGAAGGGACCTTGAAGCCCAACTCACTCCACTCCCTGCCATGGGCAGGGACACCTTCTGGGACCTCAGGTGGCTCCAAGCCCCATCCAACCCATCCTTGGACACTTCCAGGGCTGGGGCAGCCCATCCAGTCCCACCCCTTGCCATGGGCAGGGACACCTTCTGGTACCTCAGGTGGCTCCAGGCCCCATCCAACCCGTCCTTGGACACTTCCAGGGCTGGGGCAGCCCATCCAGTCCCACCCCCTGCCATGGGCAGGGACACCTTCTGGTGTCTCAGGTGGCTCCAGGCCCCATCCAACCCATCCTTGGACACTTCCAGGGCTGGGGCAGCCCATCCAGTCCCACCCCCTGCCATGGGCAGGGCCACCTTCTGCTATCCCAGGTTGCTCCAACCCCTCCTTGGACACTTCCAAGGGGGATGAGACACCCCCAGCCCCCCTGGGCACAGCTGGCACAGCTTCTCCTGCCTGGTGACCCTCACCTTGGTGAAGGCGGCGAGCTCGGTGTTCATGAAGGCCAAGAATTCCCTCTTGGAGAGGGTGGAATTGTCTCCTTCCCGGCCCGCGTAGCGCTGGAAAACGGCCAGGAGGGACTCGATGCAACGCTCGGTCTCGGTGGGCTGTGGGGACAACGGGAATGCCACCTGGAATGCCACCTGCAATGCCACCCATCGGCCCTGGAATGCCACCCATCGGCCCTGCAATGCCAACCATGGGCCCTGGAATGCCACCCATCAGCCATGCAGTGCCACCCATTGGCCCTGCAATGCCACCCATCGGCCCTGCAGTGCCACCCATCAGTCCTGGAATGCCACCCATCAGTCCTGCAATGCCAACCATGGGCCCTGGAATGCCAACCATCAGCCATGCAATGCCAACCATGGGCCCTGCAATGCCAATCATCGTCCCTGCAATGCCATCCATTGGCCCTGCAATGCCATCCATTGGCCATGCAATGCCACCCATCATCCCTGCAATGCCAACCATCATCCCTGCAATGCCAACCATTGGCCCTGCAATGCCAACCATGGGCCCTGCAATGCCACCCATCGGCCCTGTAATGCCACCCATGGGCCCTGCAATGCCAACCATGGGCCCTGCAATGCCACCCATCATCCCTGCAATGCCAACCATGGGCCCTGTAATGCCAACCATGGGCCCTGCAATGCCAACCATGGGCCCTGCAATGCCAACCATCGGCCCTGCAATGCCAACCATCAGCCCTGCAATGCCACCCATCGGCCCTGGAATGCCAACCATGGGCCCTGGAATGCCAACCATCAGCCCTGCAATGCCACCCATCGGCCCTGGAATGCCAACCATGGGCCCTGCAGTGCCAACCATCGTCCCTGCAATGCCAACCATTGGCCCTGGAATGCCAACCATCGGCCCTGCAATGCCACCCACCGGCCCTGCAGTGCCACCCATCGGCCCTGCAATGCCACCCATCAGCCATGCAGTGCCACCCATCAGCCATGCAGTGCCACCCATTGGCCCTGGGTGCCCTCCAGGAGCAGTGGGTGGCACCTCTGCCCGCCCTGCCCAGCGGTGTTTGTTCCTGGTGGGTCATTTCTCTGCACGGGAAGGACCCGGAGAAATGGGGAGGGGGTGGTGGAAAATGCCCCCAGGGAGGGATGGCAGTGCCCACCTTGGTGGGATGACAGTGCCTACTAGGGAGGGATGTCAGTGCCCACCCAGAGTGGGATGGCAGTGCCCACAAGAGTAGGATGGCAATGCCCACCAGGGTAGGATGGCAGTGCCCACTTTGGTGGGGTGGCAGTGCCCACCGGGGTGAGATGTCAGTGCCCACCCAGAGTGGGATGGCAGTGCCCACTGGGGTGGGATGGCAGTGCCCACCAGAGTGGGATGGCAGTGCCCACCGGGGTGAGATGTCAGTGCCCACCTGGAGTGGGATGGCAGTGCCCACCAGAGTGGGATGACAGTGCCCACTGGAGTGGGATGTCAGTACCCAGTGGAGTGGGATGGCAGTGCCCACCAGGGTGGGATGGCAGTGCCCACTGGGGGGAGATGTCAGTGCCCACCTGGAGTGGGATGGCAGTGCCCACCTGGAGTGGGATGCCAGTGCCCACTGGAGTGGGATGGCAGTGCCCACCAGAGTGGGATGGCAGTGCCCACCGGGGTGAGATGTCAGTGCCCACCTGGAGTGGGATGGCAGTGCCCACCCAGAGTGGGATGGCAGTGCCCACTGGGGTGGGATGGCAGTGCCCACTGGAGTGGAATGGCAGTGCCCACCCGGAGTGGGATGGCAGTGCCACCTTGGTGGGATGGCAGTGCCCACCGGGGTGAGATGTCAGTGCCCACCTGGAGTGGGATGGCAGTGCCCACCCAGAGTGGGATGGCAGTGCCCACTGGAGTGGGATGTCAGTGCCCAGTGGAGTGGAATGGCAGTGCCCACCCAGAGTGGGATGGCAGTGCCCACTGGAGTGGAATGGCAGTGCCCACCCGGAGTGGGATGGCAGTGCCCACCGGAGTGGGATGTCAGTGCCCACTGGAGTGGGATGGCAGTGCCCACTGGGGTGGGATGGCAGTGCCCACTGGAGTGGAATGGCAGTGCCCACCCGGAGTGGGATGGCAGTGCCACCTTGGTGGGATGGCAGTGCCCACCGGGGTGGGATGGCAGTGCCCACCTTGGTGGTGCCACCAGGGCTGAGGCTGCTTTTGTGGAGAGAGAAATTTCAGCCCTTCCCTTTTCCCTCCTGCCCCTCCCGGGGAAAAACTGAGTCAGCAGAGAAGAATTTCAGTTGGATCCTCGATCTGCTGCCCCCGGGCACGGATGGGGCAAGGGTGGCACAGGGATGGGGCAGGGATGGGGCAGGGATGGCCTGGGGCTTCTCCGGTGGGCACGGACAGGGCAAGGGGAGGAGATGGGCAAGGGAAAGGGATGGACAGAGAAAAGGGAGGGCATGGACAGGGCAAGGGGAGGGCATGGACAGGGCAAGGGGAGGGCATGGACAGGGGAAGGGGGAGACATGGACAGGGCAAAGGGATGGCATGGACTGGGCAAAGGGATGGCATGGACTGGGCAAAGGGAAGAGATGGACAGGGCAAAGGGAGGGCATGAACAGGGCAAAGGGATGGCATGGACTGGGCAAAGGGAGGGCATGGACAGGGCAAAGGGAGGGCATGAACAGGGCAAAGGGATGGCATGGACTGGGCAAAGGGAGGGCATGGAAAGGGCAAAGGGAGGGCATGAACAGGGCAAAGGGAAGAGATGGACAGGGCAAAGGGATGGCATGGACAAGGCAAAGGGAGGGCATGGACAGGGCAAAGGGATGGCATGGACTGGGCAAAGGGAGGGCATGGACAGGGCAAAGGGAGGGCATGAACAGGGCAAGGGGGGGAGCATGGACAGTCCAGGGGGGCATTTGGGGCTTTTCCCCTGCAGTGACTCTGGGAAGGGCAGTGCAGGCAGTGCCAGGGGGGCATCCTGCCCTTCCCATGCCACCCTCAGCTCCAGGGCCCTCCCTGCCACATCCTGCCCTCAGTTCAGCCTTTCCCGTTCATTTGAGAGGTGCCAACTTCCCTCTGCCCTCAGCTCCTGGTTCCTCTTCCCCCTCCCAGTGCTGGGGGTGTGGGCAGAGCCCGAGGCTGGTGGTGGGCATGGAAACAGTGGGGAAGGGAGGGCAACAACACAGATGCCACCCTTTAGTCCCCCCCTCACCCTGCAGGGACCCTCTGCCCTCCCTCTCTGCCCCCTCCCCATGCCCAGAGCCCTTTGCCAGCACAGCCTTAGCTCAGCCTTGGCACCATCCCTTCTCTCCCATGCCAAGCCCATCCCACTCCAGCTCTGGGGCCTCTTGCAGGAAAAGCTCCTGGCACTGCCCCCTGCCCATGTGGAACCACCTCTGTGCCCCACCCCTGCAGGGACCCTCTGCCCTCCCTCTGCCCTCCCTCTGCCCAGGGTCCCTCCCTGGCACAGATTTGTTGGCACCATTCACTTCCTCCCACCCCTCTGGATCTCCCTTCTCCTTCCAGGGACCCTCTGCCCTCCCCCTGCCCTCTCTTCCCATGCCCAGGGACCCTCCCTGGCACAGCTTTTATTGGCACCATCCACTCTCCTGAGCCAAATGCATCTCCCTCCCTCTCTGGGACCTCTTGCAGGGAAAGCTCCTGGCACTGCCCCCTGCCCATGTGGAACCACCTCTGTGCCCCACCCCTGCAGGGACCCTCTGCCCTCCCTCTGCCCTCCCTCTGCCCAGGGTCCCTCCCTGGCACAGATTTGTTGGCACCATTCACTTCCTCCCACCCCTCTGGATCTCCCTTCTCCTTCCAGGGACCCTCTGCCCTCCCCCTGCCCTCTCTTCCCATGCCCAGGGACCCTCCCTGGCACAGCTTTTGTTGGCACCATTCACTCCCTCCCACCCCTCTGGAACCTCCTCTCCTTCCAGGGACCCTCTGCCCTCCCCCTGCCCCCTCTACCCATGCCCAGGGCCCCTCCCTGGCAGAGCCTTCCCCTGGCACCCTCCACCCCTATGGAACCACCTCTCTGTCCCCACACCTGCAGGGACTCTCTGCCCCCTCTATCCATGCCCAGGGTCCCTCCCTGGCACAGCTTTTGTTGGCACCATTCATTCCCTCCCACCCCTCTGGAACCCCCTCTTCTTCCAGGGACCCTCTGCCCCCTCTGCCCATGCCCAGGGTCCCTCCCTAGCAGAGTCTTCCCTTGGCACCTCCACTCTCTCCCACCATCCCCACACCTTCAGGGACCCTCTGCCCTCCCTCTGCCCCCTCTTCCAATGCCCAGGGTCCCTCCCTGGCAGAGCCTTCCCTTGGCACCCTCCACCCCTCTGGAACCCGCTCCATGTGCCCACCCCGGGGGTCTCTGCTCACTCACCATGGCTGGGCTGGCACCGGACTCGGTGTGGGCACTGCTGGGTTGGCTCTGATGGATCCGGAGGTGGCTCCGGGCTCGGTGGCACCTCTGGCGCTGCGGGCACCGCCCTTGCCGGGGCTGTGTTGGGCAATCCCCGCTCCGACAGCAGATCGGGACCTGCCCACGCCCCCTGCTCTGCCCAGGAATGTGCAGTGCCCCTCCCAACCCGGGCTCTGCCCACTTTGGCCCTTTCCACTCCTCCTTCCCTCCTCCTCCTCCTCCTCCTCCTCCTCCCCTCCTCCTTCTCCTCTTCCTCCTCCTCCTCCTCCTTCTCCTCTTCCTTCTCCTCTTCCTCCTCCTCCTCCTTCTCCTCTTCCTTCTCCTCTTCCTCCTCCTCCTCCTCCTTCTCCTCCTCCTCCTCCTCCTCCTCCTCCTCCTCCTCCTCCTCCTCCTCCTCCTCCTCCCCTCCTCCTTCTCCTCTTCCTCCTCCTCCTCTTCCTCCTCCTCCTCCTCCTCCTCCTCCTTTCGGGAACAGTCGAAGTTTCTCCCTCGGGGCTGAGTTTCCTCCTCCGGGCTGAGTTTCCTGCTCTGGAACCTCCTGAGGTTCTCCAAGAGCCACGAGGAGTTCTGGGAGGTGGAACAGCTCCAAGAAACCCTCCCCAAAATGTTTTCCTTCCTTCTCTCAGTTTTCTGCTCCCCACTGAGATGTTTTTCTCCTCCATTTTTGGGAACAGCAGAAGTTTCTCCCTCGGGGCTGAGGTTCCTCCTCAGGCATCTCCTGAGGTTCTCCAGGAGCCACGAGGAGTTCTGGGATGTGGGGGCATCTGGGGTGGTCCTGGCACTGCTGGGGGCATCTGGGATGGTTCTGGCAGCACTGGGGGCATCTGGGATGGTCCTGACACTGCTGGGGGCATCTGGGGTGGTTCTGGCACTGCTGGGGGCATCTGGGGTGGTCCTGACACTGCTGGGGGCATCTGGGATGGTGCTGGCACCACTGGGGGCATCTGGGATGGTCCTGGCACTGCTGGGGGCATCTGGGGTGGTCCTGACACTGCTGGGGGCATCTGGGATGGTTCTGGAAGCTCTGGGGGCATCTGGGATGGTCCTGGCACTGCTGGGGGCATCTGGGATGGTTCTGGCAGCACTGGGGGCATCTGGGATGATTCTGGAAGCTCTGGGGGCATCTGAGATGGTCCTGGCAGCACTTGGGTTATCTGGGATGGTCGTGGCACTGCTGGGGATGTGTGGGATGGTCTTGGCAGAACTGGGGACATCTTGGATGGTGCTGGCAGCTCTGGGGACATCTGGGGGGGTGCTGGAAGCACTGGGGGCATCTGGAACAGTCCTGGAAGCTCTGAGGGCATCTGGGATGGTTCTGGCAGCACTTGGGGCATCTGGGATGGTTGTGGCACTGCTGGGGGTGTGTGGGGTGGTCTTGGCAGCACTGGGGACATCTTGGATGGTGCTGGCAGCACTGGGGGCATTTGGGGTGGTCCTGGCAGCTCTGGGGGCATCTGGGATGGTAGTGGCACTCTTGGGGGCATCTGAGATGGTTGTGGCACTGCTGGGAGTGTGTAGGATGGTCCTGGCACTGCTGGGGCATCTGGGGTGGTCTTGGCACTTCTGGGGGCATCTGGGATGGTCCTGGCAGCTCTGGGGGCATTTAGGGTGGTCCTGGAAGCACTTGGGGCATCTGGGATGGTCCTGGCAGCACTTGGGGTATCTGGGGTGGTCTTGGCAGCTCTGGGGGCATTTGGGGTGGTGCTGGAAGCACTGGGGACATCTGGGGTGGTCGTGGCACTGCTGGGGGTGTGTGGGATGGTCTTGGCACCACTGGGGGCATCTGGAGTAGTGCTGGCAGCACTGGGGGCATCTCCTTGTGCTCCAGGCTGGCACAGACCCTTGGGAATCGCTCTGGCACCAGCCTGGAGGAGGAGGTGGGCTCGTGGACACCTGGTGGGATTAGGAGGAACATCTGATGTGATGTGACCCAAGCTGGGCAATGTGATGCCCTCCCAGCCCCTCCAGACCCTTGAGGAGCAGCAGGAGGATGAAGGTTGGCACCACTCAGTGCAGTCACCCTCTCCCCACCCTCCCAGACCCTTGAGGAGCAGCAGAAGGACCAAGGTTGGCACCACTCAGTGCAGTCACCCTCTCCCCACCCTCCCACACCCTTGAGGAGCAGCAGAAGGACCAAGGTTGGCACCACTCAGTGCAGTCACCCTCTCCCCACCCTCCCACACCCTTGAGGAGCAGCAGAAGGACCAAGGTTGGCACCACTCAGTGCAGTCACCCTCTCCCCACCCTCCCACACCCTTGAGGAGCAGCAGAAGGACCAAGGTTGGCACCACTCAGTGCAGTCACCCTCTCCCCACCCTCCCAGACCCTTGAGGAGCAGCAGAAGGACCAAGGTTGGCACCACTCAGTGCAGTCACCCTCTCCCCACCCTCCCACACCCTTGAGGAGCAGCAGAAGGACCAAGGTTGGCACCACTCAGTGCAGTCACCCTCTCCCCACCCTCCCAGACCCCTGAGGAGCAGCAGAAGGACGAAGGTTGGCACCACTCAGTGCAGTCACCCTCTCCCCACCCTCCCAGACCCTTGAGGAGCAGCAGAAGGACCAAGGTTGGCACCACTCAGTGCAGTTACCCTCTCCCCACCCTCCCAGACCCCTGAGGAGCAGCAGAAGGACCAAGGTTGGCACCACTCAGTGCAGTCACCCTCTCCCCACCCTCCCAGACCCTTGAGGAGCAGCAGAAGGACCAAGGTTGGCACCACTCAGTGCAGTCACCCTCTCCCCACCCTCCCAGACCCTTGAGGAGCAGCAGAAGGACCAAGGTTGGCACCACTCAGTGCAGTCACCCTCTCCCCACCCTCCCACACCCTTGAGGAGCAGCAGAAGGACCAAGGTTGGCACCACTCAGTGCAGTCACCCTCTCCCCACCCTCCCAGACCCTTGAGGAGCAGCAGAAGGACCAAGGTTGGCACCACTCAGTGCAGTCACCCTCTCCCCACCCTCCCAGCCTCTTGAGGAGCAGCAGAAGGACCAAGGTTGGCACCACTCACTGCAGTCACCAGCTGTTTATTCAGGTTTTTCATGCAGTACATCCATGGGAAGAAGAAGAAGAAGAAGGAGGACCCCCCACCCACCACCACCCTGTGGCTGCTCCAAACACCCCCCAAAGATGGAGCTGGAATTTTTCTCGGCTGCTTTTGGGGTTATAATCCTCAAAAATGGGATTTTTTCTCCCCAGATTTGAGGACTTTCAGGCCCCTGAAATGATGGTTGAGCTACTGGGAGGTTTTTCTTGGCAGTAGAAGGTGGTGAGAACCAGCCATGGGGCCTGGGGTGGCTGAGCATGGGGAGATGCTGAGGGGTCACACCACAGGGTAGGAGAGATGACAGAGACACAAAGGACAGAGAGACCCCAAGGACTCCAATTAGAGCAGAAAAAGTGATTAAATACTGAAGTTTGGTGGAGAAACATCATGAAGGGCAGATCTTGAGGGTGGAAAACCCCAAAACCCCCTTGACACCCTCTCAAGAACCTTTTTGAGTCCATCACTTCTGTCCCACCACATCCCAAACCGAAAGCAGGGAGCAGATCAATCCTCAAAAAAGCCTTGGAGAAGCTCCACCAGCTCCCCCTAAACCACCTTGGCTTCACCCTTGGTGGGACAACCTGGTTCCTGCTGCGAGTCCAGGGGTGGTCCCTGGCTCTGCTCGGGGCCAAGACATGGCTCCTCCTCCCGTGGAAGTTTGGAATCACCTCCTTTCTGGAGGCTCCTCTTGCTCTTCTCCTCCTGGCAGCTCTTTCCTGGTGGGAGGACCTCGATGTCCTCATGGACTCGGGTGGTTTCTTCTCTCCGGGGCACACGGGCACGGCTCTCCTCGTGGACCTCCCGTGGCTCCAGAGCCTGGAGCAGAGATGGACAACCCTTGGCCTTGCTGTCCTCTTGCTCCCTCACCTGGCAGGTGGATCTGGGCACCTTCTCCCGGGTGCCTTTGGATCCATCTCCCTGGGGTTCATTCTTCTCCGTGGTAGGGACCTCAGGGCGCTGGTTCTGCCTCTGGTCCTCCTTGATCTTCACCCTGCAAGAGTCACCTTTAACAACATCTGGCTTGGAGGTAGAAGCCTGGTGAGCTCCTTCCTTCACCTCTGCTCCAACTTGCTCCTCACTGAGAACCTCTGGGTTCTCCTGGCAGCTGGAAGGTGGCACTTTGAGCTCCTCAGGTTGTCCCTCATCCCTTTGGGGTGGTGGCTCTGGGTGGTTGTCCCTGTCACAGGGGACAGTGGGTGGTTGGGTGGTCACGTAGCATTTCTTTGCATAGATGGGCTGGTCCAGGTTGTCAGGCTGGTGACACACAATCCTGTAGGTGGTAGAGTTGGGATCATTGAGGTTCTGGATCACCTGGACAAGGTAGGCAACGGTCTGGGGCTCCAGGGGCTGAGGGACCACCCTCACCTCGGGCCGCTCCTCGGGGTCAGCCGGGACGTAGGAGACCCTCAGGTCACTGACAGGCCCCTCCTCTCCTGGGGGGTAGAGGTCCCTGTTATCCACCTCCAGGGTTTGGTAGATGCTTCGTCCTTCATCAATCTCCTGTTCATCTTCAAGGACCTCCAGGATGGTTTCCTCACGGGTCTCTCTCAGGTTGGTGGTGTCCCCTCTGACCTCCCTGTCCCGGCTCTGGTGGCTGCGGCGCTCAGAGACCTCCAGCTCCAGGTCTCGTTGACGATCGACCCTTCTCACCACAAGGGGCTCTTCTCTGTCTCTTCTGGGGCAGACCCTTCTATCTTCTTCCTCACAGTCACGAGAACATTCCCTCCTTCTCAGCTCCTCACGTGGCTCCTGTACACGGATCTCTCTGAGGACTTTCACGTCGGCTTCCGCTGCTGCAACTCTTGTGTCTCTTGTCCTTTCATACCTCACTGACTCACGTTCTCTCCTTCCATCACCTTCAAGCTCTCGTGTCTCTCTCAGGTTGGTGGTGGCCCCACTGACCTCCCTGTCCCGGCTCTGGTGGCTGCGGCGCTCGGAGACTTCCAGCTCCAGGTCTCGTTGACGATCAACCCTTCTCACTACAAGGGGCTCTTCCCTCTCTCTTCTGGGGCAGACCCTCCTCTCTTCCTGCTCACGGTCACAGGGACGTTCCCTCCTTCTCAGGTCCTCATGTGGCACCAGGTCAATGATGTCTCTGTCAACCTTCACATCACCTTTGGCTTCTGCTGCTCTGGTCTCTCTTGGCCTTTCATATCTCACAGACTCACGTTCTCTCCTTCCATCACCTTCAAGCTCTCGAGTGACTCTGTCCCTGCTGGTGGCCCTTCTGACCTCCCTGTCCCGGCTCTGGTGGCTGCGGCGCTCAGAGACCTCCAGCTCCAGCTCTCGTTGGCGATCGACCCTTCTCACCTCAAGGGGCTCTTCTCTCTCTCTTCTTGGGCAGACCCTCCTCTCTTCTTCCACTTCATGTTCACAGGGACGTTCTCTCCTTCTCAGCTCCTCACGTGGCTCCAGTTCACGGATCTCTCTGTCAACCTTCACATCAACTTCTGCTGCTGCAACTCTTGTGTCTCTTGTCCTTTCATACCTCACTGACTCACGTTCTCTCCTTCCATCACCTTCAAGCTCTCGTGTCTCTCTCAGGTTTGTGGTGTCCCCTCTGACCTCCCTGTCCCGGCTCTGGTGGCTGCGGCGCTCAGAGACCTCCAGCTCCAGCTCCTGTTGCTGATCGACCCTTCTCACCACAAGAGGCTCTTCTCTCTCTCTTCTGGGGCAGACCCTCCTCTCTTCCTCCTCACAGTCACGAGAACATTCCCTCCTTCTCAGCTCCTCACGTGGCTCCAGTTCACGGATCTCTCTGTGAACCTTCACATCGGCTTCTTCTGCTGCAACTCTTGTGTCTCTTGTCCTCTCATACCTCACTGACTCACGTTCTCTCCTTCCATCATCTTCAAGCTCTCGTGTCTCTCTCTGCTTTATGGTGTCCCTTTGCTCCTCCCTGTCCCGGCTCTGGTGGCTGCGGCGCTCAGAGACCTCCAGCCCCAGGTCTCGTTGACGATTGACCCTTCTCACCACAAGGGGCTCTTCTCTCTCTCTTCTGGGGCAGACCCTCCTCTCTTCTTCCACTTCTTCACGTTCACAGGGACGTTCTCTCCTTCTCAGCTCCTCACATGGCACCAGTTCAATGATGTCTCTGTCAACCTTCACATCAACTTCTGCTGCTGCAACTCTTGTGTCTCGTGTCCTTTCATATCTCACAGACTCACGTTCTCTCCTTCCATCACCTTCAAGCTCTCGAGTGACTCTGTCCCTGCTGGTGGCCCCTCTGACCTCCCTGTCCCGGCTCTGGAGGCTGCGGCGCTCAGAGACCTCCAGATCCACCTCCCGTTGATGATCCACCCTTCTCACCACAAGGGGCTCTCCCCTCTCTCTTCTCGGGCAGACCCTCCTCTCTTCCTCCTCACAGTCACGAGAACATTCCCTCCTTCTCAGCTCCTCACGTGGCTCCAGTTGACGGATCTCTCTGTCAACCTTCACATCAACTTCTGCTGCTGCAACTCTTGTGTCTCTTGTCCTTTCATACCTCACTGACTCACGTTCTCTCCTTCCATCACCTTCAAGCTCTCGTGTCTCTCTCAGGTTGGTCGTGGCCCCACTGACCTCCCTGTCCCGGCTCTGGTGGCTGCGGCACTCAGAGACCTCCAGCTCCAGCTCCTGTTGCCGATCGACCCTTCTCACCACAAGGGGCTCTTCCCTCTCTCTTCTTGGGCAGACCCTCCTCTCTTCCTCTTCACGCTCACAGGGACGTTCCCTTCTCAGCTCCTCACGTGGCTCCAGTTCACTGATCTCTCTGTGGACCTTCACATCAACTTCTGCTGCTGCAACTCTTGTGTCTCTTGTCCTCTCGTACCTCACTGACTCACGTTCTCTCCTTCCATCACCTTCAAGCTCTCGAATGACTCTGTCCCTGCTGGTGGCCCCTCTGACCTCCCTGTCCCAGCTCTGGTGGCTGCGGCGCTCAGAGACCTCCAGCTCCAGCTCCTGTTGCCGATCGACCCTTCTCACTACAAGGGGCTCTTCCCTCTCTCTTCTGGGGCAGACCCTCTTCTCTTCCTGCTCACGGTCACAGGGATGTTCCCTCCTTCTCAGGTCCTCACGTGGCACCAGTTCAATGATGTCTCTGTCAACCTTCACATCAGCTTTGGCTTCTGCTGCTCTGGTCTCTCGTGTCCTTTCATACCTCACTGACTCACGTTCTTTCCTTCCATCACCTTCAAGCTCTTGAGTGACTCTGTCCCTGCTGGTGGCCCCTCTGACCTCCCTGTCCCGGCTCTGGAGGCTGCGGCGCTCAGAGACCTCCAGATCCACCTCCCGTTGATGATCCACCCTTCTCACCACAAGGGGCTCTTCCCTCTCTCTTCTTGGGCAGACCCTCCTCTCTTCCTCCTCACAGTCACGAGAACATTCCCTCCTTCTCAGCTCCTCACGTGGCTCCAGTTCACTGATCTCTCTGTCAACCTTCACATCAACTTCTGCTGCTGCAACTCTTGTGTCTCTTGTCCTTTCATACCTCACTGACTCACGTTCTCTCCTTCCATCACCTTCAAGCTCTCGTGTCTCTCTCAGGTTGGTGGTGGCCCCACTGACCTCCCTGTCCCGGCTCTGGAGGCTGCGGCGCTCAGAGACCTCCAGCTCCAGCTCCTGTTGCCGGTCGACCCTTCTCACCTCAAGGGGCTCTTCTCTCTCTCTTCTGGGGCAGACCCTCCTCTCTTCTTCCTCACAGTCACGAGAACATTCCCTCCTTCTCAGCTCCTCACGTGGCTCCTGTACACGGATCTCTCTGTGGACGTTCACATCAACTTCTGCTGCTGCAACTCTTGTGTCTCTTGTCCTTTCATATTTCACAGACTCACGTTCTCTCCTTCCATCACCTTCAAGCTCTCGAGTGACTCTGTCCCTGCTGGTGGCCCTTCTGTCCTCCCTGTCCCGGCTCTGGTGGCTGCGGCGCTCAGAGACCTCCAGCTCCAGGTCTCGTTGACGATCGACCCTTCTCACCACAAGGGGCTCTTCTCTCTCTCTTCTAGGGCAGACCCTTCTCTCTTCTTCCACTTCTTCATGTTCACAGGGATGTTCTCTCCTTCTCAGCTCCTCACGTGGCTCCAGTTCACGGATCTCTCTGTCAACCTTCACATCACGTTCTGCTGCTGCAACTCTTGTGTCTCTTGTCCTTTCATATCTCACTGACTCACGTTCTCTCCTTCCATCACCTTCACATGTTTCACGTCTCTCCTGTCTCTCTCTCTGCTTTATGGTGTCCCTTTGCTCCTCCCTGTCCCGGCTCTGGTGGCTGCGGCGCTCAGAGACCTCCAGCTCCAGCTCCTGTTGCCGATCGACCCTTCTCACCACAACAGGCTCTTCCCTCTCTCTTCTGGGGCAGACCCTCCTCTCTTCTTCCACTTCTTCATGCTGACAGGGACGTTCCCTCCTTCTCAGTTCCTCACATGGTTCCCTTACCCTGATGTCTCTGTGGACCTTCACATCAACTTCTGCTGCTCTGGTCTCTCTTGTCCTTTCATATCTCACTGACTCACGTTCTCTCCTTCCATCACCTTCACATGTTTCACGTCTCTCCTGTCTCTCTCTCTGCTTTATGGTGTCCCTTTGCTCCTCCCTGTCCCGGCTCTGGTGGCTGCGGCGCTCAGAGACCTCCAGCTCCAGCTCCCGTTGCCGATCGACCCTTCTCACCTCAAGGGGCTCTTCTCTCTCTCTTCTTGGGCAGACCCTCCTCTCTTCCTCCTCACAGTCACAAGAACATTCCCTCCTTCTCAGCTCCTCCCGTGGCTCCTGTACACGGATCTCTCTGAGGACTTTCACGTCGGCTTCCGCTGCTGCAACTCTTGTGTCTCGTGTCCTTTCATATCTCACAGACTCACGTTCTCTCCTTCCATCACCTTCAAACTCTTGAGTGACTCTGTCCCTGCTGGTGGCCCCTCTGACTTCCCTGTCCCGGCTCTGGAGGCTGCGGCGCTCAGAGACCTCCAGCTCCAGGTCTCGTTGGCGATCGACCCTTCTCACCACAACAGGCTCTTCTCTGTCTCTCCTGGGGCAGACCCTCCTCTCTTCTTCCAATTCTTCACGTTCAGAGGGACCTTCTCTCCTTCTCAGCTCCTCACGTGGCACCAGTTCACTGATCTCTCTGTGGACCTTCACATCAACTTCTGCTGCTGCAACTCTTGTGTCTCTTGTCCTTTCATACCTCACTGACTCACGTTCTCTCCTTCCATCACCTTCAAGCTCTCGTGTCTCTCTCAGGTTGGTGGTGTCCCCTCTGACCTCCCTGTCCCGGCTCTGGTGGCTGCGGCGCTCAGAGACCTCCAGCTCCAGGTCTCGTTGACGATCGACCCTTCTCACCTCATGGGGCTCTTCTCTCTCTCTTCTTGGGCACACCCTCCTCTCTTCCTCCTCACAGTCACGAGAACATTCCCTCCTTCTCAGCTCCTCACGTGGCTCCTGTACACGGATCTCTCTGAGGACTTTCACGTCGGCTTCCGCTGCTGCAACTCTTGTGTCTCGTGTCCTTTCATACCTCACTGACTCACGTTCTCTCCTTCCATCACCTTCAAGCTCTCGAGTGACTCTGTCCCTGCTGGTGGCCCCTCTGACCTCCCTGTCCCGGCTCTGGAGGCTGCGGCGCTCGGAGACCTCCAGCTCCAGGTCTCGTTGGCGATCAACCCTTCTCACCACAAGGGGTTCTTCCCTTTCTCTCCTGGGGCAGACCCTCCTCTCTTCCTCTTCACGCTCACAGGGACGTTCCCTTCTCAGCTCCTCACGTGGCACCAGTTCACTGATCTCTCTGTGGACCTTCACATCAATTTCTGCTGCTGCAACTCTTGTGTCTCTTGTCCTTTCGTATCTCACTGACTCACGTTCTCTCCTTCCATCACCTTCACATGTTTCACGTCTCTCCTGTGTTTCTCTCTGCTTTATGGTGTCCCTTTGCTCCTCCCTGTCCCGGCTCTGGTGGCTGCGGCGCTCAGAGACCTCCAGCTCCAGCTCCTGTTGCCGATCAACCCTTCTCACCACAACAGGCTCTTCTCTCTCTCTCCTGGGGCAGACCCTCCTCTCTTCCTCCTCACAGTCACGAGAACATTCCCTCCTTCTCAGCTCCTCACGTGGCACCAGTTCACTGAACTCTCTGTGGACCTTCACATCAACTTCTGCTGCTCCAACTCTGGTCTCTCTTGCCCTTTCATACCTCACTGACTCACGTTCTCTCCTTCCACCATCTTCAAGCTCTCGTGTCTCTCTCAGGTTGGTGGTGGCCCCTCTGACCTCCCTGTCCCGGCTCTGGTGGCTGCGGCGCTCAGAGACCTCCAGCTCCAGGTCTCGTTGCCGATCGACCCTTCTCACCACAAGGGGCTCTTCTCTCTCTCTTCTTGGGCAGACCGTCCTCTCTTCCTCTTCACGCTCACAGGGACGTTCACTCCCTCTCAGCTCCTCACGTGGCACCAGTTCAATGATCTCTCTGTGAACCTTCACATCAGCTTTGGCTTCTGCTGCTCTGGTCTCTCTTGTCCTTTCATACCTCACTGACTCACGTTCTCTCCTTCCATCACCTTCAAGCTCTTGAGTGACACTGTCCCTGCTGGTGTCCCCTCTGACCTCCCTGTCCCGGCTCTGGAGGCTGCGGCGCTCAGAGACCTCCAGCTCCAGGTCTCGTTGATGATCGACCCTTCTCACCACAAGGGGCTCTTCTCTCTCTCTTCTTGGGCAGACCCTCCTCTCTTCTTCCACTTCTTCACGCTCATAGGGACGTTCTCTCCTTCTCAGCTCCTCACGTGGTTCCCTTTCGCTGACCTCTCTGTGAACCTTCACATCAACTTCTGCTGCTGCAACTCTTGCATCCCGGGTCCTCTCATACCTCACTGACTCACGTTCTCTCCTTCCATCACCTTCAACCTCTTGAGTGACTCTGTCCCTGCTGGAGGCCCCTCTGACCTCCCTGTCCCGGCTCTGGAGGCTGCGGCGCTCAGAGACCTCCAGCTCCAGGTCTCGTTGACGATCGACCCTCCTCTCCCTCACTCTCCCTCTTCTTCTTGGATCACCTCTCCCTTCCCTCTCCTGTTCCTCCTGGATCTCTCTTTCCCTTTCTTCATATTCAGCTTCCCTTTGCTGGCCCCTTCTTTGCTCCCAGACACGTCCCTCTGGCCCCAGGCCAAGCTCTAGAGGTTCCTCAAGGTATGACTGATGTGGGTGTCTCCTTTCCAGGCTTTCCACCCCACGTTCCCTTTCCAGCTCTTCTTGGTGGGAGCAGCTTCTCTCTTCTCTGAGTGGCTGGTTGGCCCTGCCTCCATCTGCTCCTCGTGGCCTCTGGTTTCTCCTCGTGTTGCATCGTTGGTCCCTCCTTATCTCCTCTAACGTTTCCCTCTCGGTGACCTTCGTGTCTTGTCGCATTTCAGGGTCACAGGACGTGGGGTGGCTCCTGTCCCACCTTTGCTCCTCCTCCTGGAGGTGCTGGTGGCTCTCCCTGCTCTTGATTTCGAGCTCCTGGAGTGTCTTGCCCCCAGTTGGCAGCTTTGTCCTCTGCAGCAGGTGCGGTGCCCTGGGCAGGTACCAGTAGCAGCATTTGGCCACTCTGAACACCAGAAGGAGGAACTCATTAAATTCTATCCTCCCATCCCCATCCCACTCCAGGAACTGCAGGATCTTCTCGATGGTCTGAGGGTCATGTGGCTTCTGCAGGGAAAACACACACAGGGGAACATCAAAGGGGGTTTGGTCCTTCTGCTCCCTGGTAGAGAAATGCAAAATGGGCCAACCACGACCTCTTCTCCTTCCACCTCTCACACCTTCACTTTTGGGGCTCTGCAACAGGTGGCTGGTTTTGTTCCCCACAGTCCTGGTTGTTTCCTGCCTGCAGATGACCAGCTCTGTTCTCTTTGGGATGGGCTGTTCTCCTTCTCCTGGATACACTTCCCACCAGGGAAAGAAAACCACAACTCCCCATGGTTGATTCTCCAGCTTTGGCCCATTTGCTCATGGCAAAATGCCTTGGAAGAGCCATCAGAGTAGTCACAGAATGCCAGAATTCCAGAATCACTGAGGCTGGAAAAGACCTCCAAGGTCAACTTGGGCCCCATCCCCCCCTTGTCACTCAGTGCCACCTCCAGGTGTTCCTTGGGCACCTCCAGGGGTGGGGACTCCACCCCCTCCCTGGGCAGCCCCTTCCAAGGTCTCCCCACCCTTTCCACAAAGAAATTCCTCCTCATGTCCCACCTGCCCCTCCCCTGGCACAGCCTGAGGGCCTTTGCCCTTGGCCTGTCCCTGTTCCCTGGCAGAAGATCCCACCCTTGCCCTTGGCCTGTCCCTGTTCCCTGGCAGAAGATCCCACCCTTGCCCTTGGCCTGTCCCTCTTCCCTGGCAGAAGATCCCACCCTTGCCCTTGGCCTGTCCCTCTTCCCTGGCAGAAGATCCCACCCTTGCCCTGGATCCCTCAGGGATTGCAGAGCCAGAAGGTCCCCCCTGAGCCTCCTTTTCTCCAGCCTGAGCCCCCCCAGCTCCCTCAGGAGTTCTCCAGACCCTCCTCCTGCTGCTCCAGCCCCCTTATCATCCTTGGCCAAGCTCCAGCCCCTCAGTGTCTCTCTTGGAGAACCACCACAAGACTCTCATCCTTTCTCCTTGGTTTTCTTTCCTCTTTCCACACCATGGGAACCCTCCTGGGTCTCTCCTCCCCTTCATGTCCATCCCTGGGGAGCTCCTGCTCACCCAACCCATTTGGATCCATCAGGGAGTTGCAGAGAGCCAGAAGGTCCCCCCTGGGAGAAGATCCCACCCTTGTCCTTGTCCTGTCCCTGTTCCCTGGCAGAAGATCCCACCCTTGCCCTTGGCCTGTCCCTCTTCCCTGGCAGAAGATCCCACCCTTGCCCTTGGCCTGTCCCTCTTCCCTGGCAGAAGATCCCACCCTTTCCCTGGATCCCTCAGGGATTGCAGAGCCAGAAGGTCCCCCCTGAGCCTCCTTTTCTCCAGGTTGAGCCCCCCCAGCTCCCCCAGGAGTTCTCCAGACCCTTCCCCATCGCAAAGGAACCCAACCCCAGCTCCCCTTTGGCTGAAGCCTCCCCATCCCTCTGCCAGAAGAACCAACCCCTCTCCAGAAGAAGATTTTGCAGTCCCTGCAGTCAAACCCTCCCTTTGAAGCCACACTCACAGCGAGTCCATCTGCAAACTCCCTCTGGATGAATTCCTTCATCCTCCTCCTGCTGAGGGTGGAGGAGTCTCCATCTTTCTGGGCATATTTGTGGAAGATGCTGATGATGTTGGAAATGCTGTCTGAGAGGCTGGACATCTTCCTGCAGGTTCAAACAAGCCTGGAAGGAAAGGAGCAGACCAAAGCATGGGAGATGTTCTTGGATCCATGCATGGATAGAGGAGGGAGAGCTGCTGAGGTCAGGCTGGGTCTGTGTGACGGGTCCTCTCCATGTTATGGCAAGATCTGCATCCCCAGAGCACTGGGAAGGAATTCCAGTGCTTGAGGGTTTCAGTGGGATGAGGAGTGTCCTCCAATGTCCTCCTGACGTGTCTGAGGGACTTTGGATAGGGGATGGCAGGATGTGTTTATGGAATCTGGGGGTGGTGACTCAAGAGAAGCCCCAAGAACCTGCCCCATGTGGGCTGTGCCAGAGATGATCATCAGAGAACCATGGAATGGTTTGGCTTGGAAGGGACTTGAAGAATCCCAGAATCCCAGACTATTCTGAGCTGGAAGGACCCCCAAGGATCATCAAGTCCAACTCTTAAGTCAGTGGCCCACAAAGGGGATTGAACCCTTGACCTTGGCATTGTTACAACCAAGTTTTAACCAACTGAGCTGATCTCAGGGATCATCCAAGTCCAACCCCTGTGCCATGGGCAGGGACACCTGGAAGGTCTCCAAGGTTTCCCCAGAGCCTCCTCCAAGCTCTCCCAGCCTGTCTCCAGAGCTCCAGCCCTTGGAGCATCTCTGTGGCCTCCTCTGGGCTCATTCCAGCAACTCCATGTCCTTGTGATGTTTCCAGGACACTCAGCTCTGCCTGTGCCTGGCACAGAACCCTCCGTGAAGCCACTTAGAGGATGTTCAACCCAACCCTGACACAGCCTGAGACAAGATCTTTGTGGGTCAGAGACCTCAAAAGCTCTGACCAGATGTCTGTGGGTCAGAGACCTCAAAAGCTCTTCCTGGAAACCTCCAAAGCCACCTCCTTCCTTCCCTCCTCCTCAGAGGTTCTCCAACCTCTTATCAGGACCATCAGTGGTGAGATCTGAGCTGGAGAAGCAGCTCTGCTGTGTGTCCCTCCCCACCTCAGCAACGTGCAGGGACACACGTGCCACCCTCTGCATCCCAAATCCCAAGGATTTGGGAGATGGAGAACAAGCCACTTCTCCAATCTGCTCCTTCCAACTGGGATGTGACTCCAGACCCAAGGAAGCCACCAAACCTCTCCCTTTTTCCCAACAGAAAACCCACAACAGTGTCCAAAGAACACGGAGAGGAAACCACACAAAGCTCAGAAAAAGCGATGCCAAGAACGACTCGGGCACCCAATGCCAACCTTGGAGACACAACCCAGGCCAAGAAACATTCCAGAAGGAAAGGAACGTTCTAGAAGGAGCAACTCACCCCAAGGAGCGTCGGGGACCGAGTAGAGTTGTCGAGGAGCCGTGTGGGGCCAGGGGCCAACCAGGGACCTTTTATAGGGTCCCTGTGGAGCTCCAGGAGGAGCCACCCCTTGTGGAGATGGTCCTGATTCATCCCTGGCCAAGCCCAGCTGAGCCTCCCCGTCCTCAAACGGGTTCTTTGACTTCTCCTCGGGCCCTTCCCTATCATTTGAACCCCGAAATAGCAGCAGTTGGGCGGCAGTTCCGGCACAGGGCCGGGTGGGGTCGGGTGGGTTTGGGCTTGGAGAGGACCTGGAGTGGCTCCAAGGCACGTCCTGCACTCCTGGAGGGAGGCGTGGGGTGGAATTGGGTGTTGGTGGGGGATTGGGGAGGAAAAAAATGTGGGGCTGGAATAAATAAAATTTATGAGGGGTTGAAATTGGGGTTGGTGATGTCCAAAAATGGGGGTCTGTAATATATAAAATTATGGCTGTAATATATAAAATTATGGCTGTAATATAAAATTATATCTGTAATATATAAAATTATGGCTGTAATATATAAAATTATGGCCGTAATATAAAATTATATCTGTAATATATAAAATTATGGCTGTAAAATAAAATTATGGCTGTAATATATAAAATTATGGCTGTAATATAAAATTATATCTGTAATATATAAAATTATGGCTGTAATATATAAAATTATGGCTGTAAAATAAAATTATGGCTGTAATATAAAATTATATCTGTAATATATAAAATTATGGCTGTAAAATAAAATTATATCTGTAATATATAAAATTATGGCTGTAATATATAAAATTATGGCTGTAAAATAAAATTATGGCTGTAATATATAAAATTATGGCTGTAATATAAAATTATATCTGTAATATATAAAATTATGGCTGTAATATATAAAATTATGGCTGTAAAATAAAATTATGGCTGTAATATAAAATTATATCTGTAATATATAAAATTATATCTGTAATATATAAAATTATGGCTGTAATATAAAATTATATCAGTAATACATAAAATTATGTCTGTAATATAAAATTATGGCTGTAATATATAAAATTATGTCAGTAATATGGTAAAAATTATGGCTATAAAATATAAAAATGTGTGTCTATAATATATAAAAATGTGTGCCCACAATATATAAAAATTCGAGTCTATAATATATAAAATTATGTCTGTAATATAAAAAATTATGTCAGTAATATATAAAATTATGTCTCTAATATATAAAATTATATCTGTAATATATAAAATTATGTCAGTAAGATATAAAATTATGTCTGTAATATATAAAACTATGTCTGTAATAGAGTAAAATTTATGCCTATAAAATATAAAAATTCGTGTCTATAATATATAAAAATGTGTGTCTATAATATATAAAAATATATGCCCATAATATATAAAAATTCGAGTCTATAATATATAAAATTATGTCTGTAATATATAAAAATTCGAGTCTATAATATATAAAATTATGGCTGTAATATAAAATTATATCAGTAATATATAAAATTATGTCAGTAATATGGTAAAAATTATGCCTATAAAATATGAAAACGTGTGTCTATAATATATAAAAATGTGTGTCTATAATATATAAAAATTCGAGTCTATAATATATAAAATTATGTCTGTAATATATAAAATTATGACTGTAATATAAAATTATGTCAGTAATATATAAAATTATGGCTGTAAAATAAAATTATATCTGTAATATATAAAATTATGACTGTAATATAAAATTATGTCTGTAATAGAGTAAAAATTATGCCTATAAAATATAAAAATGTGTGTCTATAATATATAAAAATATATGCCCATAATATATAAAAATTCAAGTCTGTAATATATAAAATTATGTCAGTAATATAAAATTATGTCTGTAATATATAAAATTATGTCAGTAATATGGTAAAAATTATGTCGTAATATGGTAGAAGTTATACCTATAAAATATAAAAATGTGTCTATAATATATAAAAATATATTCCCATAATATATAAAAATTCGAGTCTCTAATATATAAAATTATGTCTGTAATATAAAATTATGTCTGTAATATATAAAATTATGTCTCTATTATGGTAAAAATTATACCTATAAAATATAATAATTCGTGTATATAATATATAAAAATGTGTGTCTATAATATATAAAAATATGCCCATAATATATAAAAATTCGAGTCTATAAAATATAAAATTATGTCTGTAAAATTATGTCTGTAAAAATTATGTCAGTGATACATAAAATTATGTCAGTAATATATAAAATTATGGCTGTAATATGGTAAAAAATTATGCCTATAAAATATAATAATTCGTGTCTATAATATATAAAAATGTGTGTCTATAATATATAAAATATATGCCCATAACATATAAAAATTCGAGTCTATAATATATAAAAATTTATGTCTATAATATATAAAAATAATGTCTATAAAATGTAAAAATATCTGTCTGTAATACACAAAAATTCATGTCTATAATATATAAAAATTGTGTCTATAATATATAAAAATCATGTCTATAATATATAAAATGTGTGTTTATAATATATAAAAATTTATGCCCATAATATATAAAAATTATGTCTATAATATAGAAAAAAATGTGTCTATAATATATAAAAACGTGTTCATATTATATAAAACTTTGCCTATAATTTATTAAAACATGTCTATAATATATAAAAATGTCCAAAATATATAAAAATTGGCGTCTTTAATATATAAAAATGTGTGTATATAATATATAAAAATTATGTCTAAAAATATAAAAATATCTGTAATATAGAAAAATTCACGTCTATAATATATAAAAATGTCTATATTATATAAAAATTCATGTCTACTATATAAAAACATGTCTGTAATTAATATATAAAAATGCATATCTATAATATATAAAAATTATGGCTATAAAATATAAAGATGTGGGTCCATAGTATATAAAAATTTGTCCATAATATATAAAAATTTGTCCATAATATATAAAATTCGTGTCTATAATATATAAAAATATATGTCTATAATATATAAAAATGTGTGTCAATAACATAAAAATTCGTGTCTATAATATATAAAAATGTCCATAATATATAAAAATTCGTGTCTTTAATATATTAAAATATATGTATATAATATATAAAAATTATGTCTATAAAATATAAAAATATAAATATAAATATATATATATATATAAATATATATATTTGTATATAAATATACAAAATTTCCTGTCTATAATGTACAAAAATGTCTTTAATACATAAAATTGTGTCTATAATATATAAAAATGTCTATAACATATAAAAATTCCATGTCTATAATATATAAAAATTCGTGTCTTTAATATATTAAAATATAGGTATATAATATATAAAAATTATGTCTATAAAATATATAAATATAAATATATATATATAAATCTATATATTTGTATATAATATACAAAATTTCCTGTCTATAATATACAAAAATGTCTTTAACACATAAAATTGTGTCTATAATACATAAAAATATCTATAACATATAAAAATTCGTGTCTTTAATATATAAAAATGTGTGTATATAATATATAAAAATTATGTCTATAAAATAAAAAATATAAATATAAATATATATATATAAAAATATATATATTTGTATATAAATATACAGAATTTCCTGTCTATAATATACAAAAATGTCTTTAATACATAAAATTGTGTCTATAATATGTAAAAATGTCTATAACACATAAAAATTCGTGTCTCTAATACATAAAAATATCTACAATATATAAAATGTCATGTCTATAATATATAAAAATGTCCATAATATATAAAAATTCGTGTCTTTAATATATTAAAAAATATGTATATAATATATAAAAATTATGTCTATAAAATATAAAAATATCTCTCTATAATATACAAAATTTCCTGTCTATAATATATAAAAATGTCCATAATATATAAAAATTCGTGTCTTTAATGTAATAAAATATATGTATATAATACATAAAAATTATGTCTATAAAATATATAAATATAAATATAAATATATATATATATATATATATTTGTATATATATATATATATTTGTATATAAATATACAAAATTTCCTGTCTATAATATACAAAAATGTCTTTAACACATAAAATTGTGTCTATAATACATAAAAATATCTATAAAATATAAAAATTCGTGTCTTTAATATATAAAAATGTGTGTATATAATATATAAAAATTATGTCTATAAAATAAAAAATATAAATATAAATATATATATATATATATATATTTGTATATAATATACAAAATTTCCTGTCTATAATATACAAAAATGTCTTTAACACATAAAATTGTGTCTATAATACATAAAAATATCCATAACACATAAAAATCCGTGTCTCTGATACATTAAAATATCTACAATATATAAAATGTCCTGTCTATAATATATAAAATATTCATAATCCATAAAACTGGTGTCTCTGTTCACATGAGTTGGACCTTTGGGACCATCCCCGTTCCAACCTTGCCCAGGGGCCCCTTCCAGCAGAAGCTCCAAATGCTCCAAAACTCCTCCCGCTTTTCCCTTCTGGGTCCCCCTTTTAGGAGATTTTCCTTTGGCTCGTTCCTTGAAGAGCCTTTTTTATGTCCCGTTTTCCAGAAGGAAAAACCCCCAACCCCAACCAGGAGATTTTTATGGAGCTCCTGAAAGGAATTTCTGGAGCAGGAACCACCGGGGGTGACTTTCCATGGAGGAGAACTGGGATGAACCCAGTCCTGTCCAACTGGCTCCAGTGGCCGACCCTCCTGGCACCTCTGCTGCCTCTTTAATTAGGAATTAATTCAAATTAATTCAAATTAATAAAAATTTAATTAAAATTAATTAAAATGAATTAAAAATTATTAAAAATTTAATGAAAATAATTAAAATTTAATAAAATTTAATAAAAATTAATAAAAATTTAATAACAATTAATTAAAATGAACTAAAAATTAATAAAAATTTAATGAAAATAATAAAAATTTAATAAAAATTAATTAAAATTAATTAAAAATTAATAAAAATTTAATGAAAATAATAAAAATTTAATAAAAATTAATTAAAATTAATTAAAATGAAATTAAAATTTAATGAAAATAATTTAAATTTAATAAAAAATAATAAAAATTAATGAAAATTAATAAAAATTTAATAAAATAATAAAAATTTAATAAAATTTAATTAAAATTAATTAAAAATTAATAAAAAATTAATGAAAATAATTAAAATTTAATAAAAATTAATTAAAATTAATAAAATTAATAAAAATGTAATAAAATTAATAAAAATGAATAAAAATTAATTAAAATTTAATAAGAACTGATAAAGTTAATTAAAAATTAATTAAAGTAATTAGAAATTATTTAAAATTTAATTAAAATTAATTACAATTCATGTGAAATAATTAAAAATTAATAAAAATTTATTAAAAATGAAATAAAAATTAATCAATGAAAATGTAATGGAAAATATATAAAAATTAATTAAAAATTAATTAAAATTAATTATAAATTTGTTAAAATTAATTAAAATAATTAAAAATAATTTTAAAAAATAATAATTAATAGAAATTTAATAAAAATTATTAAAAATTAATTAAAATTAATTACAATTAATGTAAAATAATTAAAAATTAATAAAAATTTATTAAAAATGAAATAAAAATTAAGCAATTAAAATTTAATGAAAAATAATTAAAAATTAATTTAAAATTAATTAAAATTAATTAAAATAATAAAAAATAATTAAAAATAAATAATAATTAATAAAAATTTAATAAAAATGATTAAAAATTAATTAAAATTAATGAAAAAAATAATCAAAAATTAATAAAAATTTAATGAAAATGACTTAAAAATTAATTAAAATTAATGGAAAATAATTGAAAATTAATAAAAAATTAATTAGAAATAATTAAAAATAATTTAAAAATAATTAAAAATTAATAAAAATTTAATAAAAATTAATTTAAAATTAATTAAATTTAATGAAAAATAATTAGAAATAATAAAAATTAATTAAAATTAATTAAAAATTAATTAAAATTAATTAAAAATATTAAAACATAATTAAAAATTAATAAAGATTTAATAAACATTAATTAAAATTAATTAAAATTAATTAAAGAATAATTAAAATTTAATAAAAATTAATAAATTTAATTAAAGTTAATTAAAAATTAATTAAAATTAATTAAAATTAATTAAAAATCAAAGCAGAATCCTCTCCTCTGAGAGGCTGATTCGTGTCCAACCTTCCTCAGGCTGCCCTTGGGCACCTCCTGCCTTAATTACCTCCCCAATCTCCTCATTGGTGTTTTATTTAATTCAATCATTAAACACTAAATTAATTAGAGACCAAGCCCTCCATGGCCTCTCCCAGGAAGGTGCCAGAGGTGCCACCTGTGCCCCTGATTGTGGTTCTTGGGGGTGGTTTGGGGACATTGTGGACACTCTTGGGAGCACGACCTCGTCACACAACCTCAGGCTGGTGGCTCATCAGTCCCATCTGCCACCTGAGCTCATCCTGGGTGTAGGACCTAATTAATTAGTGCTGGTGACAACTTGAGGACACTCATCTGGGAGCTCCCCAAGGACTGGCCCTGCCCAAACCTTCATTTTTGGGCTTTTTTTTTGCCGGATTAAGTGACGCAAATTCCGCCCCACCTGAGGGATAATGACACCCCTTGGGGAGCTGTAATTTCATGGTGGGATTTCATTGGGGTCATTATGCAAATGAGGGTGTTCCAGGGTGGTTTGGGGTGGCCTGTAACAGTCTGCAATCCCCCCTGCAGGTGGTGGGGCTGGATCTGTGGTGGGAAAGGTCCAGCAGCTCTCAGGGAGGTTCTCCTGCTCTCCTGGGATTTGCTGCAATTCCCAGGACAAGGCAATGAGTTTTGAAGAACCTTCTGGCAGCACTGAAGGTCCATTTTCTGATGGTTTTCTGGCTTTAAATGTAAAGAGACCAACTGTCTCCTGGGGCTGCATCCAAAGGAACGTGGGCTCCATGCAAAGGAACGTGGGCTCCATCCAAAGGAACGTGTGCTCCATCCAAAGGAATGTGGGCTCCATCCAAAGGAATGTGGGCAGCAGGTGAGGGAGGGGATTGTCCCTCTCTGCTCTGCTCTGGGGAGATCCCACCAGGAATAATGTCCAGCTCTGGTGCCCCCAACATAAGAAGGTCCATGGAACTGTTGGAGCAAGTCCAGAGGAGGCCACAAAGTTGATAAAGGGACTGGAACTTCTCCCTATGGAGACAGGCTGGGAGAGCTGGAAATGCTCAGCCTGGAGAGGAGAAGGTTGTGTGGAGACCTCAGAGCACCTTCCAGGACCTGAAGGGGCTCCAGGGAAGCTGGAGAGGAAAAAAAGCTCCAGTTCATCAGGAACAGGAGTGACAGGACAAGGGATGGGCTCAGACTGACAGAGGGGAAAGTTGGGTTGGATATTGGGCAGAAATCCATCCCTGGGAGGGTGGGCAGGCCCTGACACAGGTTATTCCATGGATGTTCCATCCCTGGAAGTGCCCAAGGCCAGCTTGGAGCAACCTGGGACAGTGGGAGGTGTCCCTGCCCATGGCAGGAGGTGGAATGGGATGATCTTCAATGTTCCTTCCAACCCAAACCATTCCCTGCCCATGGATTGGAGGAGAACAAAATAACCTTTTAATGTCCCTTCCAACCCAACCCATTCCACAATTCCCACCCCAATCAGGGCCCATTCCCACCACTCTTTCTCTGGAGGAACCAAAGCTCTGTTGCATTTGGATCTGAACTCCTGCTGGTGCCTCAGAGACCTTTTCCCTTCCAACTGGACTTCAACAGGTATTTATGAGAGTGGGATAATTTCATGTTCTCCTTAAAATGAACCCAAAACCTCTTTGAACTTCAAGTAAGATCCTCCTGAGGGGCAAAATTAGTGTTGCTGAGGATGGAGGAAATAATTGATGTGTCCCTCAGAGGCCTTGAACTTTTCCTGGTCTGGAAGGTCAGATTTTATTATTAATTGATATTTATTGATGCTGCAAAGGGAGGCACCAATTAACAAAAGGATTCTTGGGTCTGGTGGGTTTAATACAAGGCCAAGACCTACTGGACAAACCTCTAACTGAGGCCTTTTCTACAAGAAAAACTGGAGTTTCCTGGAAGTGCTTTGAGGGACATCTGAGATGGAAGAGGCTTTCGGCAGGTGTTGCCCACCCTGAGCTTCTCCAGGGGGTTGTTGTGGCCAAAGGGCAGGACCTGCACTTGGCCTTGGTGAACTTCATCCCATTGGATCCTGCCCATCCCTACAGCTTGTCCAGGTCCTTCTCCAGATCCCTCCAGCCTGTCCAGGTCCCTCTCCAGAGCCCTCCAGCCTGTTCAAGTCCTCCTGTAGATCCCTCCTGTCCTTCAGCCTGTCCAGGTTCTTCTCCAGATCCCCCCATCCTGTCCAGATCCTTCTCCAGATCCCTTCCGCCTGTCCAGGTACTTTTCCAGATCCCCCCAGCCTGTCCAGGTCCTTCTCCAGAGCCCACCAGGATGTCCAGGTTCTTCTCCAGATCCCTCCAGCTTGTTCAGGTCCTTCTCCAGATCCCTCCTGCCTGTCCAGGTCCTTCTCCAGATATCTCCTACCTGTCCAGATCCCTCTCCAGATCCCCCCACCCTGTCCAGATCCTTCTCCAGATATCTCCTGCCTGTCCAGGTACTTCTCCAGATCCCCCCATCCTGTCCAGGTCCTTCTCCAGATCCCTCTATCCTGTCCAGGTCCTTCTCCAGATCCCTCTATCCTATCCAGGTCCTTCTCCAGATCCCTTCCGCCTGTCCAGGTCCTTCTCCAGATCCCCCCATCCTATCCAGGTCCCTCTCCAGATCCCTCCAGCCTGCCCAGGTCCCTCTCAGACCCTCCTGCCCTGCCCCAGGTCGACACTCCCTCCCAACTTGGTGTTGGACTTGTCATTGCTCAAATCTTTCCTCAGCAGCAGCAGAACCAACTTTGGGGCTGCCACATTCCCTTTGGACTTCATCTCCTGGAAACCAAACCCTTTGGGTGAATTGGGTGCTGGGAAGGGTTTGGAAACCTCAGGTTTGCTGATTCAGCCAATTGTGAAATTTGGGGCCACCTCAGGTGGTGATGTCACATTTCCCAACGTTGCTGCTCCTCACCAACCACAACTCCAGAGGTTTGGGGGGTTCACCACGAGGTGATGCCTCTGATAGGCCACCAGAGAGACATTGCAGTGGGGAGGAACAGGTTGGGCACCTCCTTCTGTGAGGGACTCTGAGTTCTGTGCCCTCCTGGTGGTCCAACCCCCCCAGTAACCAACCCCCAGTGACTCCACCACCCTCAGAGGTGCCCACATCCCACCTGGGGGTCCAACCCCACCAGTAACCAACCCCCAGTGACTCCACCACCCTCAGGCGTGCCCACATCCCACCTGGTGGTCCAACCCCCCTGATAACCAACCCCCAGTGACTCCACCACCCTCAGAGGTGCCCACATCCCTCCTGGTGGTCCAACCCCCCTGATAACCAACCCCCAGTGACTCCACCACCCTCAGAGGTGCCCACATCCCTCCTGGTGGTCCAACCCCCCTGATAACCAACCCCCACTGACTCCACCACCCTCAGAGGTCCCCTCATCCCACCTGGGGGTCCAACCCCCCCAGTAACCAACCCCCAGTGACTCCACCACCCTCAGAGGTGCCCAAATCCCTGGAATAGCCCCTTGACTTGGTGCCCTCAACTGTCTGAGCTCCAACTGAGCTGAGATTTCTGTGTCACCTCCCCATCCTTGTGCTCTCCTTTGGTGCTGGGACTGGATGTGTCCAAACCATCCTTTTCCTTCTGTCCCAACCATCTCCATCCTCCTTTTTCATGTGGACCTTCTGGCCACGTTCCGTGCTCTGGAGTTAATTAATAAGGGAGGTTTGGGAGTCCTGAGCCCCAAATGGCAAGAGAGACACTGAGGGGTTGGAGCAGCAGGAGGAGGATCTGGAGAACTCCTGAGGGAGCTGAGGGGGCTCAGCCTGGAGAAAAGGAGGCTCAGGGGGGACCTTCTGGCTCTGCAATCCCTGAGGGATCCAGGGGAAGGGTGGGATCTTCTGCCAGGGAAGAGGGACAGGCCAAGGACAAGGGTGGGATCTTCTGCCAGGGGGGACCTTCTGGCTCTCTGACACTCCCTGATGGATCCAAATGGGTTTGGTGAGCAGGAGCTCCCCAGGGATGGACATGAAGGGGAGGAGAGACCCAGGAGGGTTCCCATGGTGTGGAAAGAGGGAAGAAAATCAAAGAGGAAAGATGAGAGTCTTGTGGTGGGTGTTGTTTATCGTCCAAGAGAGACACTGAGGGGCTGGAGCTTGTCCAGAGAAGGGAAGGGGTTGGAGCAGCAGGAGGAGGGTCTGGAGAACTCCTGAGGGAGCTGGGGGGGCTCAGCCTGGAGAAAAGGAGGCTCAGGGGGGACCTTCTGGCTCTGCAATCCCTGAGGGATCCAGGGGAAGGGTGGGATCTTCTGCCAGGGAACAGGGACAGGCCAAGGGCAAGGGTGGGATCTTCTGCCAGGGAAGAGGGACAGGCCAAGGGCAAGGGTGGGATCTTCTGCCAGGGAAGAGGGACAGGCCAAGGGCAAGGGTGGGATCTTCTGCCAGGGAAGAGGGACAGGCCAAGGACAAGGGTGGGATCTTCTGCCAGGGAACAGGGACAGGCCAAAGACAAGGGTGGGATCTTCTGCCAAGGAACAGGGACAGGCCAAGGGCAAGGGTGGGATCTTCTGCCAGGGAACAGGGACAGGCCAAGGACAAGGGTGGGATCTTCTGCCAGGGAACAGGGACAGGCCAAGGGCAAGGGTGGGATCTTCTGCCAGGGAACAGGGACAGGCCAAGGACAAGGGTGGGATCTTCTGCCAGGGAACAGGGACAGGCCAAGGGCAAGGGTAGGATCTTCTGCCAGGGAAGAGGGACAGGCCAAGGGCAAAGGGCCTCAGGCTGTGCCAGGGGAGGGGCAGGTGGGACATGAGGAGGAATTTCCTTGGAAGGGGCTGCCCAGGGAGGGGGTGGAGTCCCCACCCCTGGAGGTGCCCAAGGAACACCTGGAGGTGGCACTGGGTGACAAGGTGGGGATGGGTTGGACTTGGTGACCTTGGAGGGGTTTTCCCACCTCAGGAATTTTGGGAATCTTCTGGATCCCGATGGGCATCGAGGAAGGAAATCTGTCCCCACAGCGCCACCAAGTGGCACCTGGGGCAGGACAGGGCACAGGTGGCCACAGGTGGCACTGCGGGGTGGGGGAGATGCCACCACCCTGTCCCGGGGTCACACTGAGGGGCACGGTGGGCACCGAACTGGGACCCACTGGGGGAACTGGGAACACTGAAGAGGACGAGAAATTCAGTTTTATAGTTTTATATTCGATATTTCTGGCAGGTATTTATATTTTGATGCGTTTTTATGTTTATTGGTTTTCTGTACTGGGACCCACTGGGGGAACTGGGAGCACCAAAGGGGTCCAGAAATCCATTTTTAGGTAGTTTTATATTTTTATATCGTTTTATATTATATCTATATATAAAAATATAAATAAATAAAAATATAAATATGACTATAAATATAAAATTTGAGTTTAAATATAAATATAAATATAAATTTAAGTTTAAATATAAATATAAATTTAAGTATAAATATAAATATAAATTTAAGTTTAAGTATAAATATAAATATAAATTTAAGTTTAAATATAAATATAAATTTAAGTTTAAATATCAATATAAATATAAGTTTAAGCTTAAATATAAATATAAATTTAAGTTTAAATATAAATATAAATTTAAGTATAAATATAAGTATAAATATAAATATAAGTTTAAGTTTAAATATAAATATAAATTTAAGTTTAAATATAAATATAAATTTAAGTTTAAGTATAAATATAAATATAAATTTAAATATAAATTTAAGCTTAAATATAAATATAAATTTAAGTTTAAATATAAATATAAATATAGAAATAAAAATAAATATAAAAAATATAAATATGAATATAAATTTAAGTTTAAATATAAATATAAATATAAATTTAAATTTAAATTTAAATATGACTGTAAATATAAATATAAATTTAAGTTTATATATAAACATAAAAATAAAAATAAATATAAATATACATATAAGTAATATAAATATAAATTTAAGTTGAAATATAAATATAAATATAATTATAAATATAAATATAAATACAAATTTAAATATAAATATAAATATAAATTTAACTTGAAATATAAATATAAACACAGATATAAATATAAATATAAATTTAAGTTTAAATATAAATATAAATATGAATATAAATTTAAGTTTAAATATAAATATAAATATAAATTTAAATTTAAATTTAAATATGACTATAAATATAAATATAAATTTATATATAAACATAAAAATAAAAATAAATATAAATATACATATAAATAATATAAATATAAATTTAAGTTTAAATATAAATATAAATATAAATATAAATATAGATTTAAGTTTAATATAAATATAAATGTAAATATAAATTTAAGTTTAAATATAAATATAATTATAAATATAAATATAAATACAAATTTAAATATAAATATAAATTTAAATTTAAATATAAATATAAACACAGATATAAATATAAATATAAATTTAAATATAAATATAAATATAAATATAAATAATACAAATATAAATATAAATATAAATTTATCTCTCTATTTATCTATTTCTTTCTTTTCCCTGGTTTCCCTTCCTGACATTCCTTTTCTTCCCCTCCCTGTTTTTCCCTTCTCTCTTTCCCCTCCTCAGAGCAATTCCCACCAATTTCAGCCTCATTCCCTACCCGGAGTCAGATTCCCGAATTTTCCCCGCCCATTTTGCCGGGAATTTTATCCTTCCATCTCAGTCATTATCGCTAATTAAGCTAATTGGGACAACCCCCTTAATTACCCTTCTCCGATGAGACGCTTCAAGTTCTGCCTTTGTCCCTAATTGTGACACCAAGAAGTGTTAAAACATCTCCCGTCCCCTTGTGCAGTTCCCCCTCATTTGCATATTAATGAGGCTAATTAGCGCATCCCCTCGGGGTTAATTGGCTTTTCAGCTCCCTGTGGCAATACCTTTAATACCCCCCCCAGACCCTTCATTTGCATAATCCCACCAGGCAAATTAGGGATTAATTAATATCAAACCAAGACTTCGGAGGATCCTTTCCTTGTTTTAATTGGGTGTTAACGATCAATTAATTAAATTCTTTGCATTTTGCACCCCGGAACTCCCAAAGGGCCACAGAAATCTTGGATTGTCTCCTGTCCCTTCCTGCTCCTTCTTCTTGAGGGCAGGAATCTCCTGAGTTCCTTTGAGGATTCCTGAGGATTCCTTTGACCCTTCATTTGCATAATCCCACCAGGCAAATTAGGGATTAATTAATATCAAACCAAGACTTCGGAGGATCCTTTCCTTGTTTTAATTGGGTGTTAACGATCAATTAATTAAATTCTTTGCATTTTGTACCCCGGAACTCCCAAAGGGTCACAGAAATCTTGGATTGTCTCCTGTCCCTTCCTGCTCCTTCTTCTTGAGGGCAGGAATCTCCTGAGTTCCTTTGAGGATTCCTGAGGATTCCTTTGAGGATTCCTTTGACCCTTCATTTGCATAATCCCACCAGGCAAATTAGGGATTAATTAATATCAAACCAAGACTTCGGAGGATCCTTTCCTTGTTTTAATTGGGTGTTAATGATCAATTAATTAAATTCTTTGCATTTTGCACCCCGGAAGTCCCAAAGGGCCACAGAAATCTTGGATTGTCTCCTGTCCCTTCCTGCTCCTTCTTCTTGAGGGCAGGAATCTCCTGAGTTCCTTTGAGGATTCCTGGGGGGGTTTTAATCCCAAATCCACAATTTTCTGGGGGCAAATTTGATTTTCCTGAAGGTGCAAAAAAAAAAACCTCACAAGTTTCTTGGGACATCTTTAGGTCTTGGAAGGGAAAGGGAATTGTGGAGAAGAAGTTGAGGTTCATGGAGAGGGTTGGGAAGTCCCAGAGAGGTGGTGAGTTCCCATCCCTGAGGGTGTTCAAGTGCTCTGGTTGATGAGGTGGGGATGGCTCGAAGGTTGGACTTGATGGGCTCAAAGGTTGGACTTGACTTGATGGCCTCAAAGGTTGGACTTGATGGGGTCAAAGGTTGGATTTGATGGCCCAAAGGTTGGACTTGATGGGCTCAAAGGTTGGACTTGATGGCTCAAAGGTTGGATTTGATGGGCTCAAAGGTTGGACTTGATGGGCTCAAAGGTTGGACTTGATGGCTCAAAGGTTGGACTTTGTGGCTCAAAGGTTGGACTTGATGGCTCAAAGGTTGGACTTGATGGCTCAATTGTTGGACTTGATGGCCTCAAAGGTTGGACTTGATGGCTCAAAGGTTGAACTTGATGGGCAGATTGGACTTGATGGGCTCAAAGGTTGGACTTGATGGGCTCAAAGGTTGGACTTGATGGGCTCAAAGGTTGGACTTGATGGCTCAAAGGTTGGATTTGATGGGCTCAAAGGTTGGACTTGATGGGCTCAAAGGTTGGACTTGATGGCTCAAAGGTTGGACTTGACTTGATGGGGTCAAAGGTTGGACTTGACGGGCTCAAAGGTTGGACTTGATGGGCTGAAAGATTGGACTTGATGGCCTCAAAGGTTGGACTTGATGGCCTCAAAGGTTGGACTTGATGGCTCAAAGATTGGACTTGATGGGCTGAAAGGTTGGACTTGATGGCTCAAAGGTTGGACTTGATGGCTCAAAGGTTGGACTTGATGGGCTCAAAGGTTGGACTTGATGGCTCAAAGGTTGGACTTGATGGCCCAAAGGTTGGACTTGATGGCTCAATTGTTGGACTTGATGGGCTCAGAGGTTGGACTTGATGGCTCAAAGGTTGGACTTGATGGTCCAAAGGTTGGACTTGATGGCCTCAAAGTTTGGACTTTATGGCTCAAAGGTTGGACTTGATGGGCTCGAAGGTTGAACTTGACTTGATGGGCTCAAAGGTGGGACTTGATGGGCTCAAAGGTTGGACTTTATGGCCTGAAAGGTTGGACTTTGTGGCTCAAAGGTTGGACTTGATGGCTCAAAAGTTGGACTTGATGGTTCAAAGGTTGGACTTGATGGCCCAAAGGTTGGACTTGATGGCCTCAAAGGTTGGACTTTATGGGCTCAAAGGTTGGACTTGATGGCCTCAAAGGTTGGACTTGATGGCCTCAAAGGCTGGACTTGACTTCATGGGCTCAAAGGTTGGACTTGATGGGCTCAAAGGTTGGACTTGATGGTCCTGGAGGTCTTTTCCAACCCCAGTGGTGCTGGAATTTTGTGGAATTATGACATGGGAACCAACTGATGGACGAGACCAACTCAATCTTGCAGCTTCTGCTCGTTCCCTCCACCTGTCAGAAAAAATCTCCATATCCTGAAGCCTCAACTCCTCCAAGCTCCATGAGGAGAAGTCCTTCCACCTTCCCACCCCTGTGGGTGTCTGAGCTGGGTGGGTGAACCCACAGACACCTCAGGGGGCACCCCAAATGTGCTGCCCACACCCTGAGCTCTGCTCTGCTCCACTCATGGGGGTTGACTTTGGAAGAGCAGCTCTTGGTGGCACCTCCTGGAGCCTGGAGGGGTCACAACCCACCTGAGGTCTCTCCTCTGATCTTCTTCCCCTGATGTCTCATCCTGAGCATGGAGAGGACCCCAAACATCAGCAGAGGACACAGACTGGGGCAGGACCATGGTCCTCCACTCCAGAACTTTGGTTTGATGGACACCCTGAGCCACCTCTGGGTGTAGGTGAGTCATGGGCTGCTCCTCCTGGTGGTGGGGACAATGCAGACCCTTTGCCCAAGAAATTCCCTCCTGCCCAGACCTTCCAGGTCCTTTTTTTTTAGAGGAAGCTGCAATTTTGGGCAATGGAGGTCTCAGGTTTTGTGTCTTCTGCAGTGGGAAGGTCCTTTTTTGGGCAATGGAGGTCTCAGGTTTGGTGTCTTCTGCAATGGGAAGGTCCTTTTTTGGGCAAGGGACGTCTCATGTTTGGTGTCTTCTGCAATGGGATGGTCCTTTTTTGGGCAATGGAGGTCTCAGGTTTAGTGTCTTCTACAGTGAGAAGGTCCTTTTATGGGCAATGGAGGTCTCAGGTTTGGTGTCTTCTGAAGTGGGAAGGTCCTTTTTTGGGCAAGGGAGGTCTCAGGTTCAGTGTCTTCTACAATGGGAAGGTACCTTTATGGGCAATGGAGGTCTCAGGTTTGGTGTCTTCTGCAGTGGGAAGGTCCTTTTTTGGGCAAGGGAGGTCTCAGATTTGGTGTCTTCTGAAGTGGGAAGGTCCTTTTTTGGGCAAGGGAGGTCTCAGGTTTGGTGTCTTCTACAATGGGAAGGTCCTTTTTTGGGCAAGGGAGGTCTCAGGTTTAGTGTCTTCTGCAGTGGGAAGGTCCTTCTTTGCTGCTCCTCAAAAGCAGCTCAGACCACCAAGGAGTGACTTGTGGAGCATCCAGGGAGCGACCTGGAGGTGCTGCAACAACGTCTGGAGCAGAGGGTGGGAGGGGGCACAGAGGGCATGTTGGGAAACACATCCAAGGGCAGGTTGGCACCTGGGTGGGTCTGGGAGGAACCAGGTGGTGTTGGGGTGGATCTGGGCCAGGGCTCTGGGGCAAGGCAGAGCTTGCCTGGCACGGATTTGTTGTCTGGCAGTGCCCAGGGGGATCAGGGAAGGTCTGGGAGCTGCTCCAATGGGTGGGGGATGCCAGGCAGTGCCAAGCAGGAATGAGAGTCCTCCATGCCCTGCCCACTCCTCTTTTTCCAGAGAGAGGAATCCCACCTTGGATTTTTTCCCCTTGGTTTTGTCCTGTGTTGTCTGGCAGCTCTCAGGACAATCAGGGAAGGTCTGGGAGCTGCTCCCATGGGGTTTGGGGGGATGCCAGGGTGGGGGGTGCCAGGCAGTGCCAGGCAGGAATGAGAGTCCTCCATGTCCTGCCCACTCCTCTTTTTCCAGAGAGAGGAATCCCACCTTGGATTTTTCCCCTTGGTTTTGTCCTGTGTTGTCTGGCAGCTCTCAGGAGGCACAGGAAGGATCTGGGGCCATGGGCAGGGACACCTCCCACTGTCCCAGGATGCTCCAACCTGGCCTTGGACACTTCCAGGGATGGGTCACCCATGGAATAACCTGTGCCAGGCCCTGCCCACCCTCCTAGGGAAGGATTTCTCCCCAATATCCAATAGAACTCAGCTCATGGAATCTTGGAATGCTTTGGGCTGGAAGGGACTTCAAAGATCATTGAATCCCAACCCTCTGCCACGGGCAGGGACACCTTCTGCTATCCCAGGTTGCTCCACCCTGGCCTTGGGCACTCCCAGGGATGGGGCAGCCACAGCTTCTCTGCCCAACCTGTGCCAGGCCCTGCCCACCCTCCCAGGGAGGGATTTCTCCCCAATATTCCAGTCTAACCCAGCACATGGAACGTGGAAGGAACATTAAAGATCATCCCATTCCACCCCCTGCCATGGGCAGGGACACCTCCCATAGACCAGGTTGCTCCAAGTCCTGTCCAACCTGACCTTGGGCACTTCCAGGGATGGAACACCCATGGAATAACCTGTGCCAGGGCCTGCCCACCCTCATGGGGACGATTTATCCCCACTATCCAATCTAAACCAGCACATGGAATCTTGGAATGCTTTGGGTTGGAAGGGACTTCAAAGATCATTGAATCCCACCCTCTGCCACGGGCAGGGACACCTTCTGCTATCCCAGGTTGCTTCATCCTGGCCTTGGGCACTCCCAGGGATGGGGCAGCCACAGCTTCTCTGCCCAACCTGTGCCAGGCCCTGCCCACTCTCCCAGGGAAGGATTTCTCCCCAATATTCCAGTCTAACCCAGCACATGGAACGTGGAAGGAACATTAAAGATCATCCCAGTCCACCCCCTGCCATGGGCAGGGACACCTCCCATAGACCAGGTTGCTCCAAGTCCTGTCCAACCTGGCCTTGGACACTCCCAGGGATGGGGCAGCCACAGCTTGTCTGCCCAACCTGTGCCAGGCCCTGCCCACCCTCCCAGGGAAGGATTTCTCCCCAATATTCCAGTCTAACCCAGCACATGGAACGTGGAAGGGTTTGGGTTGGAAGGAACATTAAAGATCATCCCAGTCCACCCCCTGCCATGGGCAGGGACACCTCCCATAGACCAGGTTGCTCCAAGTCCTGTCCAACCTGGCCTTGGGCACTCCCAGGGATGGAGCAGCCACAGCTTGTCTGCCCAACCTGTGCCAGGCCCTGCCCACCCTCATGGGGCACAATTTCTTCCCAATATCCCACCCAAATTTCCCCTCTGTCAGTCTGAACCCATTCCCCTTGTCCTGTCACTCCAGCTCCTGATGGACAGACCTTCTCCAGCTTCCCTGGAGCTCCTCCAGGTCCTGGAAGGTTCTCTGCAATTTAATTCCCTCACTGCACTTTTCCCATTATTGTTGCCCTCGACATTGGGCAACAAAAACCAGCACCATAATTAGGGAGGCGACTGAAAAGCTTTTCTTTTTATTGAACGTGGAGTAATTTTCTCCTTCCTTGTGGCAGACACCAAGAGACTCACCAGGGCAGGAGGTCCACCCTGTGCCCACTGCTGCAGTTTCAGTGGTCGCATTTCTTGCCCCTGAACCAGTTCTGGCACCTGGAAAGACAACGCTCCACGATGCCCGAGGTGCGGGTGTTGAGCCTGAAGGAGGAGCAGGGCCTGGAATCCTTGGCTGTGCTGCTGTCCCCGAGTCCTGCAGTGCCCTGGCATGGGCATGACTCCACAGTGCCCTGGCATGGGGGGTTTGGGTCACCCTGGGATGGGCAAAGCTCTGTAGAAACCACGCAGGGATGTGGGCAGAGCTCGGGGCAGGACTCGCCCAGGATGATGCCCTGGGCACAGCAGGGCTCCTCTGGGCATCCCTCCAGCACCTCCAGGGTGCAGGACTCCATGGGCAGCTCTGGGCAGGGGGTCTCCAGGCAGGTGCCAGCTGTCTGGGTGGCACAGAGCTCATCTGGTGGGAGGGAGAAGGTGTCCACATCGGAGGGGCAGAGCTCCACGGTGAGGATGTTCTTCTGGAGAGGGAAGGTCATCACGCACATCCCGGGGGTGTCGATGGTGCAGGGCTCCATGGCTGAGCTTGGCATCTTCACAGGGAGGGGTTCCAGGCAGGTCCCAGGTGGGCAGAGCTCAGCTGGAGAGGCCTTGGGCTGGAAGGGGAAGCACAGAATCCAGAGGACATTAAGGTTGGAAAAGACCTCCAAGGTCACCGAGTCCAACCCATGACCCGTCCCCACCTTGTCACCCAGCCCAGAGCACTGAGTGTCACAGGCTTGGACACCTCCAGGGATGGGGCAGCCACAGGGATGGATTTAGGCTGGAAAAGCCCTCCAAGGTCACCAAGTCCACCCTGTGCCCCATCCCCACCTTGTCACTCAGTGCCACATCCAGGTGTTCCTTGAACACTTCCAGGGATGGGAGATTCAGGCTGGGAAAGCTCTCCAAGGTCACCAAGTCCACCCTGTGCCCCATCCCCACCCTGTCACTCAGTGCCACCTCCAGGACACTTCCAGGGATGGGAGATTTAGGCTGGAAAAGCTCTCCAAGCCCATCCAGTGCACCCTGTGCCCCATCCCCACCTTGTCACTCAGTGCCACGTCCAGTCATTCCTTGGACACCTCCAGGGGTGGGAGATTCAGGCTGGGAAAGCCCTCCAAGGTCACCAAGTCCACCCTGTGCCCCATCCCCACCTTGTCACTCAGTGCCACGTCCAGTCATTCCTTGGACACCTCCAGGGATGGGGCAACCACAAGGATGGATTTAGGCTGGAAAAGTCCTCCAAGGTCACCAAGTCCACCCTGTGCCCCATCCCCACCTTGTCACTCAGTGCCACATCCAGGTGTTCCTTGGACACCTCCAGGGATGGGGACTCCAAACCTCCCTGGGCAGCCCCTTCCAAGGCCTCCCCACCATTTCCATGGGGAAATTCCTCCTGATGTTCAACCCAAACCTCCTTGAGGGGAGTCCCAATGGGGCATCCCCTGAACCCACACATGGAGGTGCACAGGGGCACCTGTGCCCAACCTGAGGGCAAACCTGTGCCCACTGGGGACCCACCTGGGAGCTCTGCCCATGGCAGGGAGGTGTGTCCTGTGCAGGGCAGGGATCTGGGTCCACCACAGCACAAGGTGAAGGGCAGGGGGTGGTCTGGGCAGCCCCTGGCACACAGGCAGAGGTGGGTGGGCAGGGCAGTTGGCACTGGGCACTCATCCTTCCCCACAGCACGTGAGCTGGAAGAAAAAGAGCAATTTGGTGTCCATTCCCCTAAAACTTCAGACCTTTCCTGCAGAATTGGGAGGTTCTGTTGGTTCTTCTCTGTGGGAACTGCCACAGAAGTTTCATTTCCTTGCCAGGGTCCCTTTTCAGCCAAACAATTCCAAAGACATTTGGCAACATTTTCTCGGGACAGCAACGATTTTTTTCAGGTTTATAAATACCAAACTAATCCCTTCTCTTCTTCAGGTGGTTCCTGCTTGTCCCAGGAGCACACCCAGAGGTGCAGCTGTGGCTGTCCCACCTCTGCCATGACTTAAAAGCAGCAACAGGACAGACAGGTAAGAGGAAGATGTTGTTCTTCAGGTTCCCCACGAGGCTGGACAGGCTCACCTGAGATGCTGCAGCCACTTCTCTGCTCAGATGATCATCACATGAAGGTTTTTTAATCCCTCCAAACCCACTGCTGGGACATCAGGAAGCATCTTTGAAGACCCTCCATGGGAATTCCACCAAAGCCACCACGATGGGAGGTTGTTGCTCCTCCAAACCCTGATCCCAGAGGAGGTTGAGAGCCACCAAATCCCCCCAGTTTCCCAGGAATCCTCTTTCAGGGGTGGGAAATCAGGACCAACACCAGGTTGGGATCTGTGTGATCCCAAAGGAACTCACCCAGCTCAGGATCAGCCACGAGATGAGAAGGAGCAGACACGGTGACTCCAAGCTGGGATGTGCCCGGTGTGTCCTCTGGCCTGGGGAGCTGAGGAGCCTCAGGCACCCAGAGGAGTTCCCCAGCCTGGCCTTGCTCCGCCTCTGCCCCATGAGGGATTATTTGACTAATTATTTTTAATAAACCACCTATTTCCGTGGCTGTGGAACCACCTGGAGGGATCTGGGGCCGGTTGGTGAATCCACGTGGCCCCTCAGAAGAATTTGGGCTATGAGTGGACTCCCAGCCCAGTCATGGGGCACTTCTGGGGTGGTGGTCAAACATCCTCCAGCCCAACACATCATGAGGGCCATTAGAGGCAGGATGGGATGTGGGATGTGGGGGATTCTTGGACCTCTTTGTGTCCTGTTTGGCTGATGGAAACTCTTCTATCATCTCTCATCTCGTGATGTTTTCTGTTTGCTCCTGAAGATCTGAGTCAAACAACATCTCCATGGCATTCAACATCTCCATGGCATTCAACATCTCCATGGCATTGCCTTTGTCCTCCTGCAGGTGCACCAGGGATGCAAAGAGTGACCACCACCATTTCCAACCCACTGGTTGACCCGGCTCAGCCGAATTCTGCCAATCCCACCCCGTGTGGTCAGCAGCAAAGTGGCCATCCAGGTGGTCACTGAGCCCAAATTTATCTGTTCCTACTGAATGACCAGAAGTGTCTTCACTGGACACTCAGACTCAAAGGAAGGAGAGCAGAACACAAGGACACACCTTCATCTCCAGGTGTGCAAGAAATACTGGTCTGGTGTTGTGTCACCAAGTGACTCCAGGCTGGTTTGTGTGAACACAGGAGGTTTCAGAGGCTTTGATCTCTCCCAGGCTCTCCATTGGTTGGTTCTTGTCTTCCCTCTTATAAACAGGGATTTTCAGACCAGAACATCAGCTGGGGAAGGTGGAAAGTCACAGACTGTCACAAAGTCCAAGCTGGGACAGTTACACACCGTTCACCACCTTCCACCAGTGACACTCACTTGGTGTGACCTTCTACACACCAGAAATGGGCACAGCAAACCAAGAAACCACTGCCATGACCAGCGTGGTCAGAGCACCAAACACGGAGGGTTCATCATTCCTCACCCTGGACATCATGGATGGACCAACTCAGGAGAAGTCCTGGAAGAAGCCAAAGTGACCCTGAAGATCCTCGTGGATGGGAAGAGGCCAAAATTACAACAAGGGGTTGGATCAAAATTGGTGTGGCCACAGGAGCAGGGCAGGGGTTGTCCCCATGGAGGGGACATGGAATGCTGTGCCCAGGTCTGGGCCCCTCATGGGGAGAGACAGTGAGGGGCTGGAGCAGCAGGAGGAGGGTCTGGAGAACTCCTGAGGGAGCTGGGGGGGCTCAGGATGGAGAAAAGGAGGTTCAGGGGGGACCTTCTGGCTCTGCAACCCCTGAGGGATCCAGGGCAAGGGTGGGATCTTCTGCCAGGGAACAGGGACAGGCCAAGGGCAAGGGTGGGATCTTCTGCCAGGGAACAGGGACAGGCCAAGGGCAAGGGTGGGATCTTCTGCCAGGGAAGAGGGACAGGCCAAGGGCAAAGGGTGGGATCTTCTGCCAGGGAACAGGGACAGGCCAAGGGCAAGGGTGGGATCTTCTGCCAGGGAAGAGGGACAGGCCAAGGGCAAAGGGCCTCAGGCTGTGCCAGGGGAGGGGCAGGTTGGACATGAGGAGGAATTTCTTTGTGGAAAGGGTGGGGAGGCCTTGGAAGGGGCTGCCCAGGGAGGGGGTGGAGTCCCCACCCCTGGAGGTGTCCAAGGAACACCTGCATGTGGCACTGAGTGACAAGGTGGGGATGGGACACAGGGTGGACTTGGTGACCTTGGACACCTTTCCCAACCTCAGGGATTCTGTGAAGTTTTGGTTGTGCTCCCACACTGCACTTGGGTGAGGAGAAGGGATATTACGAAGCTGCCCAGACAACTTGGGTGCTCCCACGTGCCCTCTGAGCCTTCCAAAACCCCACCAGTCCTGGGGAGAGGGGGGTGAGTCCTCCCCTCACCTGGCACATGTGAGAGCACATCTGGATTCTGTGTCCCCTTTGGGTCCCACAGCACCAGAGACCACCAAGATGTTCCAGGGAGCTGGAGGAGAAGATGGATTGGGAGAGGCTGAAGGATTTGCTCACCCTGGAAAAGACTTAGGGAAGATCCTTTCAGATATTAGTGGAGAATCTCTTCCCAGAGGACCCCAGAGGTGGAGTGAGAGGCACTGACTGTTCAGTTCCAACAAAGGAAACCATGACCAGCTTTTTAGGATTCAAACCCTCACCAGGAGCAACATTTTGTGCCTGGTCACGATGAGGAAACTCCCACAGCAGAAGAGGAACAAAGTCACCTCCAGAATCCTGTCCCTGTGCAAGAAAACATCCCAAATAACTTCAATCCAAAATAAATTTCATCCTGAGGTGGAAGGGAATTGTTTCCACGGTGTCTCATCGGCTCTTTATTTCCCTCCCCTCCGTAGGAAACGCGTGGCTGTGGAATTCCAGCAGTCCAAGGCCATCAGGCAGCATTAAACATTCTTAATGGAAGCAGAGTAATTGAAGGATTGGAGGTGGAACAGGTCTGGATTATTAAAAAAAACTGGGATTTCCATACCCCTGAGGTGTCTCACTTCCGGAGACACAACCCCTGAAATCGTATAAAAGGGTCCATATCGTCGCGTCCCTCAAACCGTTCTGGTTTCGTTGGGTCCTTCCTGGTGGTCAACTGGGTAAGTCCCTTCTCGCTGGGAACTTCAGGGGGTTGTTGCAGTTTGAAGGGTTTGAAAGAGCCACTTTAAAAAGGCTTTTTCAGGGCCTTCTGCTCAGTGAGATTTGTGGTGGGATCATCCAGGGGGTCAATGTTCATTCCTTGTCCCACCAGGATCCATTCGTTGAGGGGTTTGGTCTTTCTCCATCAAGATGTGTCTGAGAATGGACCTTTCTCTCCCTCTCTCTCTCTGCTTTGCTCCCCTGTTTGGACCAGGAAATTATTTGGCCTGGGAGAGATCAAAAGGGAACATTAAAGCTTCAAAGGGAAACAGTGGGAGGGAAGATAAGAAGTGGAGCCTTTGAGGCTGGAAGGCCAAGGCGTGCCTGGAAGGAAGTGTGGGGTGGAAGAGCCAGGTGGAGAGCTGGGAAAACAGGTCCTTTCCCTGTAGGAGTTTTCCAGGATGGAACCTCCATTTCCCCTGTGTGTGGAGGTCCTTTCCCTGTAGGAGTTTTCCAGGATGGAACCTCCACTCACCTTGTGTGTGGAGGTCCTTTCCTTGTAGGAGTTTTCCAGGATGGAACCTCCATTCCCCTTGTGTGTGGAGGTCCTTTCCCTGTAGGAGTTTTCCAGGATGGAACCTCCATTCCCCTTGTGTGTGGAGGTCCTTTCCCTGTAGGAGTTTTCCAGGATGGAACCTCCACTCACCTTGTGTGTGGACAGGGCACTGTCCAAAGAGGGGTTGTTGCAGTTTGAAGGGTTTGAAAGAGCCACTTTAAAAAGGCTTTTTCAGGGCCTTCTGCTCGGTGAGATTTGTGGTGGGATCATCCAGGGGGTCAATGTTCATTCCTTGTCCCACCAGGGTTCATTTGCTGAGGGGTTTGGTCTTTCTCCATCAAGATGTGTCTGAGAATGGACCTTTCTCTCCCTCCCTCTCTCTCTCCTTTGCTCCCCTGTTTGGACCAGGAAATTATTGGGCCTGGGAGAGATCAAAAGGCAACATTAAAGTTCAAAGGGAAACAGTGGGAGGGAAGATAAGAAATGGAGCCTTTGAGGCTGGAAGGCCAAGGCGTGCCTGGAAGGAAGTGTGGGGTGGAAGAGCCAGGTGGAGAGCTGGGAAAACAGGTCCTTTCCCTGTAGGAGTTTTCCAGAATGGAACCTCCACTCACCTTGTGTGTGGAGGTCCTTTCCCTGTAGGAGTTTTCCAGGATGGAACCTCCATTCCCCTTGTGTGTGGAGGTCCTTTCCTTGTAGGAGTTTTCCAGGATGGAACCTCCATTCCCCCTGTGTGTGGAGGTCCTTTCCCTGTAGGAGTTTTCCAGGATGGAACCTCCATTCCCCTTGTGTGTGGAGGTCCTTTCCCTGTAGGAGTTTTCCAGGATGGAACCTCCATTCCCCTTGTGTGTGGAGGTCCTTTCCCTGTAGGAATTTTCCAGGATGGAACCTCCACTTAGGAGTTTTCCAGGATGGAACCTCCACTCTCCTTGTGTGTGGAGGTCCTTTCCCTGTAGGAGTTTTCCAGGATGGAACCTCCATTCCCCCTGTGTGTGGAGGTCCTTTCCCTGTAGGAGTTTTCCAGGATGGAACATCCACTTAGGAGTTTTCCAGGATGGAATCTCCACTCACCTTGTGTGTGGAGGTCCTTTCCCTGTAGGAATTTTCCAGGATGGAACCTCCACTTAGGAGTTTTCCAGGATGGAACCTCCACTCACCTTGTGTGTGGAGGTCCTTTCCCTGTAGGAGTTTTCCAGGATGGAACCTCCATTCCCCTTGTGTGTGGAGGTCCTTTCCCTGTAGGAGTTTTCCAGGATGGAACCTCCATTCCCCCTGTGTGTGGACAGGGCACTGTCCAAAGAGGAGTTGTCCCTTTTTTGGGTGGAAATAGGGAAGGGAATCCAAGGGTTAACCCCAACCCAGGGATTGTGTGGGTGGGTCTGTGGCATCTCCAGACCCTGCAGAATAACCCAGAGGAGCCCAAACAACTCTTGTTTCTGGTTTTGAGAAGTTTTAAAGCAGCTTCAACTTGTCTAAAAGGCTTTGGAGTGGAGTCCATTCCCTCCTGTGGAGATTTCAGGCTCAGGATCCCGCTGGGAAAAAAAGGACAGTTTAGCCCCGTGTTTAAAGGAGCCTTTTGAAAACCCAATGCCCTTTTTTTTCACCCCTTTTATTCCTTTTGTGCTTCCAGTCCCTCCCTCCCCTCCAAGATGCGTCGCCAGAACGGTTGTCCCCTGAGCCAGCTCTGCATTCCCCCTCCCGCCGTCCTGGTGAGGAGTTTCCCGGTGAAATCCCGCCTGGATTCCTGTGGCACCGCCTGTAACTTCCAGCAAAGCTTCTGTGTGCCCTCCCGTGCCAATCCGTGCCGCTACACCCGCGTTGCCCCGGGCACCACCACCTACCTGAGCTTGGGTGGCCTTGGGGTGGCACAGGCTGCGAGGCAGAGGGGTCCCTGTGGCCTGGCGGTGTCCACCACCTGTGTCCCTCCCTGCTGCCAGGGGGTGACCAGGTGCACCACCAGGTGTGTGGATCCCTGTTGCCAGGAGGTGACCAGATGTACCACCACGTGCCAAGATCCCTGTTGTGTCACCAGCTGTGCCACCACATGCCAAGATCCCTGTTGTGTCACCAGCTGTGCCACCACGTGCCAAGATCAATGTTGTCAAGAAGTGACCAAATGTGCCACCGCATGCCAAGACCCCTGTTGTCAAGAAGTCACCAAGTGCACCACAACATGCCAAGATCCCTGTTGTGTGACCAGCTGTGCCACCACGTGCCAGGATTCCTGCTGTCAGGAGGTGACCAAGTGCACCACAACATGCCAAGATCCCTGTTGCCAGGAGGTCACCAAGTGCACCACCACGTGCCAAGATCCCTGTGGTGTGACCAGCTGTGCCACCACGTGCCAGGATTCCTGCTGTCAGGAGGTGACCAAGTGCACCACAACATGCCAAGATCCATGTTGTCAAGAAGTCACCAAGTGCACCACCACATGCCAGGATTCCTGCTGCCAAGAGGTCACCAAGTGCACCACCACATGTGTAGATCCGTGTTGTAAGGAAGTCACCAAGTGCACCACCAAGTGTGTGGATCCCTGTGGTGTGACCAGATGCACCACCAAGTGTGTGGATCCCTGTGGTGTGACCAGATGCACCACCAAGTGTGTGGATCCCTGTGGTGTGACCAGATGTACCACCAAGTGTGTGGATCCCTGTGGTGTGACCAGATGCACCACCAAGTGTGTGGATCCCTGTTGCAAGGAGGTCACCAAGTGCACCAAGACATGTGTGGATCCCTGTTGCCAGGAGGTCACCAAGTGCATCACCACCTGCCAAGACCCCTGTTGTGTGACCAGCTGTGCCACCACGTGCCAAGATCCCTGTTGTAAGGAAGTCACCAAGTGCACCACCACATGCCAAGACCCCTGTTGTGTGACCAAGTGCACCACCACCTGCCAGGATTCCTGTTGCCAAGAGCTCACCAAGTGCACCACCACGTGTGTGGATCCCTGTTGTGTGACCAGATGCACCACCAAGTGTGTGGATCCATGTTGCAAGGAAGTCACCAAGTGCACCACCACATGTGTGGATCCCTGTTGCCAAGAGGTGACCAAGTGCATCACCACGTGCCAAGATCCCTGTTGTCAAGAGGTCACCAAGTGCACCACCACATGCCAAGACCCCTGCTGTGTGACCAAGTGCACCACCACCTGCCAGGATTCCTGTTGCCAAGAGCTCACCAAGTGCACCACGACATGTGTGGATCCCTGTTCCAAGGAGGTCACCAAGTGCATCACCACGTGCCAGGATCCCTGTTGTGTGACCAGCTGTGCCACCACGTGCCAAGATCCCTGTTGCCAGGTCACCAAGTGCACCACAACATGCCAAGATCCCTGTTGCCAGGAGGTCACCAAGTGCATCACCACGTGCCAAGATCCCTGTGGTGTGACCAGATGCACCACCAGGTGTGTGGATCCCTGTTGCCAGGAGGTGACCAAGTCCATCACTACATGCCAAGATCCATGTGGTGTGACCAGATGTGCCACCAGGTGTGTAGATCCCTGCTGTGTGACCAGATGCACCACCAGGTGTGTGGATCCCTGTTGTCAGGAGGTGACCAAGTGCACCACCAGGTGTGTGGATCCCTGTTGCCAGGAGGTCACCAAGTGCATCACCACCTGCCAAGATCCCTGTTGCAGGGAGGTCACCAAGTGCACCACCAGGTGTGTGGATCCCTGTTGTCAGGAGGTCACCAAGTGCATCACCACCAGGTGTGTGGATCCCTGTTGCCAGGAGGTCACCAAGTGCATCACCACCAGGTGTGTGGATCCCTGCTATTGCAAGAAGGTGACCAAGTGCTCCACTAAGTGTGTGGATCCCTGTTGCAAGAAGGTGACCAAGTGCTCTACCAAGTGTGTAGATCCCTGTTACAAGAAAGGGGCCAAGGGCAGCCCCAAGGGTGTGGAGCTGTGTTGCAAGAAGGTGACCAAGCGCAGCTCGAGGTGTGTGGACCCCTGTTGTGACAGAGTGACCAAGTGCACCACCAGGTGTGTGGATCCCTGTTGTGACAGGGTGACCAAGTGCATCACCACCTGCCAAGATCCCTGTTGCAGGGAGGTCACCAAGTGCATCACCACGTGCCAAGATCCATGTGGTGTGACCAGATGTACCACCAGGTGTGTGGATCCCTGTTGTCAAGAGGTGACCAAGTCCATCACCACGTGCCAAGACCCCTGCTGTGTGACCAGATGTGCCACCACATGTGTGGATCCGTGTTGTAAGGAAGTCACCAAGTGCACCACCAGGTGTGTGGATCCCTGTTGCCAGGAGGTCACCAAGTGCATCACCACATGCCAAGACCCCTGTTGTGTGACCAGATGTACCACCAGGTGTGTGGATCCCTGTTGCCAGGAGGTCACCAAGTGCATCACCACGTGCCAAGATCCCTGTTGCCAGGAGGTCACCAAGTGCGTCACCACGTGCCAAGACCCCTGTTGTGTGACCAGATGTACCACCAGGTGTGTGGATCCCTGCTGTGGACCTGTGACCAGGTGCACCACCAGGTGTGTAGATCCCTGCTGTGTGACCAGGTGTGCCACCAGATGTGTGGATCCCTGCTGTGGACCTGTGACCAGGTGCACCACCAGGTGTGTGAGGCCCTGCTGCTGCTGCTGCAAAGTGACTGAGTGCACCAGGAGATGTGTGGAGCCCTGTTGCCAGGAGGTCACCAAGTGCACCACCACGTGCCAAGACCCCTGTTGCCAGGTCACCAAGTGCACCACCACGTGCCAAGACCCCTGTTGTGTGACCAGCTGTGCCACCACATGCCAAGATCCCTGTTGCCAGGTCACCAAGTGCACCACCACGTGCCAAGACCCCTGTTGTGTGACCAGCTGTGCCACCACGTGCCAAGACCCCTGTTGCCAGGAGGTCACCAAGTGCACCACAACATGTGTGGATCCCTGTTGCCAGGAGGTCACCAAGTGCATCACCACGTGCCAAGATCCCTGTTGTGTGACCAGCTGTGCCACCACATGCCAAGATCCCTGTTGCCAGGAGGTCACCAAGTGCACCACGACATGTGTTGATCCCTGTTGTCAGGAGGTCACCAAGTGCATCACCACATGCCAGGATCCCTGTTGTGTGACCAGCTGTGCCACCATGTGCCAAGATCCCTGTTGCCAGGTCACCAAGTGCACCACCACGTGCCAAGATCCCTGTTGCCAGGAGGTCACCAAGTGCATCACCACCTGCCAAGATCCCTGCTGTGTCACCAGCTGTGCCACCAGGTGTTTGGATCCCTGCTGTGTGACCAAGCGTGTGGAGTCCCGTGCCACCCCCTGTGTCACCCAGGTGTCCCCAGCCTGTCTGGGGGTGCCCACCCCTGCCTGTGCCCAGCGCTGCTCCACCAGCTGCACCAACATCCGCTCCAGGAAATCCCGAGGTCTCTGAAGGCACCTCCTGGTGGGATCCCAAGGACACTCCACTCCCTGTGGAGTCTCCAAAGTCTGAGGGATGACAAAGGTTTGTAGATCCCCGAGTGTCTTCCTCCCATCTTCGTTTTCCTGCTCTGGGAAGAGTTGAATCCTCTGATGGTTCTCCTGACTTTCCTCATCATTCCTGGTGGATTTACCTTCAGAAAGTGCCTTTTCTTGAACGTGTAACCGAGAGCTTTTGTGCCCTCAGGAATTATTGCCTGGGAGAAAGAGCCTGTACCTCCTCCTTGTGCTGATGTGGCTGGAGGAATGTCTTTGTTTGTCCTTTCTTGTCACCTTCTCCTTTCCATGTACGAATAAAACAAATGGTCTTGGCACCTCCAGCGTTTCCTTCACTTCTCCATCCCTCCAGACTCACAGTCCATCCTTATCATTCCTTCCTAAAATCCCACCATCTGTAGGGTGGCAGGTCCTTCTAGAAGGTTTGGGAAGGTCTAAGGCAGTAGCTGGAGATCTGAGACTCATCTTGGACCAGAGAATTGTGGAATATCCTGAGTTGGAAGAGACCACAAGGATTGAGTCCAAGTCCTGGCCTGGCACAGACACCCCAACAATCCCACCCTGTCCTGTTGTCCAAACTCTTCTGGAGCTCTGGCAGCTTTGGGGCTGTGCCCAAACCCTGGGGAGCCTGGGCAGTGCCCACCACCCTCTGGGGGAAGAATCTTGTCATGAGCTCCACCAAAATCTGCCCTGGGGAGCCTGGGCAGTGCCCACCACCCTCTGGGGGAAGAACCTTCTGATCCAACCTAACCCTGGTCAGTGCCCACCACCTTCTGATCCAACCTAACCCTGGTCAGTGCCCACCACCCTCTGGGGGAAGAATCTTCTCCTGATACCCAACCTAACCCTGCCCTGGCACAGCTCCAGGTATTCCAGAGTCCTGTCCCTGGTCACAGGGATATTCCTGGGAGAGGGGAAGGTGCCCATCCTGAGGAAACACCACCCCTGCATGGGTGAAAAAAGGCTTTGAAACCCCCAAAAGTGGCTTTTCAAAGTGCTCCTTTGAAGGGTCACCCCAAAGCTCCCCTTTGAAGGGTCATCCCAAAACTCCCCTTTGAAGGGTCACCCCAAAGCTCTCCTTGAAAGGCCATCCCAAAGGTCCCCTTAAAAGGGTTGCCACAAATTCCCCTTAAAAGGGTCACCCCAAACCTCCCCTTTGAAAGGTCACCCCAAAACTCCCCTTTGAAGGGCCAACCCAAAGCTCTCCTTGAAAGGCCACCCCAAAGGTCCCCTTAAAAGGCCACCCCAAAGCTCCCCTTTGAAGGGTCACCCCAAAGCTCCTCTTTGAAGGTTCACCCCAAACTCCCCTTTGAAGGATCACCCCAAAGATCCCCTTTGAAGGGTCACCCCAAAGCTCCTCTTTGAAAGGCCACCCAAAACTCAACTCCCCTTTGAAGGGTCACCCAAAGCTTCCCTTAAAAGGGCCACCCCAAAACTCCCCTTAAAAGGGTCACCCCAAAGCTCCTCTTTGAAGGGCCACCCCAAAATTTCTCTTTAAAGGGTTACCTCAAAGCTCTCCTTGAAAGGCCACCCCAAAGCTCCCCTTAAAAGTGTCACCCCAAAACTCTCCTTTGAAAGGTCACCCCAGAGCTCCCCTTTGAAGGGTCACCCCAAAGATCCCTTTTGAAGGGTCACCCCAAAACTCCCCTTTGAAGGGTCACCCCAAAACTCCCCATTGAAGGGTCACCCCAAACTCCCCTTTGAAGGCCCACCCAAAGCTCCCCTTAAAAGGGTCACCCCAAACTCCCCTTAAAAGGGTCACCCCAAAGATCCCCTTTGAGGGGTCACCCCAAAGCTCCTCTTAAAAGGGTCACCCCAAATTCCCCTTAAAAGGGTCACCCCAAAGCTCCTCTTTAAAAGGCCACCCCAAAACTCCCCTTAAAATGGTCACCCCAAACTCCCCTTTGAAAGGCCACCCCAAACCTCTCCTTTGAAGGATCACCCCAAACTCCCCTTTGAAGGGTCACCCAAAGCTCCCCTTAAAAGGGTCACCCCAAAACTCCCCTTTGAAGGGTCACCCCAAAGCTCCTCTTTGAGGGACCACCCCAAAGCTCCCCTTTGAAGGATCACCCCAAACTCCCCTTTGAAGGGTCACCCCAAAACTCCCCTTAAAAGGGTCACCCCAAACCTCCCCTTTGAAGGGTCACCCAAAGCTCCCCTTAAAAGGGTCACCCCAGAGCTCCCCTTTGAAGGACCACCCCAAAGCTCCCCTTTGAAGGACCACCCCAAAGCTCCTCTTTGAAGGACCACCCCAGAGCTCCCCTTTGAAGGACCACCCCAAAGCTCCCCTTTGAAGGACCACCCCAGAGCTCCCCTTTGAAGGGTCACCCCAAACCTCCCCTCTCCTCCTCCTCAGCCCCAAATCTGCTGGAAAACAGGAGTCAGGAACACCCTCCGGGACCCCAAATCAGCCCAGGGTTGAGCTGTGCAGGTTTGCAGAGCAGAGACCGCACAGAGCAGGGATGGGCTGAGCAAATCCCTCTTGGAATGTTGGAGGAGGAGACGGTGTGGGGGTGGCAGCAGACAGGGGTGTGACTGTCTGGTGGCTCCTTTAGAGACACCCCAGGGCACGGGGCTGGTGACACCCTTGGAATGATCCCCGTGTCACCTCAGGAAGAGGAGCCAACAAGGGTGGGAAGTGCCGAATCCCACCCGATGGACGTGGAGTTGGGGACATTTTGGCCTCAGAACTCCCCTCTTTGCATCCTCCTCTCTCAGCAGTTTGGGGCAGATCAACACAAACAATCACAAATTCTCTCTGGGGAGGTGGAATTTTACCCCCCCCAAAACTCTTTTAAAACTCATGAAATTTTCTGTGCAAACGACAATTTCCTTTGTCCCCAAACCGAATGGAAAAAAAAAAAACAACTTTCTGGGAATGAAGGAACTGCAGGTGGAAAAAGTGACATCCGGGTCAGATTTTTTTCCCCATTCAGAGCAGATTTTCCCTTCTCGTGGCGTGATATTTAATCCTCCACACGAACAGGGGAAATCTCAGAGCAACAAAGGGGCAGAACTTTCATTTCCAGGTGGTGCTGGAGGGAGAGAAAAAGGGATCCCTCCACCCCTGGATGTTCAAACTGTCCTAAAATCGCTGCTCAGAGGAAGAAAAAGCAGCAAAATTACAGGTTTTGTTCTGGCTGGCAAAGTGCTCTGAGCTCTGAAATGTGGCCCTGGCAGATCAAGGTAGAGTTTTATATAATAAAGTAAAAAAAAACGAGAAAAAGCTGCTCTGAGCTCTGAAATGTGGCCCTGGCAGATCAAGGTAGAGTTTTATATAATAAAGTAAAAAAAAAAAACACGAGAAAAAGCTGCTCTGAGCTCTGAAATGTGGCCCTGGCAGATCAAGGTAGAGTTTTATATAATAAAGTAAAAAAAAAAAGGAGAAAAAGCTGCTCTGAGCTCTGAAATGTGGCCCTGGCAGATCAAGGTACAGTTTTATACAATAAAGTAAAAATAAAAACAACGAGAAAAAGCAGATTCCTTTCCTAAAACGCTGAGAAAAATCGAAGCGAATCTTTGCAACGCTCCAGAGGCACGAGATAAAACAGCTCAGGCATTTTTCCCCTGACCACAGGGAGTTCCTCTTTAATTAGTCAGAGGCTCATTAGTCATTCATTCCTCCCTGAGCATTCACCTTCCTGAGTAAACAGGAAAAAGGGGTCGGATTTGGGCTCGTCTGGCCCCAGAAGGGATGAGCTCATTCCTTGAGCAAATAGTCCCTTGGGCACGGACCAGATGAGCCACTTTGTCCTCATGTGAGGCCAATTGTGGTGCCCACTCAGCCCCCTTGGCATCCCAGCTATGCCCAAAGCTGCAGGAAGGGTGGGCAGGAGGGAGGGCTGACCCACCTGGATCCCACCGTGCCCAGGTGGTTGTGGTGGGGAATGAGGAGAGGGGAAAGTTGGGTGTGATGGAGCCCCAGATTGTAACAGGAAGGAAGTGCAGGAGGGATGGGAAGGTTTTGCCAGGCTGAGAAAATGGGGAGAATCCCTGAATTGTGGGAAAAGCTTTTCCAGCAAAATAAGAGTCCTGGGCAATGGTTGTCCCTCATGGGCAGAGAGACATTGAGGGGCTGGAGCAGCAGAAGGAGGGTCTGGAGAACTCCTGAGGGAGCTGGGGGGGCTCAGCCTGGAGAAAAGGAGGCTGAGGGGGGACCTTCTGGCTCTGCAATCCCTGAGGGATCCAGGGCAAGGGTGGGATCTTCTGCCAGGGAAGAGGGACAGGCCAAGGGCAAGGGTGGGATCTTCTGCCAGGGAACAGGGACAGGCCAAGGGCAAAGGGTGGGATCTTCTGCCAGGGAAGAGGGACAGGCCAAGGGCAAGGGTGGGATCTTCTGCCAGGGGGGACCTTCTGGCTCTCTGCAACTCCCTGATGGATCCAAATGGGTTTGGTGAGCAGGAGCTCCCCAGGGATGGACATGAAGGGGAGGAGAGACCCAGGAGGGTTCCCATGGTGTGGAAAGAGGGAAGAAAACCAAAGAGGAAAGATGAGAGTCTTGTGGTGGGTGTTTATGGTCCAAGAGAGACACTGAGGGGCTGGAGCTTGGCCAAGGATGAGAACGGGGCTGGAGCAGCAGGAGGAGGGTCTGGAGAACTCCTGAGGGAGCTGGGGGGGCTCAGCCTGGAGAAAAGGAGGCTCAGGGGGGACCTTCTGGCTCTGCAATCCCTGAGGGATCCAGGGCAAGGGTGGGATCTTCTGCCAGGGAACAGGGACAGGCCAAGGGCAAGGGTGGGATCTTCTGCCAGGGAACAGGGACAGGCCAAGGGCAAGGGTGGGATCTTCTGCCAGGGAAGAGGGACAGGCCAAGGGCAAAGGGTCTCAGGCTGTGCCAGGGGAGGGGCAGGTGGGACATGAGGAGGAATTTCTTTGTGGAAAGGGTGGGGAGGCCTTGGAAGGGGCTGCCCAGGGAGGGGGTGGAGTCCCCACCCCTGGAGGTTTCCAAGGAACCCCTGGAGGTGGCACTGAGTGACGAGGTGGGGATGGGGCACAGGGTGGGCTTGATGACCATGGAGGGCTTTTCCCACCTCAGGGACTCTGGGCCATGGGATGCTGCACACAAACCAAAAGAAGTCCCTGTTTCCAAGCAGTGCTGGTGCCACAGAGCAAGGAAGGTCATGTAGGAGGCTCTTGGGTAAACCAAGGGCTGTAAAACATCCAGCTGGATCCTCTTTTAAACCAAATTTCTCAGCAGTCCATTAAATGGTTGGGTTTTTCTCCTTCTCCACCTTTGGTAGCTCTTCATGCTGGAACACAAAGTGTCCATTGGGTTATTGGGAGCTAAAAATGCTGCCCATGTGGTTTTGGAGTGAGTTTTTCCCAGATCTCCTCCTGGGCAGCAGAATTTGGTGCTCAGGGGACAGCTCTGCTGCAGCCCCACCACAAACCTCTGGACACAAAGTGGAGGCCACCAAAGGATGTTGCTGTGGGGTCTTGACTCACTGACATTTGACATGATGAGTCCGAGGACCAAATTGCTCATAAATGTAATGAGAGATCCACAAATGAGTGTCAATTAAGAGCAATAATAATCCAGGTCTGACGTTCCCACGTCGTAGAAACCCAGAGCAGTTTATGGGTCCTTTTAGAAGACCATTTCTTACCAATCAAACATAACAACAGGGTGGAAAATCACTCACTGTGGCCAGGGAGGTGCAGGGCTGGTCCTCAGGGATGGTTTTGGAGGTGAGTCTGGAGCTGAGGAGACACCAAGAACTGTCCAAACAGGGCTTTGAGATGCTCCTCAGCAAGATAAGTGCAAGATAAGTGTTGGAGGCTGCTGAGAGGGCACCTCGAAGTGCTGGAAGACAATTTCCTCACCCAGCAGCTCCAGGAGGAAGAGATGGCAAGAGATTCATCTGCCTGAATATTCCACCTCTAAATCCAAGCCAGCTCTGCTCGTTTTCTGATGCAACCCCAGGAGTTCCTCCACCCCTTGAGCCAGAGGTTTGAGAGGAGCAAACCACGTTCTCGTCATCCCTCAAACCCTCCAGGGCTTTGGAGCCTTCAGGGGAGGAACCTCACATGGGGTGCTGAGTCTGTGGAAAGGCTGAGCCACCCGTGAGGTGCTGCTGGGAGGATGTCAGGTGCAAATCCAGCAGCTCACGTGGGCTCAGGGCAGGAATTCCAGGGTAAACACCGGGAAAAAACCCGGGGTTGACTCCTGGAATTCTCCTCCGTGGCTCCTGGTTTGGAACGTAAACAGGATGAGCAGCTCGTGCTCAAGGGGTTGGGTGGGTTGGACTGGGTTGGATTGGGTTGGGTTGGGTTGGGTTGGGTGGGTTGGGCTGGGTGGGTTGGGCTGGGTGGGTTTGGTTGGGTGGGTTTGGCTGGGTGGGTTTGGCTGGGTGGGTTTGGTTGGGTGGGTTTGGTTGGGTGGGTTTGGCTGGGTGGGTTTGGTTGGGTCAGTTGGGTTTTTGCAGCATCAAGTGGAGGTTGATGATGACATTCCACCTCTGTGGAGTATCTTGGAGGGTTTTCCATGCTCTGTAGCCCAGTTATCACAGAATAATTGAATCAGACTCATCTGGGTTGGAAGAGACCTCTGAGATCATCAAGTCCAACCCTTGGTCCAACCCCACTGAGATCACCAGCCCAGGGCACTCAGTGCCACCTCCAGTGTCACCTTAAACACCTCCAGGGATGGAGAATCCACCCCTGAGTGCCCTGGGCTGGTGATCACAGTGGGGTTGGATCAAGTGCTGGTGGATTCTCCATCCCTGCAGGTGTTTCAGATGGGACTGGATGTGCCCTGGGCTGGTGACCACAGTTGGCTGGACCTGATGATGATCTCAGAGGTCTCTCCCAACCCAGTTCATTCCATGATTCCATGATCTTTAAAACTTCCAGGGGTGGAGGATCCACCACCACTTGATCCAACCCCACTGTGATCTCCAGCCCAGGGCACTCAGTGCCACCTCCAGTGTCACCTTAAACACCTCCAGAGATGGAGAATCCACCATCATAGAATCATAGAATCACTTGGGTTGGAAGAGACCTCTGAGATCATCAAGTCCAACCCCTGATCCAACTCCACTGTGATCACCAGCCCAGGGCACTCAGTGCCACCTCCAGTGTCACCTTAAACACCTCCAGGGTGGAGAATCCACCCCCTCTCTGGGCAGAACATTCCAAGGCCTGACCACTCTCTCTGGAAGGAATTTCTTCCTGATCTCCAACCCAAACCTCCCCTGGCAGAGCTTCAGTCCCTCTTGTTCTGCTGCTGGTTGGCTGAGAGGAGAGACCAACCCTCCCTGGGTACAACATCCCTACAGGGTGTTCTGGAGAGTGCTGAGGTGCACCCTGAGCCTCTTCTTCTCCAGGAAAACCAACCCCAGCTCCCTCAGCTTCTCCTCATGGGATTTGTTCTCCAGATCCTTCTCCAGCCTCTTCTCTGGACCTGCTGCAGCCCCTCAATGTCCTTCCTGAACTGAGGGGCCCAGAACTGAACACAACCCTCGAGGTGTGGCCTCACCAGTGCCCATCCAGTGGAAAGGGCACTGCCCTGGTCCTGCTGGCATGACCAACAAGACCCCTCAAGATGCTGATATGGCATCCTGGACCTGAATCCCACTTTAAGTGGAGCCTTTTCTGCAGAAAAATGCCTTGAAAATGAGGGAGACTTTGCCCTGGATGGTTTGAGGAGCCCCTCAAGGCAACAGGAGGTTTGTCCCTGTTGGAATTTCCAAGCATGGATGAAGGGGAGGAATGGCTTGGGTGAAAGAAATGATCCAAGAGGTGTCAGAGAAACAGGAATTTGTGGGAGCTCTGGAAAATCCGAGGGATTTGTCGCCCTGAGAATCAGGACGTGGCTTTTCTCAGAGCGAATCAAATTAATTGCCCATCTTGCCTCACAACCACCACTGGAGAAACCAAAAGCCTCATCCAGACATTTATGGAAATCAGGAGTTGAAAACCTCCCATGGCATTAAATCTCCTCTTGGAAAAGGCAATTAATTCAGCCCCTGCTTTTTTTTTAATGACCATCACTGGGAGGGTAATTACCATCACATGAGTTAAGTGGGATCGGTGTGAGCGATGCCGGTGGAGCTCCCTCAGGACCACGTGGCTTTTCCTGGAAGAGGGTTTTTTTTCCCCCCACCTCAACAATCAGGATGAGGTCAAACATGCCAAGCATGTGGAGGTGGAGCCTGGGCAGGTTGTTAGTGGTCAGCTGGCAGTGCCCCCTGGGCTGCCACGTTTCCGGAGGTGCCGTATAAAAGCGCCGCGGCCGCTGCTCGTCCCCGACGTCGTTTGGCTTCTCCTTCGCTCTCCTGAGCTGCTCGACTGGTAAGTCTCTCTTGGGTTTATCAGGGAATCGTGTTCTGCTGGTTGTGGTGGCCTAGAGGATGTTCTCCTGAGCTTTGCTGGTGGGGTTTCTCTTCCAGGATCTGCCTTGGGATTGGGGATTGGGAGTGGGGAGAGACTGTTTGACTCTTCTTTGGGGTTTGCTGTACCTTGAGTGGCTTGAAGATGTTCTGTCACCTCCTCAGAAACTCTGGTTGTCTCATCCTTCCCTCCCAGTCTATCTTGGTTTGTTTTGTCCTGGCTCATTAAGGCTGGAAATTAAATAAATGAGTGGATGCTGCTCTCTTGGGACTTCAAAAGGGATGGGTGGGAAGAGGAATTGTCTGGAAGGAGGAAGCTGCAGAGTTCCTGCAGGCAAAGCTGCAGGAGATATCTGGGAGAAGGCAAGAGGAGGAAATGACTTGGAAATGGAACTGCAACCTCTGGGCCAGCCCAGAAAAGGAGGAGCTCATGAATTTTGAGACAGCTCCAGTGATTTCCCATGATCCAAAGGATCCTCAGGCTGGGAGAGTTCAGCTGGAGAGGAGAAGGTTGTTGTGGAGACCTCAGAACACCTTTAAGGACCTGAAAGGGCTCCAGGGAAGCTGGAGAGGGGCTGATCATCAGGAACTGGAGTGACAGGACAAGGGATGGGCTCAGATTCAAAGAGGAGGAATTTAGGTTGGATATTGGAAAGAAATTCCTCCCTGGGAGAGTGGGCAGGACCTGGCACAGGTTGGGCAGAGAATCTGTGGCTGATCCATCCCTGGAAGTGTACAAGTCCAGCTTGGAGCAACCTGGGACGGTGGAAGGTGTCCCTGCCCATGGCAGAGGGTGGGATTGGATGATCTTTAAGGTTCTTCCCAACCCCAACCATTCCATGGTTCTGTGGGATTGGGTCTGAGTTTGTGGTCTCTGGGCATCAGCAGCTCAGGGTCTGCTCACAGAGGGATGTTCTCTGGTGGATCTGAGTGAGGAGCAGCAGATCAGCCCTGGAACATCTGCTGATTTAATTAAGAAAATAAGGAAATGAACTATTTCCATGCCAGGGCTTCTACAAAGTTTAACTCTGGGCAATCCTCTAAAATTTATGGCTCTTGGGCTTCCCAACAGTGACTTTTGGATGTCCCCAAGGGAGGAAGGACTAACCTGGCAGTGCTGGTTGCAGAAATCATGGGCACAGGGAGTGACCTTGAGATCAGTTCAATTGCTTTAAACTTGGGGGTAATTATGCCAAGGTCATGGGTTCATAGAATCATAGAACCAGTTGGGTTGGAAGAGACCTCTGAGACCATCAAGTCCAACCCTTGATCCAACTCCACTGAGATCACCAGCCCAGGGCACTCAGTGCCACCTCCAGTGCCACCTTAAGCACCTCCAGGGTGGAGAATCCACCCTCATGGAATCATAGAATCAAAGAATCAGTTGGGTTGGAAGAGACCTCTGAGACCATCAAGTCCAACCCTTGATCCAACCCCACTGAGATCACCAGCCCAGGGCACTCAGTGCCACCTCCAGTGCCACCTTAAACACCTCCAGGGATGGAGAATCCACCCCTGAGTGCCCTGGGCTGGTGATCACACTGAGGTTGGATCAAGTGGTGGTGGATTCTCCATCCCTGCAGGTGTTTCAGATGGGACTGGATGTGCCCTGGGCTGGTGACCACAGTTGGTTGGACCTGATGATGATCTCAGAGGTCTCTCCCAACCCAGTTCATTCCATGATTCCATGATCTTTAAAACTTCCAGGGGTGGAGGATCCACCAACCCTTGATCCAACCCCACTGAGATCATCAGCCCAGGGCACTCAGTGCCACCTCCAGTGTCACCTTAAACACCTCCAGGGATGGGGAATCCACCCCCTCTCTGGGCAGCCCATTCCAATCCCTGAGCACTCTCTCTGCAAAGGATTTTTCCAGATCTCCAACTTCAGTTTCCCCTGGCAGAGCTTGAGCCCATCGTGCCCCCTTGTCCTATTGCTGAGTGCCTGGGAGAAGAGACCAACCCCCAGCTGGCCAGAACTTCCCTTCAGGCAGTTCCAGACAGTGCTGAGGTCACCTCTGAGCCTCCTCTTCTCCAGGCTGAGCCCCCCCAGCTCCCTCAGCCTCTCCCCACAGGAATCATGGAATCAGTTGGGTTGGAAGAGACCTCTGAGATCATCAAGTCCAACCCTTGATCCAACCCCACTGTGCTCACCAGCCCAGGGCACTCAGTGCCACCTCCAGTGTCACCTTAAACACCTCCAGGGTGGAGAATCCCCCCCCTCTCTGGGCAGAACATTCCAAGACCTGACCACTCTCTCTGGAAGGAATTTCTTCCTGATCTCCAACCCAAACCTCCCCTGGCAGAACTTCAGCCCCTCTTGTTCTGCTGTTGGCTGAGAGAAGAGACCTTTATGGACCATTGACTTAAGAGTTGATGATCCTTGGGGGTCCTTCCCCCTCTGAACAACCTGTGATTCTGTGAATGTTCCTCCTCCTGACCCCAAACTGTGCCCTCCACCCCCAGAGGTGCCATTGGGCATTTTGCCAACAACACTCGGAGAATAACCTGCTGTTGTGTCTCCTTCCAGCGTTGCCTCTTGGTGCCCTCCAGAGCTCCTGCAGGATGTCCTACTACGAGCAGTGCAAGCAGCCCTGCCTGCCCCCTCCCATCTGCCTGCAGAAGTGTGCCAAGTGCGTGGAGCCCTGCAAGACGGTGTGTGTGGAGCCCTGCCCGGCCCCCTGTGCCAGCCAGTGCGTCACCACCTGTGCCAGCCAGTGCTGCGACCCCTGTGCCACCCAGTGTGTCACCACCTGCACCACTCAATGCGCTGAGCCCTGTGCCACCCAGTGTGTCACCACCTGTGCCCCTCAGTGCTGCGACCCCTGTGCCACCCAGTGTGTCACCACCTGTGCCCCTCAGTGCTGTGACCCCTGTGCCACCCAGTGTGTCACCACCTGCGCCCCTCAATGCGTGGATGTCTGTGCCCAGAGCTGTGCCCCGCAGTGCCCGGCTCAGTGTTGTGACCCCTGTGCCACCCAGTGTGTCACCACCTGCGCCCCTCAATGCGTGGATGTCTGTGCCCAGAGCTGTGCCCCGCAGTGCCCGCCCCAGTGTTGTGACCCCTGTGCCACCCAGTGCTGTGCCAAGTGCCCAGAGCCGTGCCAGGCCCCCTGTGTGGAGGTTTGCACCACCAAGTGTGTCGAGTCCTGCGACACGGTGTGCCTGGAGCCCGCCTGCTCCCGCCCCTGCTGAGCCCTCAGCGGGCACCACGGAACGGACCACCACGTGCCAGACCCACCAGCACCGTGCCAAGACCTCTCCTGCTCTGCCTGCCCCAAATGTCCTCGTCTTGGAAAATGTCTTCTCTGAGTGTTTCCAGCCTGTGTCTTCCCTTCCCGTGAAGCTTCTGCTCCTGCTGCCTCAGCACGTCCTTTCGGGGCCCTGCAGTTGGCCAAGGTCAACTGTTGGGCATCTTGGGATGGCCAACAACCATGGTGGAGTCACCAAAGCTGCTTAGCCATGGTGGAGTCACCAAAGTTGCTCAGCCATGGTGGAGTCATCAAAGCTCTTTAGCCATGGTGGAGTCATCAAAGCTGCTCAGCCATGGTGGAGTCATCAAAGCTGCTTAGCCACAGTGGAGTCACCAAAGCTGCTCAGCCATGGTGGAGTCACCAAAGCTGCTCAGCCATGGTGGAGTCATCAAAGCTGCTTAGCCATGGTTGAGTTATCAAAGTTGTTTAGTGGAGTTACCAAAGCTCTTTAGCCATGGTTGAGTTATCAAAGTTGTTCAGCCATGGTGGAGTTACCAAAGCTCTTTAGCCATGGTGGAGTTACCAAAGTTGTTCAGTCATGGTGGAGTCACCAAAGTTCTTTAGCCATGGTTGAGTTGTCACTTTTGCTCAGCCATGGTGCTGTCCTCAAAATTGCTTAGCCATGGTGGAGTTATCAAAGTTGTTTATCCATGGTGGAGTCATCAAAGTTGCTCAGCCATAGTGGAGTCATCAAAGTTGTTCAGCCATGGTGGAGTCACCAAAGCTCTTTAGCCATGGTGGAGTTACCCGAGTTGCTCAGCCATGGTGGAGTTGTCACTTTTGCTCAGCCATGATGGTGTCCTCAAAATTGCTCAGCCATGGTGGAGTTATCAAAGTTATTTGGCCATGGTGGAACTGTCAAACTTGCTCAGCCATGGTGGAATTAGCAAAGTCAGCCATGGTGGAGTTATCAAAGTTGTTCAGCCATGGTGGAGTTACCAAAGTTGCTCAGTCATGGTGGAGTTACCAAAGCTCTTTAGCCATGGTGGAGTTACCAAAGTTGCTCAGTCATGGTGGAGTTGTCAAAGTTCTTTAGCCATGGTGGAGTTACCAAGTTGTTCAGCCATGGTGGAGTTATCAAAGCTGCTCAGCCATGGTTGAGTTGTCACTTTTGTTCAGCCATGGTGGTGTCCTCAAAGCTGCTCAGCCATGGTTGAGTTATCAAAGCTGCTCAGCCATGATGGTGTCCTCAGACTTGCTCAGCCATGGTGGAGTTACCGAAGTTGCTCAGCCATGATGGTGTCCTCAAAGTTGCTCAGCCATGGTGGAACTGTCAAACTTGCTCAGCCATGGTGGAGTTATCAAAGTTGTTCAGCCATGGTGGTGTTGTCACCTTTGCTTAGCCATGGTGGTGTCCTCAGGCTTGCTCAGCCATGGTGGAATTATCAAAGTCAGCCATGGTGGAGTTACCAAAGTTGTTCAGCCATGGTGGAGTTACCAAAGTTGTTCAGCCATGGTGGAATTATCAAAGTCAGCCATGGTGGTGTCCTCAAACTTGCTCAGCCATGGTGGAATTACCAAACTTGCTCAGCCATGGTGGAGTTGTCAAAGTTGTTCAGCCATGGTGGTGTCCTCAAACTTGCTCAGCCATGGTGGAATTACCAAACTTGCTCAGCCATGGTGGTGTCCTCAAACTTGCTCAGCCATGGTGGAATTACCAAACTTGCTCAGCCATGGTGGTGTCCTCAAACTTGCTCAGCCATGGTGGAGTTGTCACATTTCTTTAGCCATGGTGGAGTTACCAAAGCTGCTTGACCCCGGTCGTGCTGTCAGCAGCTGGTGGTGGAAGATGTCCCCTCTTGTGTCCTCCCATCTCCTCCTTCCATGTCCACCCTCTTGTCCTGTAATGTCCTCATGCAACAATAAAACTTGACCGTCGACGGCATTGAGCGTCTCCTGCCTTTGTTTTCACCTCCAGGTCCTCAGAGCCCGAGAACATCCCTTGGTTTCCACTTTAAAGACCTTCTGTGGCTTGGGAGGGGTTGAGTTTGTTGGGAAAAAACCCCAGAATTTTGATGGGGAGCAACATCTTCTATGAGGAGAACATCATCTGGTCAGGACTTTCCTGGCAGATGCTTGAAAATAATGATGGAATTTTTATTTTCTCTGCTATTAATGGCAGAATTTTGGTCTTTGTATCTCAGAAGTTTTGGAGGCAAAGCTCAGAAAGTGGAAAAAAGGTGAATTGAAGGGGTAGAAAGTCCCAAATTCCAGCAGGAAGACACTGAAATGTCCTTGCTGGAGTTTGGATTGTTTCTTAAAATCATTCCAGCTCAGACAAAACTGTGGGTTGGTTGAATCCTCCCCACGATTCCCATTGAGGAAATATAAAAATGAGGGAATTTGGCTCTGGGAGATGAAGCTTTTTGTGGTTCAGGAGCAGATCTGAGCCCTGAGTTTTGTTCCCAGGTTTGCTGCAGGTCCTTTGTGTGGTCTTGGGCAGGTTCCCCTTGGGTCCTCCATCCATTCCCTCCATGCAGGGAGAGAGGGGTTGGAATTTTGGGTCCTCCATCCATCCATTCCCTCCATACAAGGAGGAGAAATCCCAGCCCTGACTGAGGGAGGGGTTGGAATTTTGGATTCTTCATCCATTCCCTCCATACAAGGAGAGAGGAGTCGGAATTTTGGGTCCTCCATCCATTCCCTCCACACAAGGAGGAGAAATCCCAGCCCTGACTGAGGGAGGGGTTGGAATTTTGGGTCCTCCATCCATTCCCTCCATGGAGGGAGGAGAAATCCCAGCCCTGACTGAGGGAGGGGTTGGAATTTTGGGTCATCCATCCATTCCCTCCATGTAGGGAGGGAGGAGTTGGAATTTTGGGTCCTCCATCCATTCCCTCCATGTAGGGAGGGAGGAGTTGGAATTTTGGGTTCTTCATCCATTCCCTCCATGTAGGGAGAGAGAAGTTGGAATTTTGGGTCCTCCATCCATTCCCTCCATGCAGAGAGAGAGGGGTTGGAATTTTGGGTCCTCCATCCATTCCCTCCATGGAGGGAGGGAGGAGTTGGAATTTTGGGTTCTTCATCCATTCCCTCCATGCAAGGAGGAGAAATCCCAGCCCTGACTGAGGGAGGGGTTGGAATTTTGGGTCCTCGATCCATTCCCTCCATGTAAGGAGGAGAAATCTCAAACCTGACTGAGGGAGGGTTTGGAATTTTGGGTCCTTCATCCATTCCCTCCACGCAAGGAGGAGAAATCCCAGCCCTGACTGAGAGAGAACTTGGAATTTTGGATTCTTCATCCATTCCCTCCACACAAAGAGGAGAAATCCCAGCCCTGACTGAGAGAAGTTGGAATTTTGGGTCCTCCATCCATTCCCTCCATGCATGGAGGAAAAATCCCAGCCCTGACTGAGGGAGGAGTTGGAATTTTGGGTCCTCCATCCATTCCCTCCATGCAGGGAGAGAGGGGTTGGAATTTTGGGTTCTTCATCCATTCCCTCCATGTAGGGAGAGAGAAGTTGGAATTTTGGGTCCTCCATCCATTCCCTCCACACAAGGAGGAGAAAAGTCAAACCTGACTGAGAGAGGGGCTGGAATTTTGGGTCCTCCATCCATTCCTTCCATGCAAGGAGGAGAAATCCCAGCCCTGACTGAGGCAGGGATTGGAATTTTGGGTCCTCCATCCATTCCCTCCATGTAAGGAGGAGAAATCTCAAACCTGACTGAGGGAGGGGTTGGAATTTTGGGTCCTCCATCCATCCGTTCCCTCCACAAAAGGAGGAGAAATCCCAGCCCTGACTGAGAGAGAACTTGGAATTTTGGATTCTTCATCCATTCTCTCCCATGTAAGGAGAAGAATTCCCAGCCCTGACCGAGAGAGGGGTTGGAATTTTGGGTCCTCCATCCATTCCCTCCATGTAGGGAGGGAGGAGTTGGAATTTTGGGTCCTCCATCCATTCCCTCCATGCAGGGAGGAGAAATCCCAGCCCTGACTGAGGGAGGAGTTGGAATTTTGGGTCCTCCATCCATTCCCTCCATGTAAGGAGGAGAAATCCCAGCCCTGACTGAGAGAGAACTTGGAATTTTGGATTCTTCATCCATTCCCTCCACACAAAGAGGAGAAATCCCAGCCCTAACTGAGGGAGGGATTGGAATTTTGGGTCCTCCATCCATTCCCTCCACACAAAGAGGAGAAATCCCAGCCCTGACTGAGGGAGGGGTTGGAATTTCAGCCTCAGTAACACCTGGAAGGTGCAATAACATTTTTCTTCACTTCAATCACATCTTTATTCGTTGGAGCTTTGAAGCTGAAGGAGCCCCATTGTCTGGAGGGACTCAAACCCTTTGAAATCCCAAACTTCAGAGCCAAAGCTCCCAAGGTGACCACGTGACACCCTCTGGCTCCGTGAGGGCCACACCATTTCCACCTCTGGGATGTGAAGAATCGCTCCCCACCCACCACAGGATTGTGACAAGGGTGGAGAGAATCTCTAACCTGGAGAAGAAAAGAGTCATGTTTAGGTGTGTCACCAAACCAGCTGTTAATGAACCCTTGGGTGGAACGGAACAGTCGGTCCCTCTTTGTGCTCCTTCTGTCGACACCCAAAGGTGACACCCTGAGGAGGGATAACGAGGAGCAAAACACGTCTCAGAGAGGCAAAGCTGAGACACACCTGAGCACACCTGAACCCACCTGGCAGCTCAGAGAGGCAGAGAAGGAGGAGGTGGAGCAGATGTGGTGGAATGTGCTCCTCTGGTTCATCCTGAGGAGCACCAAAGCCTTGGAGGATCCACTGAAAGTTCTGCCTCATCATCCACATCAGTGCCCACTTTCAGGCATGGAAAAGGTCTTAGTCAGGGGGTCACATGTAGATGTTGATCCATCCCACAGGTGAGTCACCTGGGACTGATTCTGGAGCTTCTCCATCCATCTCCATCACCTTCTAAAGCATTTCCTTCATTCCTTCCTTGGAAAAAAAATAAAATGTTGATCCATCCCACAGGTGAGTCACCTGGGACTGATTCTGGAGCTTCTCCATCCATCTCCATCACCTTCTAAAGCATTTCCTTCATTCCTTCCTTGGAAAAAAAATAAAATGTTGATCCATCCCACAGGTGAGTCACCTGGGACTGATTCTGGAGCTTCTCCATCCATCTCCATCACCTTCTAAAGCATTTCCTTCATTCCTTCCTTGGAAAAAAAATAAAATCTCCAGGGGGGTTCAACATTTTTCTGCAATGTGGATCCATCCCCAGAAAAAAAAAAAAAAAGGAAATTCAGCCACAACTTCAACAAGTCAAAGGGTTTGTAAAAAGGGAATTAAATTCATTACAAATGAAGTTGCTGCAGCAAAAAGTCACTGGGAAGAAAAAGGAAAAATTATGAAATAATTCAGAGTTTTTTTTCTCTTCTCCATCTCTGCTGCACCAGGAAAAGGAATCAGAGCAAAGGTTCTGGAAAGCCCAGAGGAAGGAGCAGGAGGGACCTGCTGGATTGTGGCCATCAGGTTTCCTGTGGGGGTAGGAAAAGGTGTCACAAGAGCCCTGACACAATTCCCTCCTCTGCACTCCTGGTCAGCTCTGGGAGTGGCTGAAATTCCTGGGATATTTGGAGTCAATTAGTGCCATTTCATCTGTGTCGAGATGTAGGAGCCCAGAAGGTCAGGGGGTGATGTGGATGTAGGGGTCAAACACCAGCAGCTGGGGGGGTGTGGAGCCAAGCAAGGGTTGTTGGGAGGAACAGCCAAGGATTTTGGTGGGAATGGCCCAGGATTGTTGGTGGGAACAGTCCAGGATTGTTCGTAGGAACAGCCAAGGATTGTTGGTGGGAACAGCCAAGGATTGTTGGTGGGAACAGCCAAGGATTGTTGGTGGGAACAGCCAAGGATTGTTGGTGGGAACAGCCAAGGATTGTTGGTGGGAACAGCCAAGGACTGTTGGTGGGAACAGCCAAGGATTGTTCATAGGAACAGCCAAGGATTGTTGCAGGGAACAGCCAAGGATTGTTGGTGGGAACAGCCCAGGATTGTTTGTAGGAACAGCCCAGGATTGTTGGTGGGAAGAGCCAAGGATTGTTGGTAGGAACAGCCCAGGATTGTTGGTAGGAACAGCCCAGGATTGTTGGTAGGAACAGCCCAGGATTGTTGGTGGGAAGAGCCAAGGATTGTTGGTGGGAAGAGCCAAGGATTGTTGGTGGGAAGAGCCAAGGATTGTTGGTGGGAAGAGCCAAGGATTGTTGGTGGGAAGAGCCAAGGATTGTTGGTAGGAACAGTCCAGGATTGTTGGTGGGAACAACCAAGGATTGTTGGAGGGAACAACCAAGGATTGTTGGAGGGAACAACCAAGGATTGTTGATGGGAACAGTCCGGGATTGTTGATGGGAACAGTCCGGGATTGTTGATGGGAACAGCCCAGGATTGTTGGTAGGAACAGCCAAGGACTGTTGGTGGGAACAGCCAAGGACTGTTGGTGGGAACAGCCAAGGACTGTTGGTGGGAACAGCCAAGGACTGTTGGTGGGAACAGTCCAGGAGTGTGGGTGGGAACTGCCAAGGACTGTTGTTGGGAACAACACACAGTTGGAAGGAACAGGATGAGGTTGGAGAACAGCATGAGGTTGGAGAAGGGGACACCGTGCTCTGATCTGGTTGATAAAACGTTGAACTTGATGATCCTGAAGATCTTCTCCAACCTCAACGATTCTTTAATCTCTCCACGTGTCACCCACCCCTGACCAAGTGGAGTTCCCAGGGCTGAAGGTGACCCCACAGGAGGGGGGAAATTGGGGAAACTGGGAGGGTTGACGAGAACTTTCTGGTCCCAGGAGGCAGAAAAGCCACATCTGGAACATCAGGAAGTCCCCAAATGCCATAATGTGGCTTTGAGGTGACGCTGAATTGAGGAGGAATCAGAGGACAAAGTCAAGCCATGGATGAAGCTTCTCCTTGGAGAACTTCCATGTTCCTTCCTTGGGAAAATCCCAAGACAACCAACATTGTCCTGGGACATGGAAGGAGAAATCCTGTCCCAACCTCAGCAAGTCAAACTCAGACTTTATAAAACTGGAATTAAATTAATTAAAAATGAATTAATTCAGTGGAAGAAACTACAGTAAAGGGAAAGGAAAGAAATCAGGGGGAAGATTTTTCATTTCTTGAATAAAACAAGAATTAAATTAATTAAAAATAAAGTTAATTCAGTGGGGAAAATTACAGTAAAGTGAAAGGAAAGAAATCAGGGGGAAGATTTCTAATTTTTTGTATAAAACCCCAATTAAATTAATTAAAAATTAATTAATTCAGTGGAGGAAACTACAGTAAAGTGCAAGGAAAAAATCGGGGGGAAAATTTCTAATTTCTTGTATAAAACCCCAATTAAATTAATTAAAAATGAATTAATTCAGGGAGGAAAATTATAGTAAAGTGAAAGTAAAAGAATCATAGGGAAGATTTTTCATTTCTTGAATAAAACTGGAATTAATTTAATTAAAAATGAATTAATTCAATGGGGGAAATTATAGTAAAGTGAAAGAAAAGAAATCAGTGGGAAAACTTCTAATTTTTTGTATAAAAACCCCAATTAAATTAATTAAAAATGAATTAATTCAGTGAGGAAAATTATAGTAAAGTGAAAGGAAAAAAATCAGAGGGAAGATTTTTCATTTCTTGAATAAAACAAGAATTAAATTAATTAAAAATGAAATAATTCAGTGGGGAAATTATAGTAAAGTGAAAGGTAAAAAATCAGAGGGAAGATTTTTCATTTCTTGAATAAAATTGGAATTAAATTAATTAAAATAAAGTTAATTCAGTGGGGGAAATTATAGTAAAGTGCAAGGAAAAAAGATCAGGGGGAAGATTTCTAATTTCTTGTATAAAACCCCAATTAAATTAATTAAAAATGAATTAATTCAGTGGGGGAAATTATAGTAAAGGGAAAGGAAAGAAATCAGGGGGAAGATTTTTCATTTCTTGAATAAAACAAGAATTAAATTAATTAAAAATAAAGTTAATTCAGTGGGGGAAATTATAGAAAAGGGAAAGGAAAGAAATCAGGGGGAAGATTTTTCATTTCTTGAATAAAACAAGAATTAAATTAATTAAAAATGAATTAATTCAGTGGGGAAATTATAGTAAAGGGAAAGGAAAGAAATCAGGGGGAAGATTTTTCATTTCTTGAATAAAATTGGAATTAAATTAATTAAAAAATAATTAATTCAGTGGGGGAAATTATAGTAAAGTGCAAGGAAAAAAGATCAGGGGGAAGATTTCTAATTTTTTGGCTTTGTGAACTGTTTTCTTCCCCTTTTGGAGGAGAAAAGCAGAAAAGGGCAACAGCCAAAGCCAGAAGGCAAAGCCAGACCTTGCCAGGAGCTGGGACAGGAATTTCCTCACCCCCCTCAGGGTTCTGGAGACCTTTCCCGGTGGCCAAAGACAAAAATCACCCCCTAAATTCCACCCAAACACGTTGTGGTCCCTCCAGAGCTGATGTGAGTCCTCCCCAAGGTGAGGGATGAGGGGACTCATTAATTAATTAGCCTGTGATTAGCAGCCTGGGTGTGCCTGGCATCAAAACCACCCCAATCCCCCACACCTGCAAGAGGAGGGACCTTTGCCAGGTCTTGTCTTCGGTCCCAGGTGTGAGTGGAGCAGGTTCTGGTTGTGAAAGATTCTGGTCATCAAGTTAATCTGTTAATCAGCTCCAGGGGCTGAGTCCTGAGAGGGTATAAAAACCTCCCTCTGGAGAAGCTCCTCATCTCCAGTGGCTTCTCCTTCCTTCCCTCCTGGAGCAGGAGACACCAGGTGAGTCTTTCTGTGCCTTTGGAGCTGCTCAGGTTGGGGGTTTTTGATGTCCTGGGCTTGATTATTTGTCTTTATTTTGTTCCTCCAGTCCCACCTCTGGTTTTGATCCCTCCAAATTTTGCCTCCATGAAGGTCAAAGATCCCTCATGGTGTTTGGAGACTTCCTGAGGGTTCCACAGGATGGTTTGGTGCCTCTTGGGAGCAGAAACCCCTGAGGAACCCTCAGGATTTTCCCCAAGAACCCTGTGGACAACCATGAGGTGTTGAGGATCATCTGCCAAAGGTTGGAATCCACCTTGAGCAGCCAATTCTGGATTTCCAGGGCTCTGAGTTTCACCTCTTTGGATCAAATCCCATCAGGAATTTGATGGTTGTAGGTGTTGCTCCTGCTCTGAGCCCCTCAGTGAGATAAACAGGGATGTGGTTGGTGCAAGAAGGGAATTCTCCAAAACTCTCCATGAAATCCCATCAGGAATTTGATGGTTGTAGGTGTTGCTCCTGCTCTGAGCCTCTCAGTGAGATAAACAGGGATGTGGTTGGTGCAAGAAGGGACTTCTGTCCTCCAAAACTCTCCATGAAATCCCATCAGTTCACCTGAATTTGATGGTTGAAGGTGTTGCTCCTGCTCTGAGCCCCTCAGTGAGATAAACAGGGATGTGGTTGATGCAAGAAGGGACTTCTCCAAAACTCTCCATGAAATCCCATCAGGAATTTGATGGTTGTAGGTGTTGCTCCTGCTCTGAGCCTCTCAGTGAGATAAACAGGGATGTGGTTGGTGCAAGAAGGGACTTCTCTCCTCCAAAACTCTCCATGAAATCCCATCAGGAGCTTGATGGTTAAAGTTGTTGCTCCTGCTCTGAGCCCCTCAGTGAGATAAACAGGGATGTGGTTGGTGCAAGAAGGGACTTCTGTCCTCCAAAACTCTCCATGGAATCCCATCAGTTCACCTGAATTTGGTGGTTGAAGGTGTTGCTCCTGCTCTGAGCCCCTCAGTGAGATAAACAGGGATGTGGTTGGCCCAAGAAGGGACTTCTCTCCTCCAAAACTCTCCATGAAATCCCATCAGGAATTTGATGGTTGTAGGTGTTGCTCCTGCTCTGAGCCCCTCAGTGAGATAAACAGGGATGTGGTTGGTGCAAGAAGGGACTTCTCTCCTCCAAAACTCTCCATGAAATTCCATCAGGAATTTGATGGTTGTAGGTGTTGCTCCTGCTCTGAGCCCCTCAGTGAGATAAACAGGGATGTGGTTGGTGCAAGAAGGGACTTCTGTCCTCCAAAACTCTCCATGAAATCCCATCAGTTCACCTGAATTTGATGGTTGAAGGTGTTGCTCCTGCTCTGAGCCCCTCAGTGAGATAAACAGGGATGTGGTTGGTGCAAGAAGGGACTTCTCCAAAACTCTCCATGAAATCCCATCAGGAATTTGATGGTTGTAGGTGTTGCTCCTGCTCTGAGGCTCTCAACGAACTCAGCAGAGATGTGGTTGGTCCAAAAAGGGACTTCTGTCCTCCAAACCTCCCAATCCTGAGCTCTCACTGGTTTTCTGCTCCTCTTCAACCATTACTTTGAGGTTCTCCTTGAACTAAACCCGTTTTCCTTCAAACTTGAGTTTCTTCTGTGCTTGGCAAAGTTGAAATGCCCCAAAAAACACTGAGCAGAGGGAAGGGAGGGAAACCTCTCTCTGTGTTTGTCTTCTCTTCAGCTCTGCAGCCCTTTCCCTGCTTGGACCAAGGTTTTGGTGGGCTGGAACCTGTCTCTGATCTTCATTTGAGGCACAACCAAGGCTTTGGTGGGCTGGGGATTGTCCCTGATCTTCATTTGAGGTCCAGCCAAGGCTTTGGTAGGCTGGACATTGTCCCTGATGTCTATTTTAGGCACAGCCAAGGCTTTGGTAGGCTGGACATTGTCCCTGATGTCTATTTTAGGCACAGCCAAGGCTTTGGTAGACTGGAGCTTGTCCCTGATCTTCATTTGAGGCACAATCAAGGCTTTGGTGGGCTGGGGATTGTCCCTGATGTCCATTTTAGGCACAACCAGGGCTTGGTTAGGCTGGAGCTTCTCTCTGATGTTCATTTGAGGCACAATCAAGGCTTTGGTGGGCTGGACATTGTCCCTGATGTCCATTTGAGGCACAACCAAGATTTTGGGAGGCTGGAATTTGTCTCTGATCTTTGTTTTAGGCACAACTGAGATTTTATTAGGCTGGAGCTTGTCCCTGATCTTCATTTTTGGCACAGTCAAGGCTTTGGTAGGGTAGACCTTGTCTCTAATCTTTATTTTAGGCACATCCAAGGCTCTGTCAGGCTGGAGCTTCTCTCTGATGTCCCTTTTAGGCACAACCAGGGCTTGGTTAGGCTGGAGCTTCTCTCTGATCTTCATTTGAGGCCCAAACAAGGCTTTGGTGGGCTGGACATTGTCCCTGATGTCCATTTGAGGCACAACCAGGGCTTGGTTAGGCTGGAGCTTGTCCCTGATGTCCATTTTAGACACAACCAAGGCTTTGGTAGGGTAGACCTTGTCTCTGATGTTCATTTTAGGCACAGTCAAGGCTTTGTTAGGCTGGAGTTTGTCCCTGATCTTCATTTGAGGCACACTCAAGGCTTTGGTGGGATAGACCTTGTCCCTGATCTTCATTTTAGGCACAACCAAGGCTTTGGTAGGGTAGACCTTGTCTTTGGTGTCCATTTGAGGCACAGCCAAGGCTTTGTCAGGCTGGACATTGTCCCTGATCTTCATTTTAGGCACAACCAAGGCTTTGGTAGGCTGGACATTGTCCCTGATCTTCATTTTAGGCACAACCAAGGCTTTGGTAGGCTGGACATTGTCCCTGATCTTCATTTTAGGCACAACCAGGGCTTGGTTAGGCTGGAGCTTGTCCCTGATGTGCATTTTAGACACAAACAAGGCTTTGTAAGGCTGGACTCTGTCTCTGATGGTCATTTTAGGCAAGTTATTCTCTGAAGCTTCAGCTGAGTGGCCAATGCCACAGAGGGCTTGTTGAGAACCCCCTAAAAAACCCAATTTGGGGCAGGTACAGCCAAGTGGACTCCCTGGTACAAACTGGGGCTGAAGAGCAGCATCCTCAGGGAGTTTATCCCCAAGAGCTGCTGCTTTTGAGATGTTTGGATGGGAGGATTAACCCTCAGAGTGATGTCAGAGCTGAAGAACTTCCTGAACCCCAAAAGGAGACACTTGGGGGGGTTGGGGGGGATGTTCTCAAAGTAACCCCCAGACTTTTCTTCCAGGCTCAGCAGAGATGTCGTCCCACCAGCAGAAACAGCAGCAGCAAATCCCTCCCCAGTGCCAGGAGAAGTGTGTGGCCACTCCAAAGTGTGTGGAGCAGTGCCAGGCCCCCAAGGGCCAAGCCAAGTGTGCTGTGAAGACCCTTCCCCAGCAGCAGCAGCAGCAACAACAGTGCCCCAAGCAGAAGTAACAGCCCAGGAGATGCCAATTCCCATTTCCCAACTTTCCTGGCTCCTGGAATGGCTCCAGATCTTCAGCCACCTCCTCAAGCTGGGAGGAGAAATTGCTTTGCCAAGAGGTGCAATTCCTGACCTGGGGTTGGTTCATCCTCTTCCTGTGAAACAATAAATTCATCTCGAGGCCTTTTGATTCTGAGCTTAATTTGGGACATGATGCAATAAAATGATCAATAACCTCATTATTTGCTCCCTGATATTTTTATTGTCAATTCACTCCTATAATTTTTCTTTTATTTGCCAAAAAATTCCCTTTATTCTGACCTTAATCTGGGACATGTTGCAATAAATTAATCAATAACCTCATTATTTGCTCCCTGATATTTTTATTGTCACTTCACTCATGTCATTCATTATATTTTTCTTATATTTACCAAAAAATTACCTTTTTTCTGAGCTTAATTTGGGACATGATGCAATAAAATGCTCAATAACCTCATTATTTGCTCCCTGATATTTTTATTCCCACTTCATTCATATAATTTTAATTTTTTTTTGCCAAAAAATTACCATTTTTCTGAGCTTAATCTGGGACATGTTGCAATAAAATGCTCAATAACCTCATTATTTGCTCCCTGATTTTTTTATTCCCACTTCACTCATGTCATTCATTATATTTTTCTTTTATTTGCCAAAAAATTCCCTTTATTCTGAGCTTAATTTGGGACACTTTGCAATAAAATTCTCCATAACCTCCTTATTTCCTCCCTGTCTTTTTTATTGCCACTTCACTCATATAATTTTTCTTTTATTTGCCAAAAATGCCCTTTATTCTGACCTTAATTTGGGACACTTTGCAGTAAAATGCTCAATAACCTCATTATTTGCTCCCTGATATTTTTATTCCCACTTCACTCATATAATTTTTCTTTTATTTGCCAAAAAATGACCTTTATTCTGACCTTAATCTGGGACATGATGCAATAAAACCATCAATACCCTCATTAATCTCTTCCTGATAATATTAATTGTCACTTCACTCATCTCCTTCATCATATTTTCCTTTTATTTACCAAAAAAATAACCTCTAAAATCCCCCCCAGCTCTCCAGGCCCAACCCAACCCCAGGGTTGGAGTCTCAGCTACGACTGGTGGGAGGAAACAAATCTTGGGTAGTTGGTGCCACTTTGCTGGCTCAGAATGAATAGTTTTGATTTTTCTAATTACCCCAGAGAGGGTTTGGGATGTTTTGCTCTCCCAGCAGGACCCTCTGATTGATTTGCAGTCACTTGGGGGGCCCTGGAGAGGAGGGAAGTTGTCAAGGCCAAGCCAAGTGTGCCGGGAAGAGCCTCCCCCAGCAGCAGAAGTAGCAGCCCAGGAGATGCCAATTCCCATTTCCCAAGGCTCATTTCCCAACTTTCCTGGCTCCTGGAGTGGCTCCAGATCTTCAGCCACCTCCTCAAGCTGGGAGGAGAAATTGCTTTGCCAAGAGGTGCAATTCCTGACCTGGGGTTGGTTCATCCTCTTCCTGTGAAATCCTAAATCCATCTCGAGGCCTTTTGATTCTGAGCTTAATTTGGGACATGATGCAATAAAATCATCAATAACCTCATTATTTGCTCCCTGATATTTTTATTGTCTCTTCACTCATATAATTTTTCTTTTATTTGCCAAAAAATTCCCTTTATTCTGACCTTAATCTGGGACATGTTGCAATAAATTAATCAATAACCTCATTATTTGTTCCCTGATATTTTTATTGTCACTTCACTCATGTAATTCATTATATTTTTCTTATATTTACCAAAAAATTACCTTTATTCTGAGCTTAATTTGGGACATGTTGCAGTAAAATGCTCAATAACCTCATTATTTGCTCCCTGATATTTTTATTCCCACTTCACTCATATCATTTTTCTTTTAATTGCCAAAAAAATTCCCTTTTTTCTGAGCTTAATCTGGGATATGTTACAATAAATTAATCAATAACCTCATTATTTGCTCCCTGATATTCTTGTTGTCACTTCACTCATATAAATTTTCTTTTATTTGCCAAAAATGACCTTTATTCTGACCTTAATCTGGGACACGTTGCAATAAAATGCTCAATAACCTCATTATTTGTTCCCTGATATTTTTATTCCCATTTCACTCATATCATTTTTCTTTTATTTGCCAAAAAATTCCCTTTATTCTGACCTTAATCTGGGACATGATGCAATAAAATGATCAATACCCTCATTAATCTCTTCCTGATATTATTAATTGTTACTTCACTCATGTCATTCATTATATTTGTCTTATATTTGCCAAAAAATTCCCTTTATTCTGAGCTTAATTTGGGACATGATTCAATAAAATCATCAATAACCTCATTATTTTCTCCCTGATATTTTTATTCCCACTTCACTCATATAAATTTTCATTATTTGCCAAAAAATTCCCTTTATTCTGAGCTTAATTTGGGACATGCTGCAATAAATTAATCAATAACCTCATTATTTGCTCCCTGATTTTTTTATTTCCACTTCACTCATATCATTTTTCTTTTATTTGCCAAAAAATGACCTTTATTCTGACCTTAATCTGGGCCATGTTGCAATAAATTAATCAATAACCTCATTATTTGCTCCCTGATATTCTTGTTGTCACTTCACTTATATAATTTTTCTTTTATTTGCCAAAAATGCCCTTTATTCTCACCTTAATCTGGGACACTTTGCAATAAAATGCTCAATAACCTCATTATTTGCTCCCTGATATTTTTATTCCCACTTCACTCATATCATTTTTCTTTTATTTGCCAAAATTTCCCTTTTTTCTGAGCTTAATCTGGGATATGTTGCAATAAATTAATCAATACCCTCATTAATCTCTTCCTGATAATATTAATTGTTACTTCACTCATGTAATTCATTATCATTTTCTTATATTTGCCAAAAAATTCCCTTTATTCTGAGCTTAATTTGGGACATGATTCAATAAAATCATCAATAACCTCATTATTTTCTCCCTGATATTTTTATTGCCACTTCACTCATATAAATTTTCATTATTTGCCAAAAAATTACCTTTATTCTGAGCTTAATTTGGGACATGCTGCAATAAATTAATGAATAACCTCATTATTTGCTCCCTGATATTTTTATTCCCACTTCACTCATATCATTTTTCTTTTATTTGCCAAAAAAATTCCCTTTATTCTGATCTTAATTTGGGACATGATGCAATAAAATGATCAATACCCTCATTAATCTCTTCCTGATATTATTAATTGTTACTTCACTCATGTAATTCATTATATTTTTCTTATATTTGCCAAAAAATTCCCTTTATTCTGAGCTTGATTTGGGACATGTTGCAATAAAATGCTCAATAACCTCATTATTTGCTCCCTGATATTTTTATTCCCACTTCACTCATATCATTTTTCTTTTAATTGCCAAAAAATGACCTTTTTTTCTGACCTTAATCTGGGACATGATGCAATAAAATCATCAATACCCTCATTAATCTCTTCCTGATATTATTAATTGTCACTTCACTCATCTCCTTCATCATATTTTTCTTTTATTTGCCAAAAAAATGACCTCTAAAATCCCCCCCATCTCTCCAGGCCCAACCCAACCCCAGGGTTGGAGTCTCAGCTACGACTGGTGGGAGGAAACAAATCTTGGGTAGTTGGTGCCACTTTGCTGGCTCAGAATGAATAGTTTTGATTTTTACAATTACCCCAGAGAGAGTTTGGGATGTTTTGCTCTCCCAGCAGGACCCTCTGATTGATTTGCAGTCACTTGGGGGGCCCTGGAGAGGAGGGAAGTTGTCAAGGCCAAGCCAAGTGTGCCGGGAAGAGCCTCCCCCAGCAGCAGAAGGAGCAGCCCAGGAGATGCCAATTCCCATTTCCCAAGGCTCATTTCCCAACTTTCCTGTCTCCTGGAATGGCTCCAGATCTTCAGCCACCTCCTCAAGCTGGGAGGAGAAATTGCTTTGCCAAGAGGTGCAATTCCTGACCTGGGGTTGGTTCATCCTCTTCCTGTGAAACAATAAATTCATCTCGAGGCCTTTTGATTCTGAGCTTAGTTTGGGACATGATGCAATAAAATCATCAATAACCTCATTATTTTCTCCCTGATATTTTTATTGTCAATTCACTCCTATAATTTTTCTTTTATTTGCCAAAAAATTCCCTTTATTCTGACCTTAATCTGGGACATGTTGCAATAAATTAATCAATAACCTCATTATTTGTTCCCTGATATTTTTATTGTCACTTCACTCATGTCATTCATTATATTTTTCTTATATTTACCAAAAAATTCCCTTTTTTCTGAGCTTAATTTGGGACACGATGCAATAAAATGCTCAATAACCTCATTATTTGCTCCCTGATTTTTTTATTCCCACTTCACTCATATAATTTTTCTTTTATTTGCCAAAAAATTCCCTTTATTCTGAGCTTAATTTGGGACATGATGCAATAAAATAATCAATAACCTCATTATTTGCTCCCTGATATTTTTATTGTCAATTCACTCATGTCATTCATCATAATTTTCTTTTATTTGCCAAAAAATGACCTTTATTCTGAGCTTAATCTGGGACATGATGCAATAAAATGATCAATACCCTCATTAATCTCTTCCTGATGTTATTAATTGTTACTTCACTCATGTCATTCATTTTATTTTTCTTATATTTGCCAAAAAATTCCCTTTATTCTGAGCTTAATCTGGGACACTTTGCAATAAAATGCTCAATAACCTCATTATTTGCTCCCTGATTTTTTTATTCCCACTTCACTCGTATCATTTTTCTTTTATTTGCCAAAAAATGACCTTTATTCTGACCTTAATCTGGGACATGATGCAATAAAATGCTCAATACCCTCATTAATCTCTTCCTGATATTATTAATTGTCACTTCACTCATGTCATTCATCATATTTTTCTTTTATTTGCCAAAAATTACCATTTTTCTGAGCTTAATCTGGGACACTTTGCAATAAAATCATCAATACCCTCATTATTTGCTCCCTGATATTCTTGTCACTTCACTCATATAATTTTTCTTTTATTTGCCAAAAAATTCCCTTTATTCTGACCTTAATCTGGGACATGTTGCAATAAATTAATCAATAACCTCATTAATCTCTTCCTGATATTTTTATTGTCACTTCACTCATGTCATTCATCATAATTTTCTTTTATTTGCCAAAAAATTCCCTTTATTCTGAGCTTAATTTGGGACACTTTGCAATAAAATTCTCCATAACCTCCTTATTTCCTCCCTGTCTTTTTTATTGCCACTTCACTCATATAATTTTTCTTTTATTTGCCAAAAAATTCCCTTTTTTCTGAGCTTAATCTGGGATATGTTGCAATAAAATCATCAATAACCTCATTAATCTCTTCCTGATATTATTAATTGTCACTTCACTCATCTCCTTCATCATATTTTCCTTTTATTTACCAAAAAAATGACCTTTAAAATCCCCCCCATCTCTCCAGGCCCAACCCAACCCCAGGGTTGGAGTCTCAGCTACGACTGGTGGGAGGAAACAAATCTTGGGTAGTTGGTGCCACTTTGCTGGCTCAGAATGAATAGTTTTGATTTTTCTAATTACCCCAGAGAGGGTTTGGGATGTTTTGCTCTCCCAGCACGTGGGAGGTGGGAACTCAAGGGATGTAGAAGCTCAAGGGAGGTGGGAATTCAACTCAAGGGAGGTGGGAACTCAAGAGGAGGTGGGAACTCAAGAGGGGGTGGGAACTCAAGAGGAGGTGGGAACTCAACTCAGGGAAGGTGGGAACTCAATTCAAGGGAGGTGGGAACTCAACTCAAGGGAGGTGGGAACTCAACTCAAGGGAGGTGGGAACTCAACTCAAGGGAGGTGGGAACTCAACTCAGGGGAGGTGGGAACTCAACTCAAGGGAGGTGGGAACTCAACAGGAAGTGGAAACTCAGGGGAGGTGGGACCTCAGCTCAAGAGGAGGTGGGACCTCAGCTCAAGAGGAGGTGGGAACTCAACTCAAGGGAGGTGGGAACTCAGCTCATGAGGAGGTGGGATCTCAATTCAAGGTCAGGTGGGAACTCAACTCAAGGGAGGTGGAAACTCAAAGGAAGTGGACACTCAACTCAAGGAAAGTGGAAACTCAATGGAGGTGGAAACTCAAATCAAAGGGAGGTGGGAACTCAACTCAAGGGAGGTGGGAACTCAAGAGGAAGTGGAAACTCAAGAGGAGGTGGGAACTCAACTCAAGAGGAGGTGGGAACTCAACTCAGGGGAGGTGGGTACTCAACTCAGGGGAGGTGGGAAATCAACTCAAGGGAGGTGGGAACTCAACTCAAGGGAGGTGGGAACTCAAGAGGAGGTGGGTACTCAACTCAGGGGAGGTGGGTACTCAACTCAGGGGAGGTGGGAAATCAACTCAAGAGGAGGTGGGAACTCAACTCAAGGGAGGTGGGAACTCAACTCAGGGGAGGTGGGAACTCAACTCAGGGGAGGTGGGAACTCCACTCAAGGGAAGTGGGAACTCAGCTCATGAGGAGGTGGGAACTCAACTCAGGGGAGGTGGGAAATCAACTCAAGGGAAGTGGGAACTCAGCTCAAGGGAGGTGGGAACTCAACTCAAGAGGAGGTGGGAACTCAACTCAAGAGGAGGTGGGAACTCAAGAAGAGGTGGGAACTCAACTCAGGGGAGGTGGTAACTCAACTCAGGGGAGGTGGGGACTCAAGGAAAGTGGACACTCAACTCAGGGAAGGTGGAAACTCAATGGAGGTGGTAACTCAACTCAAGGGGAGGTGGAAAATCAAAGGAAGTGGAAACTCAACTCAGGGGAGGTGGAAACTCAACTTAAGGGAGGTGGAAACCCAAAGGAAGTGGAAACTCAACTCAGGGGAGGTGGGAACTCAACTCATGGGAGGTGGAAACCCAAAGGAAGTGGAAACTCAACTCAGGGGACGTGGACACTCAAGGAAGGTGGGAAGTCAAGGGAGTTGGAAACTCAAAGGAGGTGAGAAGGAAAACCAGAGTTGAGCTTTGGCTTTGTGTGAAGTTTATTCTTGAGCTTAACCAGCCCTGCCTTGGGCTTGGCTTGGTGCTGTCTGGTCTCTCTCTGGGCCTTCCAGAGGCTCTGGGGTTGGGAGAGGACAGGAACTGCTGGGGGAGCTGAAGGCACAACCACGACCCTGCTCGAAGCCTCGTTAGCCGAGGAACGGCGGAAGCGTTAATTGGGTGTGTGGGGGGGTGGCAGCTGGGCAGCGATTTCTGCCCCACAGGAGCCCTGCAGGGACTCAGGAGGTGCTGGGAGGTCACCTCTGGGTGGGACACGCTGGGAGAGGAGCTGGTGGGGTGGCATCTTCGGGGCTTGGCGTGGTGGCCCCACTTTACTTCTGTGCAGGAGGCCACAGGTTGGGCTGTTTCACCTGCTGCTGCTCCAGGGGAGGGCATTTCTCAGGGCAGGGAGCTGGCACGGGCACTGGGGGTACCTGGCACTCCTGCTTCTCCTGAGGGCATGGGCTGGGCACGGGGATCTCCTTGACCTCCTGCTTCTCCTGAGGGCATGGGCTGGGCACTGGGATCTCTTTGATCTCCTGCTTCTCCTGGGGACACGGTGTGGGGTCAGGCAGTGGCACAGGGATTGGCACAGGGGTGTCTTTGACCTCCTGCTTCTCCTGAGGACATGGTGTGGGGTCAGGGAGTGGCACAGGGATTGGCACAGGGGTCTCCTTGATCTCCTGCTTCTGCTGGGAACATGGTGTGGGGTCAGGGCAGGGAACAGGGATTGGCACAGGGGTGTCTTTGACCTCCTGTGGGCACGGTGTGGGGTCAGGCAGTGGCACAGGGATTGGCACAGGGGTGTCTTTGACCTCCTGTGGGCACGGTGTGGGGTCAGGCAGTGGCACAGGGATTGGCACAGGGGTGTCTTTGACCTCCTGTGGGCACGGTGTGGGGTCAGGCAGTGGCACAGGGATTGGCACAGGGGTGTTTTTGACCTCCTGTGGGCACGGTGTGGGGTCAGGCAGTGGCACAGGGATTGGTACAGGGGTCTCCTGGCACTGCTGCATTTCTTGGGCGCATGGGGTGGGTTCAGGGCATGAAACTGGGGTTGGCACAGGGGTCTCCTTGCACTCCTGCTTCTCTGGAGGGCATGGAGTGGGCACAGGGATCTCCTTGACCTCCTGCTTCTCCTGGAGGCACGGTGTGGGGTCAGGGCATGGAACAGGGACAGGCACTGGCATCTCCTGGCACTGCTGCTTCTCCTGGGCACTCTCTGCAGCCTCGGGGCAGGTCACAGGAGCTGGCACGGGACTCTCCTGGCACTGCTGCTTCTCCAGCCCACAGGCAGCTGGTTCAGGGCAGGCGACAGGGACTGGCACCGGCAGCTCTTGGCACGACTCTGTTTTCTCTCCTGGGCACGGACCAGCTGTGAAGGTTGGTGGCAACTTGCACTGCTGCTGCTTCTGCTGCTCCTGGGGTGGGCACTGAGGCACCACCACCACGGGGGCTTCTCCTTTGCCTGGTTCCACCACGGGGGTTGGCACGACTTTCTCTGGGCACGTGCCCACGGCTGGGGTTGGATCTGGGCAGGGGGTTTGGAGCTCAGGGTGCTGTTGTGGGCACGGGAGGGGCTCCTGGCTCTGCTTGGAGATGGTTTTGCCCAGGCCAGGGGGGAGGGTGAGCTCCTGCTTGATCTGCATTTGGTTGAGAGACATCTTGGCACGAGACGATCTGCAAGAAAGGCAGAGAGGGTGGTTGGGAGGTTGTTCAGGTTGTCGTGGGGCTGTTGAAGGGCAGCAGGAGGAGGAAACAGCCCCAAAAAACATTCTGAGAAAGGGAGGTGGAAACTCAAATCAGAGGAGGTGGAAGCTCAAGAGAGGTGGAAGTTTGAGAGAGGTGGAAACTCAAGTCAAGGGAGGTGGAAATTCAAGGGAAGGGAAGTGGAAGCTCAAGGGAAGTGGAAGCTCAAGGGAAGTGGAAGCTCAAGGGAAGTGGAAGCTCAAGAGAGGTGGAAACTCAAGTCAAGGGAGGTGGAAATTCAAGGGAAGGGAAGTGGAAGCTCAAGGGAAGTGGAAGCTCCAGGGAAGTGGAAACTCAGCTCAGGGGAGGTGGAAGTTCAAGAGAGGTGGAAACTCAAGTCAAGGGAGGTGGAAACTCAAGTCAAGGGAGGTGGAAACTCAAGGGAAGGGAAGTGGAAGCTCAAGGGAAGTGGAAACTCAGCTCAGGGGAGGTGGAAGTTCAAGAGAGGTGGAAACTCAAGTCAAGGGAGGTGGAAACTCAAGGGAAGGGAAGTGGAAGCTCAAGGGAAGTGGAAGTTCAAGAGAGGTGGCAATTCCAGGGAAGTGGAAGCTCAAGGGAAGTGGAAGCTCAAGGGAAGTGGAAGCTCCAGGGAAGTGGAAACTCAGCTCAGGGGAGGTGGAAGTTCAAGAGAGGTGGAAACTCAAGTCAAGGGAAGTGGAAGCTCAAGAGAGGTGGAAACTCAAGTCAAGGGAGATGGAAATTCCAGGGAAGTGGAAACTCAGCTCAGGGGAGGTGGAAGCTCAAGAGAGGTGGAAGTTTGAGAGAGGTGGAAACTCAAGTCAAGGGAGGTGGAAATTCAAGGGAAGGGAAGTGGAAGCTCAAGGGAAGTGGAAGCTCAAGGGAAGTGGAAGCTCAAGAGAGGTGGAAACTCAAGTCAAGGGAGGTGGAAATTCAAGTCAAGGGAGGTGGAAACTCAAGGGAAGGGAGGTGGAAGCTCAAGGGAAGTGGAAGTTCAAGAGAGGTGGAAATTCCAGGGAAGTGGAAGCTTAAGGGAAGTGGAAGCTCAAGGGAAGTGGAAGCTCCAGGGAAGTGGAAACTCAGCTCAGGGGAGGTGGAAGTTCAAGAGAGGTGGAAACTCAAGTCAAGGGAGGTGGAAACTCAAGTCAAGGGAGGTGGAAACTCAAGGGAAGGGAAGTGGAAGCTCAAGGGAAGTGGAAACTCAGCTCAGGGGAGGTGGAAGTTCAAGAGAGGTGGAAACTCAAGTCAAGGGAGGTGGAAATTCAAGGGAAGGGAAGTGGAAGCTCAAGGGAAGTGGAAGCTCAAGGGAAGTGGAAGCTCAAGGGAAGTAGAAACTCAGCTCAGGGGAGGTGGAACTTCAAGAGAGGTGGAAACTCAAGTCAAGGGAAGTGGAAGCTCAAGAGAGGTGGAAACTCAAGTCAAGGGAGATGGAAATTCCAGGGAAGTGGAAGCTCAAGGGAAGTGGAAACTCAGCTCAAGGGAGGTGGAACTTCAAGAGAGGTGGAAACTCAAGTCAAGGGAGATGGAAACTCCAGGGAAGTGGAAGCTCCAGGAAGGTGGAAACTCAGCTCAAGGGAGGGATAATTCATTTGGTTTGGCCTCTTTTGTGATGGTTTTTGGATTTAACTTGGAATTAGAAGCCCTTCCTGATAAGATTAAGACTCTTTTCAGTCCCAAGAGACAACTCCCCCTTTTGCTCTGGTTTCATCCTGACTTTGTTGAGGATGGGAAGGGTTTGGGTGACCTGTGGCCACTCCTTCATTCATGGGAAGGGTCGAGGTGACCTGTGGCCACTCCTTCATTCATGGGAAGGGTTGGGGTGACCTGTGGCCACTCCTTCATTCATGGGAAGGGTTTGGGTGACCTGTGGCCACTCCTTCATTCATGGGAAGGGTTGAGGGGACCTGTGGCCAGTCCTTCATTCATGGGAAGGGTTGAGGTGACCTGTGGTCAGTCCTTCATTCATGGGAAGGGTTGAGGGGACCTGTGGTCAGTCCTTCATTCATGGGAAGGGTTTGGGTGACCTGTGGTCAGTCCTTCATTCATGGGAAGAGTTTGGGTGACCTGTGGCCAGTCCTTCATTCATGGGAAGGGTTTGGGTGACCTGTGGCCAGTCCTTCATTGATGGGAAGGGTTGGGGTGACCTGTGGCCAGTCCTTCATTGATGGGAAGGGTTGGGGTGACCTGTGGCCAGTCCTTCATTGATGGGAAGGGTTGAGGGGACCTGTGGCCAGTCCTTCATTCATGGGAAGGGTTGAGGGGACCTGTGGCCAGTCCTTCATTGATGGGAAGGGTTGAGGTGACCTGTGGTCAGTCCTTCATTCATGGGAAGGGTTTGGGTGACCTGTGGCCACTCCTTCATTCATGGGAAGGGTTGGGGTGACCTGTGGCCAGTCCTTCATGGGAAGGGTTTGGGTGACCTGTGGCCAATCCTTCATTGATGGGAAGAGTTGAGGTGACCTGTGGTCAATCCTTCATTCATGGGAAGGGTTGAGGGGACCTGTGGTCAGTCCTTCATTGATGGGAAGAGTTGAGGTGACCTGTGGTCAGTCCTTCATTCATGGGAAGGGTTGAGGTGACCTGTGTCCAATCCTTCATTCATGGGAAGAGTTTGGGTGACCTGTGGTCAGTCCTTCATTGATGGGAAGGGTTGAGGGGACCTGTGGTCAGTCCTTCATTGATGGGAAGGGTTGGTATGACCTGGGTTGGGGTCACCTGTGGCCAGTCCTTCATGGCAAGGGATGAGGTGACCTGTGACCCATCCTTCAAAGTGCCATGAAAGGGATGACCAATGATAAGGTGTCTCTGGATGGTCATGGCCACCAATGACACCTGTGACCTGCATGACTCACACCCATCAGGAGACATTTCTGCTCCCAAGGCTGGTCCTGACCATCTGGGGAACAGTTTTGTGGCTGCTGAAGGCAGGACCAGGCTCAGTTGGGCTGTGGGACCATCTTTGCTAAAGCCTGTGCTGCTTCTTTTCTAAAAACCAACCCAAAGGCACCAATGAAAGGGGAGAATTTCAAAAGTGGGGCTGGAAGGGGGCATTTTGGAGTCCTCTCCACTCAGGACACCCCACCAGGGAGCTGTGGGCAAGAGAAGGAGTGTGGAAACTCCTTCTGCCTCCACCCTGTGGTTGCTGCTCCTCTCAGCACATCTTCAAAGTCAACCCACCCCTCTCTTCTCCTTCCTCCAGATCAAGATCTCTTCTCCTTCCTCCAGACCAAGATCTCTTCTCCTTCCTCCAGACCAAGATCTCTCCTCTCTGGCCAATCTTTAATCAGGACCTGATAAGATCTTTCAATCTTTCAACCAATGAATGTACTTCTTCTACCATGGTTGGCATGAAGGAGGCAACACACCAGGAATTCTTCCATCCTCCTCCTCCCTCATGCCCCAAATCTCTTTTTCTAAATTAATTCTCTGTTGGAATGGAAGTTCTGACATTTTTTTTGTTCTAAACAGCAGAGCCACAGGAATCAGTTTGGCAGCAGCTTTAGGAGGCCACAACTCTCCCTCCCTGGAGGCACCAAAACCCAACATCATTTCATCTGCTCTGCCTTTCAGAAAGGGTCTAATTTAGCACTTCCCCACCCTCAGATTTCCACCCAGTCTGGATTCACCTTTCCAGAGCAATTTCTGGGCTGTTTCTCCTCCCCACGACTTCTCCCCTTTCCAAGAATCATTTTGCATCTCCAAAAGGACTGAAACTTCTTCTACCATGGTTGGCATGAAGGAGGCAACACACCAGGAATTCTTCCATCCTCCTCCTCCCTCATACCCCAAATCTGTGTTTTTCTAAATTAATTCTCTGCTGGAATGGAAGTTCTGACAACATTTTTTTTGTTCTAAACAGCAGAGCCACAGGAAAATCAGTTTGGCAGCAGCTTTAGGAGGCCACAACTCTCCCTCCTTGGAGGCACCAAAACCCAACATCATTTCATCTGCTCTGCCTTTCAGAAAGGGTCTAATTTAGCATTTCCCCACCCTCAGATTTCCACCCAGTCTGGGTTCACCTTTGCAGAGCAATTTCTGGGCTGTTTCTCCTCCCCACAACTTCTCCCCTTTCCAAGGAACATTTTGCATCTTTGAAGGACTGAAACTTCTCCTGCCATGGTTGGCATGAAGGAGGAAACACACCAGGAATTCTTTCATCCTCCTCCTCCTCCCTCATGCCCCAAATCTCTTTTTCCAAAAGAATTCTCTGCTGGAATGGAAGTTCTGACATTTCTTTTTGTTCTAAACAGCAGAGCCACAGGAAAATCAGTTTGGCAGCAGCTTTAGGAGGCCACAACTCTCCCTCCCTGGAGGCACCAAAACCCAACATCATTTCATCTGCTCTGCCTTTCAGAAAGGGTCTAATTTAGCATTTCCCAACCCTCAGATTTCCACCCAGTCTGAGTTCACCTTTGCAGAGCAATTTCTGGGCTGTTTCTCCTCCCCACGACTTCTCCCCTTTCCAAAACACCTCTTTGAAAACCTCCCCCACCCTGAAGAACCCCCCCAAGACGCAGCAGAATCCTCTGACTTACCCCGAGCAGCCCAGAGGGAGCAGCACCAAGGTTGGAGTGGATGGTGGAGCAGGTGGATTTGAGAACTTTTATAGGGTTTCAAAGCCCTGCCTTGTGGGAGTGAGTGTCCTCCTGGCTGATGAGCTCATTCTTTCACAACTGCATTTCCTCCACAACCTGGTTCTACACGTAGGCACCTTGCAGAGAGGACTCCTCTGATGGCCCCTGACTAATCCAATGTCACACAGAAGAGTTGGGTGGGACTAAAGGTCAGACCCTCAGGTTTGGGTATTTGTTGAAGCTCCCAGTGAGATAAAAGGGCTTGGGTGGGTTCTGGGGGTCACTTCATCCCATCCAGGAGTCTCTTCACATCATCTCAGTTCACCTGATGTCTTTGTGGTTTAGGAGAGGGGGTTAATTAGTCCTTCTCTCATCAATGAACTCTCTAAAAGGACTTTATTGTGAGTGTAAAACCTTGGGATGGAGGAGTTGGTTTCTTCCCCAGGAAGATCTTCGGAGATTCTACTTTCATTTCAGAACAGATAATTTTGAATCATCAGGTGGAGTTTCCTCCTGGAAAGGGTGGGGAGGCCTTGGAAGGGGCTGCCCAGGGAGGGGGTGGAGTCCCCACCCCTGGAGGTGTCCATGGAATGACAGGACATGGCACTGGGTGACAAGGTGGGGATGGGGCACAGGGTGGACTTGACAAGGTGGGGATGGGGCACAGTTGGGAATGGGACACAGGATGGACTTGACAAGGTGGGGATGGGGCACAGGGTGGACTTGACAAGGTGGGGATGGGGCACAGGATGGACTTGACAAGGTGGGGATGAGGAACAGGATGGACTTGACAAGGTGGGGATGGGGGACAGGATGGACTTGACAAGGTGGGGATGAGGAACAGGATGGACTTGACAAGGTGGGAATGGGACACAGGGTGGACTTGACAAGGTGGGAATGGGACACAGGGTGGAGTTGACAAGGTGGGGATGGGACACAGGGTGGACTTGACAAGGTGGGGATGGGGGACAGGATGGACTTGACAAGGTGGGGATGGGGCAGAGGATGGACTTGACAAGGTGGGAATGAGGAACAGGATGGACTTGACAAGGTGGGGATGGGGCAGAGGGTGGAATTGATGCTCCTGGAGGTCTTTTCCAACCTCAGGGATTCTGGGATTTGGGAATTCATGTCATTCCCCATGGCTGAGGAGAAGACAAAGCTCCCACCCCTCTCAGTGTGACAGGACACTGAGTTTATCTCCACGGATCATGTGACAACCAAAGGGATTTTTAATGGTCTCCAAGATCTGCCACATCCAAATGGAATTGGAAACAAGTCCCTGTGACAACCAAAGGGATTTTTAATGGTCTCCAAGATCTGCCACATCCAAATGGAACTGGAAACAAGTCCCTGTGACAACCAAAGGGATTTTTAATGGTCTCCAAGATCTGCCACATCCAAATGGAATTGGAAACAAGTCCCTGTGACAACCAAAGGGATTTTTAATGGTCTCCAAGATCTGCCACATCCAAATGGAATTGGAAACAAGTCCCTGTGACAACCAAAGGGATTTTTAATGGTCTCCAAGATCTGCCACATCCCAATGGAATTGGAAACCCATCCCAGAAGAGCATCTGAAAAGATGTTTCAATCCAAAGGGAACCAAAGGGGGTTTCTCACATAAGCAGTTTGTTCCCTGACTATTATCCCATGGGAAAAACACTCATGGAGTGAAAACAACCCCCTGCTTAGGACCCTCCAGAGCTCAGGGACCAATCAGGAGCAGCCCCTGCTGGGGAGGGGAGGGTTATTTTCAGCAGCAGAGCTGAATTTCGTCACATTTTCTTGTCTTTGGTGTCATCTTGGGATTCCACCAGAGCTTTGTAGCAGCTGCAATCCTTGCAACAGGCTGAGCCTGTCCCTGTCCCCACCTGGAATTCCTGGGCAGAAGATGGAAGAAGCTGCTCCCAGCTGGGCTGGGACTTCCTCTCTTAATGATCCTTTGGCAACAGGACACCAGAAGTTGGGACCAGAAGGTGACTTTGTGTGGGTGATTCCCCCTCTGACCTCCTGCCAGGTGAGGTCCTGCCTTGCTGGACCCTCAGCCCAAGCCCAAAGCCTGACTGAGGCCTCTCCAGCTGCTCCACTGGGACAAATTCCAGCTGGAGCTCTGCTGAAGGACACTTTGCAGTGGTGGAGAACCTGCCTGGCTGCTTTCTAGGCAGCTTTGTGGTTCTCACCACAGTCCTGGTGCTGAGATGGGCTCCTGGATATCACCCTTCAAAGCTGGGAGAGGGAGGGACTGAGATCAGACTCATGAAATCAATTATGGTTGTCATTACCCCATCCCTGGAAGTGTCCAAGGCCAACTTGGAGCAACCTGGGACAGTGGGAGGTGTCCCTGCCCATAGCAGGAGGTGGGACTGGAGGATCTTGAAGGTTCCTTCTAATCCAAACCATTCCAGGATTTCATGTGCTGGTTGAGAAGGGATATCAGGGATAAATCCTCCCCTGGGAGGGTGGGCAGGCCCTGGCACAGGTTATTCCATGGATTCCCCATCCCTGGGAGTGTCCAAGGCCACATTGGACCAACCTGGGCTGTGGGACTTATCCCTATCCATGTTCTAGAGGATCCTTAAGGTTCCTCCCAACCCAAACCATTCCATGTGCTGGTTTAGATGGGACATCAGGGATAAATCCTGCCCTGGGAGGGTGGGCAGAGCCTGGCACAGGTTATTCCATGGATTCCCCATCCCTGGAAGTGTCCATGGCCACGTTGGACCAACCTGGGCTGTGGGACTTGTCCCTATTCATGTTCTAGAGGATCCTTCAGGTACCTCCCAACCCAAACCATTCCATGTGCTGGTTTAGGTGGGACATCAGGGATAAATCCTTCCCTGGGAGGGTGGGCAGGCCCTGGCACAGGTTGGGCACAGAAGCTGTGGCTGTTCCAACCCTGGAAGTCTCCAAGGACAGGCTGAACAGAGCTTGGAACAACCTGGTCTTAGTGGGAGGTGTCCCTGCCCATGGAAGGCGATGGACCAGGACGATCTTTAAGGTCCCTCCCAACCCAAACCATTCCATGATTCCATGGGCTGGTTTAGATGGGACATCAGGGATAAATCCTGCCCTGGGAGGGTGGGCAGGCCCTGGCACAGGTTGGGCACAGAAGCTGTGGCTGTTCCATCCCTGGAAGTGTCCAAGGAGGGGTTGGAGCAACCTGGGACAGTGAAAGGTGTCCCTGCCCATCATCTCATGATCTTTAAGGTCCCTCCCAACCCAAACCATCCCAGGATTGTGGCAGAACACCTGGAGATGATGGAGCAGTTGGGTCTGAGAGGAGACAGGGGATTTTATCAGCCCCAATGTCACCTCTGAAGTTTTGTGCATGGTCAGCTCAGATCTTGGTTGTGTCCCTGCACCTGAGAGAGACTCTGGTGGAGGAACATCAAGGCAAGAGGTCTCCAGCCACAGCTCTGTGTTGGTGGGGCTTGGAGAAACGTGGTCCATGGGAGGTGTCCCTGCCCATGGAAGGAGATGGAACTGGATCATCTTTATGGTCCTTTCCAACCCAAACCATCACAGGATTGTGACTGAACATCTGGAGAGGATGGAGCAGTTGGGTCTGAGAGGAGGCAGGGAATTTTATCAGCCCAAATGTCACATCTGAAGTTTTGTGCAACATCCCCCAGTGACTGGGCATGGTCAGGTCAGAGCTTGGTTGTGTCCACCCATCAGAGCCCCTGAGAGAGACTCTGGTTGGTGGAACACCAAGGCAAGAGCTCTCCAGCCACAGCTCTGTGTTGGTGGGGCTTGGAGCAACCTGGTCCGTGGGAGGTGTCCCTGGTCCATGGGAGGTGACCCTGGTCCATGGGAGGTGTCCCTGGTCCATGGGAGGTGACCCTGGTCCATGGGAGGTGTCCCTGGTCTATGGGAGGTGTCCCTGCCCATGGCAGGGGTGGAATGAGATGGTCTTTGTGGTCCTTTCCAACCCAAACCATCCCAGGATTGTGACTGAACACCTGGAGAGGATGGAGCAGTTGGGTCTGAGAGGAGACAGGGAATTTTATCATCTGAAGTTTTGTGCATGGTCAGGTCAGATCTTGGTTGTGTCCACTCATCAGAGCCATGAGAGAGACTCTGGTAGAGGAACACCAAGGCAAGAGCTCTCCAGCCACAGCTCTGTGTTGAGACACTGTTGTTATTTCAGCAAGACTTGAGGTTTTTGGGGCTATTTCACCCTCCAATTGAAAGGCCCAACTTGCAACAGGGAGCAATTAAAGCCAATCACTTTCCATAGCTGGAAGGGAGACAACCTGAACCACGTCTGGAGATCAGAAGGTGCCCTGACCTTAAACACTGCTTTGGATCCAGCTCTGGAGACACTCCTGGAGGTCACTTCTGCAGCAACCTCAGCAGAAAAACGTTGGCTGTTGTCCCAAGAGGTTCTGAACTCAGCCCTTGGACAGGGAGGGGATGCTCTTCCCGGGCTGGAGGTGGAATTGCTTTTCCCATCCTTGGGAATTGCACAAAGGTTATTTTTAGACTCAAAGAGCCACATGTAGTGAAATCCTCTTGGTGAAACCTTCAGGAAGGACGGGAGGAACGTGCCTGGAGTGGGGTGGGAACTCCTTTGGAGCTCTCACCTGGTGGAACCCAACTCAGCTCCCAGTAGATCCCACAGTTGTGCCACTAATCCCAGGGAGTACAACACCCCAAACAGGAAAATTGCTGCTCTGAGACCATCCTTCCCAGACTGAAAATGCTCCTCCAGCTCCCACAGGTCTTGGGCAGGGGTTGTGCTGCTGTCAAAGGCACTTCAAATTCTGCTCAGGTCTTTATGTCCCCCCAGAAGTCCAAGATTCCCTTTGGGAGGTGGCAGCAGCTCTTCCAGCAGCTCCCAAGGGATCTGTCACTTTGGGGTATCATCGAGGTGACACCTCGACACCTCCAAGGGTCCTGAAGCTCCTACAAAAAGGCTTCACTGTACAAAAAAATAAGATTCAGCTTTTTATTTCCATCTGGAGACCCCTGCAGAGAACCTGAGCTGTGCTCCAACCCTCAGGACTACGTGGGATGGTCCTTGACTCTTTGCCACCCCATGGTTTGAACCTTTGTGCCCAGAAAAAAATGATCTGAGGACACTCCTGCCCTCCTGGATTTCAAGGCTTGCTGTGATTCACCACTGGCCCAACTGGCTCTGCCAGGAGGCTTAATTAGCCTGTCTCGTTACAACCCCATCTTGCTTTTTATTAGTGTGTCTGTCATCATTTCAGGGTGGACATCATGATTAACTCACCTCACGAGACAAAGGACTTAATTACCTGGTACTGGAGGCCCCAGTATCGGTCTGTCTGCCTGGGCCACCAATCACTGGAACATCTTCTCTCCCAGGGCTGGACACCAAGATTTGGGGTTGCCCCATCCCTGGAAGGGTCCAAGGCCAGGTTGGAGCAACCTGGGCTGGTGGAGGGGGTTGAAGAGAAGCTGGAGGGGCTCCAGAGGAGCTGGAGAGGGGCTGATCATCAGGAACTGGAGTGACAGGACAAGGAATGGGCTCAGACTGACAGAGGGGAAATTTGGGTTGGATTTTGGGCAGGAATTGGGCCCCATGAGGGTGGGCAGGACCTGGCCCAGGTTATTCCATGGATGTTCCATCCCTGGAAGTGTCCAAGGCAAGGATGGACCAACTTGGGACAGTGGGAGGTGTCCCTGCCCATGGATTGGAACTGGATGGGCTTTAAGGTCCCTTCCAACCCAAACTCTGCTGCAGGAGATCAGGAGCTGCTCACCCACCAAGGGCTGCAGGTTCCAAGCCCTGGATAGGAAAGATCCTTCAATTAATTTCTCTCTGTTATTTCAGAGGGATCAAAAGCCTGAAAAAGGCTGAGAAAATTGGGAATGCTCAGCCTGGAGAGGAGAAGGTTGTGTGGAGACCTCAGAGCACCTTCCAGGACCTGGAGGGGCTGCAGAGGAGCAGGAGAGGGGCTGATCATCAGGAACTGGAGTGACAGGACAAGGGATGGGCTCAGACTGACAGAGGGGAAATTTGGGTTGGATTTGGGGAAGGAATTGGGCCCTGGGAGGGTGGGCAGGACCTGGCAGAGATTATTCCATGAATTCCCCATCCCTGGACGTGTCCAAGTCTAGCCTGGAGCAACCTGGACTAGTGGAAAGTGTCCCTGCCCATGGACTGGAACAAGATGACCTTTAATGTCCCTTCCAACCCAACCCATTCTGTGGTTCTGTGACCTCTTCCTTTAATTCTTTTTCCTGCAATTCTTCCCCTGAGCTTCCCATGGACCAGACAGTTCCCACCAAACTCATCCCCCTGGATTATCTTCCCAGCTCTCAGGAGACACCCACTCAGCTCAGTCACTGCAGCTCTGCCACAAAACCTCTGCCACAAACTCACCAACCTTCTTCTTTAAAGCCTCTTCCACATTTTAATCCCAATTTTCTGATTTTTGCAGCCTGGTCCTGACTATCCCTGAGCAGCTCCTTGAAAATCCTCCCCTAAAGCCTCCCTAAACTGATTCCAAAATGCTCCTTCAGAGTCACCTCTCATGGAAAACCCACTGGGCACTCTCCAGTTGTCCATCACATCATCAAAGAGCTTCATTCCCACTTGCTTCATTCCCTCCCTGGGCTTCAGGAATGAACTTGTTGGAGCCTTGGGCCTGTCATGAACCTTCTCCAGGTTTTTCCAGGACATGGATTTGGAAAGCAGAGCAACCTTGGATGGTCATTCTGGCTTTGGGCTCCTCTTTGCAGCTGGAGAACAACATCAAACTGAGGTCCAGGACCACCTTTGAGGCTTTTTCCTCTTGGAAAAGGACAAGACACTTCCTTGGTGGAGCATCAGCTTCCTGGAGGTCCTGAGGAAACCTCTTGGGAAAGGACAAGACACTTCCTTGGTGGAGCATCAGTTTCCTGGAGGTCCTCAGGAAACCTCTTGGAAAAGGACAAGACACTTCCTTGGTGGAGCATCAGCTTCCTGCAGGTCCTGAGGAAACCTCTTGGAAAAGGACAAGACACTTCCTTGGTGGAGCATCAGCTTCCTGGAAGTCCTGAGGAAACCTCTTGGAAAAGGACAAGACACTTCCTTGGTGGAGCATCAGCTTCCTGGAAGTCCTGAGGAAACCTCTTGGAAAAGGACAAGACACTTCCTTGGTGGAGCATCAGCTTCCTGGAAGTCCTGAGGAAACCTCTTGGAAAAGGACAAGACACTTCCTTGGTGGAGCATCAGCTTCCTGGAAGTCCTGAGGAAACCTCTTGGGAAAGGACAAGACACTTCCTTGGTGGAGCATCAGCTTCCTGGAGGTCCTGAGGAAACCTCTTGGAAAAGGACAAGACACTTTCTTGGTGGAGCATCAGCTTCCTGGAGGTCCTGAGGAAACCTCTTGGAAAAGGACAAGACACTTCCTTGGTGGAGCATCAGCTTCCTGGAGGTCCTCAGGAAACCTCATGGATTTGGGATATTGGTTTAAAATGGATTTCCATCTTACAATTTAGTTGGAATAAATTTGCTTTCTGCTTTCCAAGTTGGGATCATCTGGCAAGTTCTGAGTGATGACAAGGACACCAAAGGGCCACGGATCAGGGGTGGGATCTTCTGGCAAGTTCTGAGTGATGACAAGGACCCAAAACTTCCACAGATCAGGGTTGGGATCTTCTGGAAAGTTCTGAGTGATGGAAAGGACCCCAAACTGCCACAGATCAGGGTTGGGATCATCTGGCAAGTTCTGAATGATGACAAGGATCCAAAACTGCCACAGATCAGGGTGGGATCATCTGGCAAGTTCTGAGTGATGACAAGGACCCAAAGGGCCACAGATCAGGGTTGGAATCATCTGGCAAGCTCTGAGTGATGAAAAGGACACCAAAGTGTCACAGATCAGGGGTGGGATCATCTGGCAAGTTCTGAGTGATGAAAAGGACCCCAAACTGCCACAGATCAGGGGTGGGATCATCTGGCAAGTTCTGAGTGATGAGAAGGACCCCAAACTGCCACAGATCAGGGGTGGGATCATCTGGCAAGTTCTGAGTGATGAGAAGGACCCCAAACTGCCACAGATCAGGGGTGGGATCTTCTGGCAAGTTCTGAGTGATGGAAAGGATCCAAAACTGCCACAGATCAGGGTTGGGATCTTCTGGCAAGTTCTGAGTGATGGAAAAGGACCCCAAACTGTCACAGATCAGGGGTGGGATCTTCTGGCAAGTTCTGAGTGATGAAAAGGACCCAAAACTGCCACAGATCAGGGTTGGGATCATCTGGCAAGTTCTGAGTGATGGAAAGGACCCCAAAGGGCCACAGATCAGGGGTGGGATCATCTGGCAAGTTCTGAGTGATGAGAAGGATCCAAAACTGCCACAGATCAGGGTTGGGATCATCTGGCAAGTTCTGAGTGAGGAAAAGGACCCCACAGTGCCACAGATCAGGGGTGGGATCATCTGGCAAGTTCTGAGTGATGACAAGGACCCCAAAACTGCCACAGATCAGGGGTGGGATCATCTGGCAAGTTCTGAGTGATGAAAAGGACCCCAAACTGTCACAGCTCAGGGTTGGGATCTTCTGGCAAGTTCTCAGTGATGAAAAGGACCCCAAAGTGCCACAGATCAGGGTTGGGATCATCTGGAAAATTCTGGGTGAGGAAAAGGACCCCAAACTGCCACAGATCAGGGGTGGGATCTTCTGGCAAGTTCTGAGTGATGAAAAGGACCCCAAACTGTCACAGATCAGGGGTGGGATCATCTGGCAAGTTCTGAGTGATGGAAAAGGACCCCAAACTGCCACAGATCAGGGTTGGGATCTTCTGGCAAGTTCTGAGTGATGGAAAAGGACATTGAGCAGATGAATATCCCTTTTTAGGAGGGGCAATTCTTGGTCTTGGAGCTCCAGAAGGACTTGCCTTGGATCTTTCCATGAGTTCCATGAGCTGCAGTGAGTTGGTTATCACATCAATCCCAATCCTGAACTCCCAGATTTGCTACGTGGATGAATCCAAGGCAAAGCTCAGCTCCCAAAGGTTTCTCCCCCCTCTTTGGAAGCTCAGCTGGAGTTCATGGCTGGGAGAAAGTTGTGGTGCAACTTCCCCAGCTCAACTCGGGGGCATTTTCCAAGCCAACAGGTCCATAATGAGCAGATTTTCTAGCAGAGATTGACCCCCCACTGAGCCTGGAAGCGACCAGAACAAAGAGCTCCGCGGGGCTGTTAATTGCAGAAAACAAGAGTTCATTAAGCAATAAAAGCCTTTGGGAATGAGGCAAGAAGGAGTCGGAGTGAGGAGTGAGGAGAGTCTCATTCTCAGGCAACTCAGAGGCGGCGTTTCGCCTTCAGCGCCGTGAAATCATCCAAGGAGGGAATTTACTGCTCTCTGGGAGAAGAACATGAGAGGTTTTATTATCCGGGGCTTTGGAATTGCGCTTCTGATAGGCTGGAAAAGCTTCTTCTGGGCTTCTCCTGCTGTTCCCTTTGTGGTCCTGCCCTGCTCAGACCTCTCTGCCCCCTCTGGGCACCGACTGAACAGACTCACCAGCCTGGGAAGGGCACAAAGTGCAGCCCAACTGCTCTTTAGATGTGCATTTGCCATGCCCAGAATTGGGGAATGGTGGAGTGGTTTGGGTTGGGAGGGACCTGAAAGAGCATCGAGACACCTCCCATGGACCAGGTTGCTCCAAGCCCCACCAACACAGAGCTGGGGCTGGAAAGCTCTTCTTGCCTTGATGTTCTTCCACCAGAGTCTCTCTCAGGTGCAGGGACACAACCAAGCTCTGAGCTGACCATGCACAAAACTTCAGAGGTGACATTGGGGCTGATGAAATTCCCTGTCTCCTCTCAGACCCAACTGCTCCATCCTCTCCAGGTGTTCAGCCACAATCCTGGGATGGTTTGGGTTGGAAAGGACCATAAAGATGATCCAGTTCCATCTCCTTCCATGGGCAGGGACACCTCCCATAGACCAGGGACACCTCCCACAGACCAGGTTGCTCCAAGCCCTGTCCAACCTGGCCTGGGACACTTCCAGGGATGGGGCAGCCACAGCTGTTCTGCCCAACCTGTGCCAGGACCTGCCCACCCTCCCAGGGCCCAATTCCTTCCCAAAATCCAACCCAAATTTCCCCTCTGTCAGTCTGAGCCCATCCCTTGTCCTGTCACTCCAGTTCCTGATGAACTGGAGCTTTTTTCCCTCTCCAGCTTCCCTGAAGCCCCTTCAGATCCTGGAAGGTGCTCTGAGGTCTCCACACAACCTTCTCCTCTCCAGGCTGGACATTCCCAATTTTCTCAGCCTTTTTCAGGCTTTTGATCCCTCTGAAATAACAGAGAGAAATTAATTGAAGGATCTTTGATATCCAGGGCTTGGAACCTGCAGCCCTTGGTGGGTGAGCAGCTCCTGATCTCCTGCAGCAGAGTTTGGGTTGGAAGGGACCTTAAAGCCCATCCAGTTCCAATCCATGGGCAGGGACACCTCCCGCTGTCCCAGGGTGCTCCAAGCTGGCCTTGGACACTTCCAGGGATGGAACATCCATGGAGTAACCTGGAGATCCTCTCCACCCTCATGGGGACCAATTCCTGCCCAAAATCCAACCCAGATTCCCCCTCTGTCAGTCTGAGCCCATCCCTTGTCCTGTCACTCCAGTTCCTGATGAACTGGAGCTTTTTTTCCTCTCCAGCTTCCCTGGAGCCCCTTCAGGTCCTGGAAGGTGCTCTGAGGTCTCCACACAACCTTCTCCTCTCCAGGCTGGACATTCCCAACTTTCCCACCCTGTCTCTTTAGGGTTACAGTTACTGGGTGGTTGTGGAGAGAAGAGGAGCAGAAGAAGAGACAACTATTTAATTTTATTAAGATTTAAACTGTCCCTGCACGAGAATATTCAAGTTCCAGGAGGGACCATATTTAGAGCTATTTTTTCCACACAATTTAGAACTTACACACACCCTGCAAACCATCCAACATCATCCAGTTATAGATAATTATTAAGTAATTAAAATTTCCTAAAAATTGCTGGATCTAAACAGTGATAATGCAACTTATTTTAACTTTATTAAAGAGTTGTATTAATGTCACTCCACGGAGTTTCTGCAGCTTCATTTTTTGCTTCTGCACCAGCTCAAGGTCTTTGGACAAACTCCATTCTTGTCTTAGAAGCTCCACCTGCAGGTTTGCCAGCCTGAAAATGTGTGAATCCCAATCCCTGCCAGGCACGGGGAGGTGCCCTCTCAGTGCCCCCTCTGGAGGTTGAACAGCCCCAACTCCTCACCCCTCATCAGGGAGATGCTCCAGGACTTTCAGCATCTTTGTCACCCTCTGCTGGTCCTACTCCAGGAGCTCCATGTCCCTCCTGTCCTGAGGAGTCCAGAAGTGGATCCTGCTGAGCCTCACACTGGGCAGAGGGGCAGGAGAACTCCCTGCCCTGCTGGCACTGCCCTTCCTGATTCCCCAGGGTGCCCCTTTGCCCTCAGGACAGGGACAGCTTGTCACCCACCAGGTCCCCTCTCCAGCAGGTCACCCTCACCCTGTGCTGGTGCCAGGGATGGTCCTTCCCTGGTGCAGAACGACGAGAAGCCTCCAGACATCAGAGTCCTGTGAGACAAAGACGTTGAGACGGGTCTGATGGGGGGTTTGAACAATTTTCCTGGAGGGAAAGGCGATCCCAGGGCGCTTTGCCACCTCCCAGCAGCTGGTTCTGCCAGGCTGCAGCTGGATCTGTGTGCCAATGCTGCGCCCTGGTGGGTGGAGAGACTCGAGTTCTCCTGGCAAGAGAGACATTGAGGGACCTGAGCGTGTCCAGAGAAGGGAAAGGGAGGGAGAAGCAGGAGGAGGGTCTGGAGAACTCCTGAGGAGCTGGGGGGGGCTCAGGCTGGAGAAAAGGAGGCTCAGGGGGGACCTTCTGGCTCTGCAATCCCTGAGGGATCCAGGGCAAGGGTGGGATCTTCTGCCAGGGAAGAGGGACAGGCCAAGGGCAAGGGTGGGATCTTCTACCAGGGAAGAGGGACAGGCCAAGGGCAAGGGTGGGATCTTGTGCCAGGGAACAGGGACAGGCCAAGGGCAAGGGTGGGATCTTCTGCCAGGGAACAGGGACAGGCCAAGGGAAGGGTGGGATCTTCTCCCGGGGGGACCTTCTGGCTCTCTGCAACTCCCTGATGGATCCAAATGGGTTTGGTGAGCAGGAGCTCCCCAGGGATGGACATAAAGGGGAGGAGAGACCCAGGAGGGTTCCCATGGTGTGGAAAGAGGGAAGAAAACCAAAGAGGAAAGATGAGAGTCTTGTGGTGGGTGTTGTTTATTGTCCAAGAGAGACACTGAGGGGCTGGAGGTTGGCCAAGGATGAGAACGGGGCTGGAGCAGCAGGAGGAGGGTCTGGAGAACTCCTGAGGGAGCTGGGGGGGCTCAGGCTGGAGAAAAGGAGGCTCAGGGGGGACCTTCTGGCTCTGCAATCCCTGAGGGATCCAGGGCAAGGGTGGGATCTTCTGCCAGGGAACAGGGACAGGCCAAGGGCAAAGGGCCTCTGGCTGTGCCAGGGCAGGGGCAGGTGGGACAAGAGTAGGAATTCCCTCCTGGTAAGGGTGGTGAGACCTTGGAAGGGGCTGCCCAGGGAGTTTTAGAGCTCAACTCTCCCCTGGAGCTCTTTCTCAAATTCATTGTTTTTTAGTTTGGGTTTTCTTGTTTGTTTGTTTGTTTGTTTCCCAGGGCTAATTTTACACCTCTCAAGGTTTCAACCCAACATCTCATCTCCATCCAGGCAGTTCACTCTTCTTCTTCCATCTCCTTGTGTCTGCCTTGTCCTTCTGCCAGGGCTCTATTTTTGGAGCACTCAGGGAGCTTTGCATTCCTGGGGCTTTGGCTCATGCTCCCAAATTGCTGCTCCTTCACGTTCCTGAGTGATGAAAAGGTGGTGGATTCCCTGATGTCTCACCTGACATCTCCTCCAGGGTGTTTTTCAGCGTCCTCCTGGACTTCTCAATGCCACAGCCCTGTCTAAACTTCTTTGGCTGTTTACAACAGGGTGTTGCAGAGCCAGAAGGTCCCCCCTGAGCCTCCTTTTCTCCAGGCTGAGCCCCCCCAGCTCCCTCAGGAGTTCTCCAGACCCTCCTCCTGCTGCTCCAGCCCCGTTCTCATCCTTGGCCAAGCTCCAGCCCCTCAGTGTCTCTCTTGGACAATAAACAACACCCACCACAAGACTCTCATCTTTCCTCTTTGGTTTTCTTCCCTCTTTCCACACCATGGGAACCCTCCTGGGTCTCTCCTCCCCTTCATGTCCATCCCTGGGGAGCTCCTGCTCACCAAACCCCTTTGGATCCATTAGGGAGTTGCAGAAGATGACCCTGCCCATGGCAAGGAGTGGAATGAGATGGGCTTTAAGGTCCCTTCCAACCCAAACCATTCCAAGATTCCATGAGCTGAGTTCTATTGGATATCAGGGATAAATCCTTCCCTGGGAGGGTGGGCAGGCCCTGGCACAGGTTGGGCAGAGGAGCTGTGGCTTCTCCATCCCTGGAAGTGCCCAAGGACAGCTTGGATGGGGCTTGGAGCAACCTGAGATAGCAGAAGGTTTCCCTGCTCATGGCAAGGAGTGGAAAGAGATGGGCTTTAAGGTCCCTTCCAACTCAAACCATTCCAGAATTCCATGTGCTGAGTTCTATTGGATATCAGGGATAAACCCTCCCCTGGGAGGGTGGGCAGGCCCTGGCACAGCTTTTCCCAGAAAACCTGTGGCTGCTCCATCCCTGGAAGTGCCCAAGCCCAGGCTGGAGCCACCTGAGATACCAGAAGGTGTCCCTGCCCATGGCAAGGAGTGGAATGAGATGGGATTTAAGGTCCTTTCCAAACCAAAGCATTCCAAGATTCCATGAGCTGAGTTCTATTGGATATCAGGGATAAATCCTGCCCTGGGAGGGTGGGCAGGTCCTGGCACAGGTTGGGCAGAGAAAGCTGTGGCTGCTCCACCCTTGGAAACGTCCAAGGACAGGTTGGACAGGGCTTGGAGCAACCTGAGATACCAGAAGGTGTCCCTGCTCATGGCAAGGAGTGGAAAGAGATGGGATTTAAGGTCGTTTCCAACTCAAACCATTCCAGAATTCCATGAGCTGAGTTCTATTGGATATCAGGGATAAATCCTGCCCTGGGAGGGTGGGCAGGCCCTGGCACAGGTTGGGCAGAGAAGCTGTGGCTGTTCCATCCCTGGAAGTGCCCAAGGGCAGGTTGGAGCAACCTGGGACAGGGGAAGGTGTCCCTGTCCTTGGTCTCCAGGATCTTTAATGTCCTTCCCAACCCAACCCATGGCAGGATTTTATGATTTCTGGGTATTAACAGGAAAGAAAGGCCTGTTGGGATCCAAAACTGGAGTTCAGCTCTGCTGAATTGGAGTTCAGGAAGGTTGAGGTTTCACCTCATGGGTTTTTGGTCAAGGCAGGGACCAATTAGGATTTGTTTGAAGATTTGGGCAGTGCCTGCCTGGACACAGAGTGGAATAAAGGTAATAAAAGTGTGAGCTGCTCTCTCTGGTTCCCAGGGAGGATCCCACCTCCAACCTTTGGAGCTGAGAAGCACCAAAGAGTTCTGGCTTTGGATCAAAGAATCAATTAGTGCAGCAGAGATGCCACAACAAAGCCCCATTCTTGGGGCTCAGGTGAAGATGGACACGCTCAGGGCTGAGCAGGAAGGGTGAGGACTCTCCCCTGCTGGCAAAGGTCCCATTTCCCCCTCTCTGCTTCTTACCCCACGTGGGAGATAATTACTCAGGAGCTCCTAAACTTCCTTATTAATTTTCACTACAAAATTATTCAGGGCCCTTTCTCTTTGCCACAAAAACCTCTTGGGTGGAGCCATTTCTGCAGTCCATGAGAAACCCCATTTTGAAATGAAAATCCTCAGATCCTTCTGCCCTTGGTGTGGGTTTTCAGGTCCCTGTTGATGTCCTTGGAGCCATCAGGAAGAAATTGTCCCTTTTTGGGTACATTTGGGTACATTTGGGTGTATTTCCAGTGACAAATGAAGGGATTGAGAAGATCTTCAGTGACTTCCAAAACCGAATTTCCTTTGATCTGGACTCTGTGTGAGATAAGAAGTTGACTCAGCGAGAAAAGCCACACACGGGACCGGAGGAAGTTTATCTGCTCCTGGTGCTTTTTGTCACCCCTGGCAGTGCCAGTCACAGCTGTGCCAGCTGAGCTGGCAGTGCCAGGGCTGCAGGGCAGGGTGACTGCACCTCGTGCCTCCAATCAGCTGAGAGTCACTGGAGGGTGAATTCCCACTGCTCTGATAACAGGTGACTTCAGTTGGGATCACGGGAGGGTTGGGACACCAAGAGTGAGGGACATCAAGGAGGGGTTGGAGCTGTACCCAACCAAGGAGGTGTTTGAGCTACATCTGCTCAAGGAGAGGTTTGAGCTGCACCCACTGAAGGGGGGGCATTTGAGCTGCACCCACCCAAGGGTGGGATTGGAGTTGCACCCACCCAAGAAGGGGTTTGAGCTGCACCCACTGAAGGGAGGCATTTGAGCTGCACCCACCCAAGGAGGAATTTGAGCTGCACCCACCCAAGGGTGGGATTTGACCTGTACCCACCCAAGGAGTGGATTTGAGCTACACCTGCTCAAGGAGAGGTTTGAGCTGCAGCCACCCAAGAGTGGGATTTGAGTTGTGTCCACCCAAGGGAGGGATTTGAGCTGTGCCCACTCAAGGAGAGGTTTGAGCTGCACCCACTCAAGGTTGGAATTTGACCTGTACCCACCCAAGAAGGTGTTTGAGCTCCATCTGCTCAAGCAGAGGTTTGAACTGCACCCACCCAAGAGTGGGATTTGAGCTGCACCCACCCAAGGAGGTGTTTGAGCTACATCTGCTCAAGGAGAGGTTTGAGCTGCACCCACCCAAGAGTGGGATTTGAGTTGTGCCCACTCAAGGAGAGGTTTGAGCTGCACCCACCGAAGGGGGGCATTTGACCTGCACCCACCCAAGGAGGGGTTTGAGCTGCACCCACCCAAGGAGGGGTTTGAGCTGCACCCACCCAAGAAGGGGTTTGAGCTACATCTGCTCAAGGAGAGGTTTGAGCTTCACCCAACCAAGGAGGGGTTTGAGCTGTACCCACTCAAGGGAAGGATTTGAGCTGCACCCACACAAGGGTTGGGTTTGAGTTGCACCCACCCAAGGAGTGGATTTGAGCTACACCTGCTCAAGGAGAGGTTTGACCTTCACCCAACCAAGAAGGAGCTTGAGCTGCATGGACCCAAGGGGGGAATTTGAGCTGTACCCAACCAAGAAGGGGTTTGAGCTGCATCTGCTCAAGGAGAGGTTTGAGCTGCACCCACTGAAGGGGGGCATTTGACCTGCACCCACCCAAGGGGGGAATTTGAGCTGCACCCACCCAAAAAGGGGTTTGAGCTGCACCCACTCAAGGAGAGGTTTGAGCTGCAACCACCCAAGGGTTGGGTTTGAGTTGCACCCACCCAAGTGGAGCATTTGAGCTGTCTCTGCTCAAGGAGAGGTTTGAGCTGCACCCACCCAAGGGTGGGATTTGAGTTGTGTCCACCCAAGGGAGGGATTTGAGCTGTGCCCACTCAAGGAGAGGTTTGAGCTGCACCCACTCAAGGTTGGAATTTGACCTGTACCCACCCAAGAAGGTGTTTGAGCTCCATCTGCTCAAGCAGAGGTTTGAACTGCACCCACCCAAGAGTGGGATTTGAGCTGCACCCACCCAAGGAGGTGTTTGAGCTACATCTGCTCAAGGAGAGGTTTGAGCTGCACCCACCCAAGAGTGGGATTTGAGTTGTGCCCACTCAAGGAGAGGTTTGAGCTGCACCCACCGAAGGGGGGCATTTGACCTGCACCCACCCAAGGAGGGGTTTGAGCTGCACCCACCCAAGGAGGGGTTTGAGCTGCACCCACCCAAGAAGGTGTTTGAGCTACATCTGCTCAAGGAGAGGTTTGAGCTTCACCCAACCAAGGAGGGGTTTGAGCTGTACCCACTCAAGGGAAGGATTTGAGCTGCACCCACCCAAGGGTTGGGTTTGAGTTGCACCCACCCAAGGAGTGGATTTGAGCTACACCTGCTCAAGGAGAGGTTTGAGCTGCACCCATCCAAGAAGGAGCTTGAGCTGCATGGACCCAAGGGGGGAATTTGAGCTGTACCCAACCAAGAAGGGGTTTGAGCTGCATCTGCTCAAGGAAAGGTTTGAGCTGCACCCACCCAAGGGTGGGATTTGAGTTGCACCCACCCAAGAAGGGGTTTGAGCTGCACCCACCGAAGGAGGAATTTGAGCTGCACCCACCCAAGGGTGGGATTTGACCTGTACCCACCCAAGGAGTGGATTTGAGCTACATCTGCTCAAGGAGAGGTTTGAGCTGCAGCCATCCAAGAGTGGGATTTGAGCTGCACCCACCCAAGGAGGTGTTTGAGCTACATCTGCTCAAGGAGAGGTTTGAGCTGCACCCACCCAAGAGTGGGATTTGAGTTGTGCCCACCCAAGGAGAGGTTTGAGCTGCACCCACTGAAGGGGGGCATTTGACCTGCACCCACCCAAGGAGGGGTTTGAGCTGCACCCACTGAAGGGGGGCATTTGACCTGTAGCCACCCAAGGAGGGGGTTGAGCTGCACCCACTCAAGGAGAGGTTTGAGCTGCAGCCACCCAAGAGTGGGATTTGAGTTGTGCCCACCCAAGGAGAGGTTTGAGCTGCACCCACTCAAGGTTGGAATTTGACCTGTACCCACCCAAGAAGGTGTTTGAGCTGCATCTGCTCAAGGAGAGGTTTGAACTGCACCCACCCAAGGGGGGTTTTGAGCTGTACCCCTCAGGTGGGGCTTTGAGCTGCATCTCCAGGGGAATGGGGTTTGAGCTGTACCCACCCAAGGGTGGGATCTGAGCTGTACCCACCTAAGGGGCACATTTGAACTCCACCAGGAGCTCCTGTTTGCCCTCAGCCCATCCAGTGCCCCGTGTCCAACTTACCCAAACACACCCAGCACCTGCTGGTGGGCACCATGGGGTGGTTGAGAACCTCTACCAGCTCTAACCAGGCAGTGTGAGAAGGACCTGCAGAGCTCAGGGCAGCTCTCCCAGCCCCCAACCCCAAGTGGGGATGGGACCCCACCAGGACACCTCCAAAGACTCTGAATCCAGTGAGACTTCTGGAAACCCCTCCCTATTATTGGGTGCACTCCCAAAGCCCCCGAGGCAGAGGCTGCTGCTCCTCCAAATGCCACTCAGTCCTGCCATGCCAGGGAGGCTCCTGCTCCAGGTAATTACCCTTCCCATGGGAAGCTGCCATCAAACTACTCATTGTCAGGGGTGAGTGTGTTGATGTTCCTCACTCCAAGAGTTGCACACGAGGCAGTTTGGCCCGGGATTTAATGGGATGTGCCGTGGGGACCTCACTCCTCCAAGGCATGTTTAGTGCCTCTATAAAAGCTCTGCTGTTGCTGGGACATCCTGGTCACACCACGAAGATCTTCTCACCAGGAGTTGGGTAAGTTTGGATGCTGAGGCTCTGTGGCTGCTGGAATTTGGGGAGAAGGAAGGAATTCTTTCCTGGGATTGTGGGAAGACACTGGATTGGGTTGCTCAGAGCAGCTTCTCCCATTCCTTGAAGCTCTTTTATCTTGTTTCTTATCCAACACTTCCAGATTCACTTAAATAACTGTCCCTATGAATTTCTCTTTGATCATGAAGGTTCCTTCTCATGAAGATTATTCTCTGGGACATTTTTTTTCTTTTAATTCAGTTTGCAGGATCTGGAATTGGCAGGGTCTGAGGACAGGAAATTTGTTGGGATAGAAGTGCCTTCAAACTGCAAGAGAAATTAGTTATTAGGAAAAAATTCCTAATTAGTTATTAGGAAAAAATTCTGAGGGTGATGAGGCACTGGAACAAGTTGCCCAGAGAAGCTGAAAGCCCTGGAAGTGTCCAAGGTCAGGTTGGATGGAGCTTGGAGCAACCTGGTCTAATGGAAGGTGTCTCTGTCCATGGCAGGGGGTTGGAACTTGATGATCTCTGAGGTCCTTTCCAATCCAGACCATTCCATGATTCTATGAAGTGTTTAAAGCCAGGTGGGATGGGGCTTGGAGCAACCTGGTGACCCAAGGGGGTTGAGATGAGCTGGGCTTTAAGGTCCTCTCCAACCCAAACCCTTCTGGGGTTCTCTGACTGCAAAGTGCCCCTTTATTTCTGCTTTTTTTTTACATAGAAAATGTGATGTTTGGGAAACATCATAAAGAATTGTTTGGAATTGCTGTGAGGACTCTCAAGGTTTTGCTGCTGAGCATCTGAGACACCCCCGAGACATTCCTGAGAGATGGGAGGGAAGTTGGTTGGCGTTAACTTGGTGGTGTTTGAGTTTGGAGGTGCCCAACAGCAACGTGAGGTGGGAATTTGGAGTCCTGGGAGAGCTGTGAGCAGGTTGGGGGTATCATTACCCTCTAATTAGCTTTGGTTCCTTAATGAGCATGAACTTTGGGGTGCTGGGGCTGAGCTGGGACCTTCTGCCTGCCTGTGATGGGACAGCAATGCCTTGGGTGCCCTTTGCCTCTCCTGCTGTGACAGATGTGACCAGAGGTGACCAGAGATCTGGAGCTTCTCGCTGGGTTGGGCTTTTCCCTCAAAGCATCAGCAAGAGTTGCCCACCCAAAGAGGGGAGGTGGGTCAGGAAGGGCTTGATTTGGTGGCTGAAAGGCAGATCTGAGATCAGCCATGCCCTGATGGCCTCCAAGATCACTTGTCCCCCGTGGAGCTCCTGGTGATGGGGAGGGAGGTGGTGCTGGTGAGATTTCAAGTGCTAAATGTGTCTGGTGTTGTCCACTCCTTGACTTCGTGCCATGTTTCAGAGCTGAAAAGGAGGAGGTGGGTCCTCAGCTGCTCCTGGGAGGGGTTTGGGGCACAGGTGGGAGGTGTCTCTGAGGTGCTGGAAGCAGCAGGACCACCAGGAACTCAACTGTCTGAGGGCTCTGCTTCCTTTCATGTCATAGAATTGTGGAATGGGTTGGGTTGGGAGGGACCTTAAAGATCATCTCGTTCCAACTCCCCACTGTGTCCTCCCACCATGTCCTTCCACCATGTCCTTCCACCATGTCCTGTCCTCCCACCTTGCCCTTCCACCATGTCCTCCCACCATGACCTTCCACCATGTCCTCCCACCATGTCCTCCCACCTTGCCCTTCCACCATGTCCTTCCACCATGTCCTTCCACCGTGTCCTGTCCTCCAACCTTGTCCTTCCACCATGTCCTCCCACCATGTCCTTCCACCATGTCCTCCCCCATGTCCTCCCACCTTGCCCTTCCACCATGTCCTTCCACCGTGTTCTTCCACCGTGTCCTACCACCGTGTCCTTCTACCGTGTCCTTCCACCATGTCTCTCCACCGTGTCTTTCCAACATGTCCTTCCACCATATCCTTCCACCGTGTCCTCCAACCTTGTCCTTCCACCATATCCTTCTACCATGTCCTTCCACCATGTCATTCCAACATGTCCTTCCCCCATGTCCTCCCACCATGTCTCTCCCATGTCCTTCCACCATGTCCTTCCACCGTGTCCTTCCACCGTGTCCTCCCACCATGTCCTTCCACCATGTTCTCCCACCGTGTCTTTCCACCACGTCCTTCCACCGGGTCCTTCCACCATGTTTTTCCACCTTGTCCTTCCACCATGTCTCTCCACTGTGCCTTTTCATCGTGTCCTTCCACCATGTCCTCCCACCACGTCCTTCCACCGTGTCCTTCCACCGTGTCCCTCCACCACGTCCTTTCACCGTGTCCTTCCACCGTGTCCCTCCACCATGTCTTTCCACCGTGTCCTCCCTCTGAGGTCCAGAGGAGGGGCAGTCACTGATCTCTGCTCTGTGGGACCAGGGACAGGACCCAGGGAATGGCCTGGAGTTGGGTCAGGGCAGGTTCCTCCTGGAGATAGAAAGAGGTTCTTCCCCCAGAGGGTGGTGGGCACTGAAAGAGCTCCCCAGGGCAGTGGGCACGGCCCCAAGGCTGCCAGGAGACTTTGGATGATCTTCTGGGGCACATGGTGGGACCTTTGGGGATGGACCTGTGCAGGACTAAGGGCTGGACTGGATGAGCCTGGAATTGGGACTCAAAGCTCAGGTTCAGTTGGTTCTTCTCCCCCTCCCCCTGTTCTGTGCCTCTGTCATTCCAGTCCTGCCAAACCCCACCGAGATGTCGTGCCACCTCCACCAGTGCTGCCCTCCTGCCTACCAGACCTCCATGCCCACCATGCTGTACCCTGGCAGACCCTCCGCAGTGCCCCCCTGGCACTCCACGACGTGCATCCCTCAGTGTGTGACCCACCAGGTGTCCAGGCAGCAGCTCCTGTGCCTCTCCCAGCAGCACCTCCCGTCCTCCAGTCTGTGCCTCCAGCAGAAGGTGCCCCAGTGTGTGCCACGGCAGCAGAAGGTGCCCCAGTGTGTGCCACGGCAGCAGCACATCCCCATGGCAGTGCCACACCACCCACCCCTGACCCAGCGTGTCCTGCAGCACCAGAGTGTGACCCAGTGTGTGCCACAGCACCAGGGTGTGACCCAGTGTGTGCCACAGCACCAGAGTGTGACCCAGTGTGTGCCACAGCACCAGGGTGTGACCCAGTATGTGCCACAGCACCGGAGTGTGACCCAGTGTGTGCCACAGCACCAGGGTGTGACCCAGTGTGTGCCAAGGCAGCAGAAGATGCCCCAGCAGTGCCCACTCCACACCGTGCCCCAGCAGCGGAGCGTGCCCAGGTGTGTCACCACGTGTGTGCCAACGGGTGTGAGTGGCACATCCCAGCACCAGGGTGTGACCCAGTGTGTGCCACAGCAGCAGCAAAGTGTGCCCAGGTGTGTCACCACGTGTGTGCCAGCGGGTGGCATGTCCCAGCACCAGGGTGTGACCCAGTGTGTGCCACAGCAGCAGAACGTCCCTGTGGCAGTGCCACACCACCCACCCCTGACCCAGCATGTCCTGCAGCACCAGGGTGTGACCCAGTGTGTGCCACAGCAGCAGCAAAGTGTGCCCAGGTGTGTCACCACGTGTGTGCCAGTGGGTGGCATGTCCCAGCACCAGGGTGTGACCCAGTGTGTGCCCCAGCAGCAGAAGGTGCCCCAGCAGTGCCCACCTGTCACCGTGCCCCAGCAGCGGAGCGTGCCCAGGTGTGTCACCACGTGTGTGCCGCGGCGCCCGTGCGTCACCAAGGGTGTGCCACAGCAGCAAAGTGCCACCAGGTGTGTCCCCCAGCAGTGTGTGACCACCCTGTGCCCCCAGCAGGGCGTGCCCAGGTGTGTCACCACCTGTGTGCCCCAACAGCGAGCGGCCAAGGGGGTCTCCTACCGGTATGTGGTCGCCCAAACCCCCCAGCAAAGTGCCACCTCCGGTGCCCCCCAGCAAAGTGCCACCTCCTCCTACATCCCCCAGCAATGGGTCTCCAGGTGTGTGACCAAGTGTGTCCCTCAGCAAAGTGCCACCGATTGTGCCACCATTTGTGTGCCACAGCAGCAGGGGGAGACAGTTTGTGTCCCTCAGCAGCAAAGTGCCACCAAGAGTGTCACTTATCAAAGTGCCACCAAGTGTGTCCCTCAGCAAAGTGCCACCAAGAGTGTCCCTCAGCAAAGTGCCACTAAGAGTGTCCCTCAGCAAAGTGCCACCAAGTGTGCCACTTATCAAAGTGCCACCAAGTGTGTCCCTCAGCAGCAAAGTGCCACCAAGTGTGTCCCTCAGCAAAGTGCCACCAAGTGTGTCACTTACCAGAGTGTGACCAAGTGTGTCCCCCAGCAGCAAAGTGCCACCAAGTGTGTCACTTCTCGGAGTGCCACCAAGTGTGTCCCTTACCAGAGTGTGACCAAGTGTGTCCCACAGCAATGTGGGACAACTTCTGTTCCTCAGCAGATGATGACCAAGAGTGTCCCTCAACAAGGTGCCACCAAGTGTGTCCCTTATCAGAGTGTCACCAAGTGTGTCCCCCAGCAATGTGGGACAACTTATGCCCCTCAGCAAATGATGACCAAGAGTGTCCCTCAACAAGGTGCCACCAAGTGTGTCCCTTACCAGAGTGTCACCAAGTGTGTCCCTCAGCAAAGTGCCACCAAATGTGTCACTTCTCAGAGTGCCACCAAGTGTGTCCCCCAGCAGCAAAGTGCCATCAAGTCTGTCCCTTATCAGAGTGTGACCAAGAGTGTCCCTCAACAAGGTGCCACCAAGTGTGTCCCTCAGCAGCAAAGTGCCACCAAATGTGTCTCTTACCAGAGTGTGACCAAGTGTGTCCCCCAGCAGCAAAGTGCCACCAAGTGTGGCACTTCTCAGAGTGTCACCAAGTGTGTCCCTCAGCAGAATTGTCACTCAGGTGGAGTGAAAATTTCCAGTCACTCCAAAAAATACATCTCAGCCCCCAAATGGCCGTGGTGAAATGAGCAGGGGAAGACCAAGCCCTGGGAAAGGGTGAGGTCCAACTTTGGGATGGGGTTGTGTTTCTCCTCCTACACCTTCTGATGGTTCCTGGCTCTTCAATCTGCTTTATCCCTGTTCTCCAACCTTCTCCTGGAGCTCAGCTGTGGTTGGGACAGGCTGGGATCCTGTCCCAGAGCTCCTCTCCAGGTGCTTGTGGCTTGGACCTTGAGGTGCTGCAAGGAATGGTTTGGTGGGATGGGATGGAGGTCTCACCTAGTTCAAATAAATAGTGATTTTACAGCAAGAATTGGAATAATAAAAGAAGGAGAAATGCCTGAGGAGTCCAGATCACAACAGCCCCACTGGTGGAAGGTTGGACCGTGGCCCTGCTCCAAGTTTAAGCCTGGAATTTGGGACTCAACATTCAGGTTCTCTTGGATTCCACCAGGCTTTGAGTTCTCCAAAGCTGCTGGTTTTTATTTGGAAGAGAAACATGAATTTGGGAAGCAAAAGGTGCAAGAATCTTCCTCAGAATCCCAGAATGGGAGAGGCTGGAAGGGACCACAGGATGGGTCAGGTTGGAAGGGGACCACAATGGGTCCAACCTCCCTGCCCAGAGAGTCCTGGAATATCTTCACACCTTCTCTTGGGTGTTTGAACACCCAGAAGTTCTTCCTCATGTTCAGGTGGGACAGGCCCAACTCTGTCACCTTGTCAGGAATTGATCCAAGAGATGTCACATCCCTGTGGCTTTCCCTTTGGGAAGTGGCCAGAAATTCCTGTTGCTGTGACCTCCTGACTTCAATTGAGTCCCCAGACAGGGCAGAATTTTTGGCTCAGTGAAGCTGAAACCAAAGAAAAGTTTCTCTTCTGTTGGTTCTTGAATTGAGCCCAAACTCCCAACTTGAAACCAAAGGAAGTCTCTGACAGGACACCGAAAGCTGCAGCACGACTTTTATAAATATTTAAGCTATAAAACCAATTCATTACATTCTTTAAGCTGCTTGAAGATGTTCACTCTCTCCTGTGTGGAAAATAAACTTTATTTAGATCCGTTGACACGTGTATTTTACACACACAAAGACCTGAGTAAATGGAATTGTCTGAGCTCGGAGTGAAACTCTTTGTCTTTTCTCTCTCTCCTGGGGGTTGTTTTTCATTAAAAATGGTGAAGTCCTGCCTGAAAAAAAAAAAAAAAAGACTCAAAGTCTATAACAGGGCACCAGCTTGCCCTGTAATTAGGCAAATGAGCTCAGATTAAGTGGATTGTGGGAGTTGGGAGGGTGAAAACAAGTGTTGCAAGAGGAGCAGGAGGGTGTGACCCGGCCCAAGACGCTGTCCTGCATCTTGTCCTGCTCCACCCTGGCTCTGTGAGTGACCTTGTGGTGGCATCTGGCTCCTTCCCCAGGGCTGAGGGAGGAGTAGATCCCTTTGCCACCTTCTCCTGAATGTCTGGGGGTGATGCTTTGGCCCCCAAAGGTGTGTGGAAGGGCAGCAGTGACCGTGGGGCTCCTCACACCTCCACGGAGGTTCCCACCACCCCAAGTGTTGTGTCCCCTTGGAAGGCAAGAAATAAAATCCTGGGATGGTTTGGGTTGGAAGGGCCTTAAAGATCATCCCATTCCACGCCCTACCATGGGCAGGGACACCTCCCACTGTCCCAGGTTGCTCCAAGCTGGCCTTGGACACTTTCAGGGATGGGGAATCCATGGAATAACCTTGAGGGCCTCTCCACCCTCACAGGGAGGAATTTCTTCCCAAAATCCAACCCAACTTTCCCCTCTCTCAGTCTGAGCCCATCCCTTGTCCTGTCACTCCAGTTCCTGATGAACTGGAGCTATTTTTCCTCTCCAGCTTCCCTGGAGCCCCTTCAGGTCCTGGAAGGTGCTCTGAGGTCTCCACACAACCTTCTCCTCTCTATCCCCAGTTTTCTCAGCCTGTTTCAGGCTTTTGATCCCTCTGAAATAACAGAGAGAAATTAATTGAAGGATCTTTCCTATCCAGGGCTTGGAACCTGCAGCCCTTGGTGGGTGAGCAGCTCCTGATCTCCTGCAGCAGAGTTTGGGTTGGAAGGGACCTTAAAGAGCATCCAGTTCCAATCCATGGGCAGGGACACCTCCCACTGTCCCAGGTTGGTCCAAGCTGGCCTTGGACATTTCCAGGGATGGGGAATCCATGGAATAACCTTGAGGGCCTGCCCACCCTCACAGGGAGGAATTTCTTCTCCATATCCAACCCAACTTTCCCCTCTGTCAGTCTGAGCCCATCCCTTGTCCTGTCACTCCAGTTCCTGATGATCAGCCCCTCTCCAGCTTTCCTGGAGCCCCTCCAGGTCCTGGAAGGTGCTCTGAGGTCTCCACACAACCTTCTCCTCTCCAGGCTGGACATTCCCAACCCTCAACCTGTCCACAAGCAAAGCTGTGACCTTTGGAGGGGCTGTTCCCTCTCCAGGGCTTTGTGGCTTTCCCAAAGGTGTCAGAGCCCAGAAGATCCTCAGAAAACCTTTCCTGGGTGGTTCAGGGTCTCATCTCACCCTCTCAGTGGGGTTTGTTTTGGAGGTGGTTGTGGTGGAGTCTCTGCTCCTGCCCTTGGCTCTGACTCAGTCATGCCTCAGTTTTCCCTGTGCTTAATTAAGAATAATTACACCCCCCACATGCCCTGTGTGGCTCCCTGAGATGAAAGGACTTCCCAGTTGCTCATTAAGGACGTTTGGATGACAGGTCACCACGTTATCACCGGGTTGATGCTCTGCTGGAAACACCAAACTGGGTATTAACACCACTTGAAGGCCAATTAATCCAGAGCTTCCCCAAGACCTGGACTTGTGGAGCTCATAAAAGCTCCTAAAGCTGCTCCTGACGCCAGTTTGAGCCCTCAAATCTCAGGGCAGATGTTTGGCATTGAAAAAAAAAAAGAGGATTGTGGTGCAGGGGAGGGAAACACAATAAAAGTTGGAGGACTCCAAGTTGGGGTCAGGGTTTGTGTTCCTCCCTTCTGCTGTTGCAGCTCTTGGAATGTTGGGATTAACCTGGAAAAGGAGCCCTTTGTCCCCTGTTGTTTGCTGTGATGGAAGTTGGGACACCAGAAATGGGAATATCAAACCTGCCTTGGGGTTTCTGAGGGGGAAAAAAAAATAAAATAGGAAATTTAACTTGTGTTCATAAACCAGAGGTCAATATTTTGCTTCAAATCATGGAATTCTTGGAGCAAAAGACCTTTCAGGTCATGGAGTCCAACTGGAGATGTGGCACTGCCAAGTCCACCAATAAACCACGTTCTTGAAGGACCTTTTAAAGGCTCCAGGGGAAGGCAAAGGAGAGATTTTTCCACTTCCTCTGCTCAGAATTCACTTATTCCACCTCAGGGGAGGCTCAGGTTGGATCTCAGCACAAGGTTCTTCCCCCAGAGGGTGGTTGGATGCTGGAACAGGATGCCCAGGGTGGTGGGCACGGCCCCAAATGTGCCAGAGCTCAGGGAGGGTCTGACCAACTCTCAGGGACACGGTGGGATTTTGGGATGTCCAAGAGTTGGAATTGATGATCCTTGTGGGTCTCTTCCACCTCAGGAGGTGATTCCATGATTTCCTCTCTTTTATATTCCAAGTGTGGCACCTCCCCTGAATTCCCAGAATATTTTTAGGTGCCACATTCATATTAAAGGGGGAAAAAAATAAAAAGAATTCCAGGGGCATTTCTGACTCTGCCCAAACACGTTCCCTGTTGGCACTGCCCCTCCTGGCACTGCTCATTCCCCTCTTGGCTTCACCTGTGGCACAAACAGGGAACAAAGGAAGGGCTGAGTGATGCAGGGAATGTGCAGCAGAGCAGGAAATGGGATTTTTCCTGGTTTTCAGGCCACTGCTGTGGTGGAGCTGCTTCTTCTCTGGCCCTTCCCCTTCTTTGTTGTGCCGGGAGAAGCGTCACCACTTGGGGCAGGTGGTGCCCTTTGTGACAGGGCATTTTCAGGAGCTGCCTTGCCCTTGGCCCAAAGGCTTTCTCAGCCCTGATTATCCCTCTCTCTCTCCCTGAGTTCCCTGTGGAAGTGAAGGAAGTGTCCTGGTAATGATGGGCTGGGAGAGCAGAGTCCTTCCTGGTTGGTGCTTTTCAAAGGCTCCACAGGGATTTCTGCCTGCAGCTCCCCTGGAAATGAGGACTTCCTTCAACATCCCCTTTGCTGCTCTCTTGGAGGGGGTTCTGGGGGTGGAAAGGGGTGTTTTAGGCAGCCTGGAATTGCAGTGGGCAGGTAGGAGATCATGGAATCATGGAATTAATCATGGCATCAGTTGGGTTGGAAGAGACCTCTGAGATCATCAAGTCCAACCCTTGATCCAACCCCACTGAGATCACCAGCCCAGGGCACTCAGTGCCATGTCCAGTGTCACCTTAAACACCTCCAGAGATGGAGAATCCACCACATCATCCAACCCCACTGTGATCACCAGCCCAGGGCACTCAGTGCCATGTCCAGTGTCACCTTAAACACCTCCAGAGATGGAGAATCCACCACATCATCCAACCCCACTGTGATCACCAGCCCAGGGCACTCAGTGCCACCTCCAGTGTCGCCTTAAACACCTCCAGAGATGGAGAATCCACCCCTGAGTGCCCTGGGCTGGTGATCACAGTGGGGTTGGATCAAGTGGTGATGGATCCTCCACTCCTGGAGGTGTTTCAGATGGGACTGGATGTGCCCTGGGCTGGTGACCACAGTTGGTTGGACCTGATGATGATCTCAGAGGTCTCTTCCAACCCAGTTCATTCCATGATTCCATGATCTTTAAAACTTCCAGGGGTGGAGGATCCACCACCACTTGGTCCAACCCCACTGAGATCACCATCCCAGGGCACTCAGTGCCATCTTCAGTGTCACCTTAAACACCTCCAGGGATGGAGAATCCACCCCCTCTCTGGGCAGAACATTCCAAGGCCTGACCACTCTCTCTGGAAGGAATTTCTTCCTGATCTCCAACCCAAACCTCCCCTGGCAGAGCTTCAGCCCCTCTTGTTCTGCTGCTGATTGGTTGAGAGAAGAGACCAAACCCCCCTGGGTACAACATCCCTTCAGGGGGTTCTGGAGACTGCTGAGGTGCCCCCTGAGCCTCCTCTTCTCCAGGGGGTTGTGGAGAGTGAGAAGGTCCCCCCTGAGCCTCCTCTTCTCCAGGGGGTTGTGGAGAGTGAGAAGGTCCCCCCTGAGCCTCCTCTTCTCCAGGGGGTTGTGGAGAGTGAGAAGGTCCCCCCTGAGCCTCCTCTTCTCCAGGGGGTTGTGGAGAGTGAGAAGGTCCCCCCTGAGCCTCCTCTTCTCCAGGGGGTTGTGGAGAGTGAGAAGGTCCCCCCTGAGCCTCCTCTTCTCCAGGATAACCAACCCCAACTCCTTCAGCCTCTCCCCATGCTTTGGAACACCACAAGCATGAGGTGTCCTTGACCTTCCAGGGGTTCTGCCAGTCCAGCCTCTTGGCTCAGGAGCTCAGGGTGATCCTCCAGGTGTCCCAGCAGCTCCACAGAGCCAGGACAAAGCTGCACGTGGCTCATCCAGGACTGGGAGGCAATTAGAGCCTCACCACCAAACCGCCCCAGTCCCCCGGGGCACTTGGTCACTGTATAAAAGCTCTGCCATCCCGGGGCTTTCCCAGGCACTTCCCTCCTGTCCTTCTCCTTCATGAAGTGGGTAAGTTGGGTTTCCAGTGGAGCTCCTGAAAGGCTCTTTGATCCCTGGGTGGTTGGAGAAGGTGGAGGTCACCCTGGCTGTGCTGGTGGAGAACATCTCTGGGGGTGCTGCCTTGGGGGAGGCTCTGCCTGCTGGAGAATCTCCTTGCTGGTCTGAGGGATGTTGGGAAGGCACTTCCAGGTGGATTGGGAAGTCAGGAATGGGGTTTGGGGGCTTTTCTAGGCTTTGTGTAGCCCAAAGGAGGGTCCAATCCTGGCAGGACTCAGGTCTGAGGTTGCAGATCCTCCAAAGGAAGTGGCAGAGAGAATTTTCCTGGAATTTTGTGGAATTCAAACCAAGGAATTTTTTTCTGAAAAGAACAAGAAGCTGCTCAGACTCAGCGCTGGAGCTCAGAACTTCCAGATTGGGTTCTGAGCCTGAAATCAAAGACATTGATTTCATCAGAGATACCTTGTCCAGTTGGCAAACTGGTCCCTCTTGAGCTGAGCCTGAAGGTGTTAAAATTTCTAATATGGGGTGAAAAAAAAAGGTCTGAGTTGCAAATTATCCTTTATAATTTATAAGTTTTTTTATCTCCATGGGCATCAGCAGATACTTGACACTCTTTTCATCTCCTCTGTGTGTCTGTAATTGCTGCCATTGTTTTTCAAGGAGCTGGTTTTATTAGACTAATTAGATTGTTCTAATTGTGGCAATAAGGAGCTTTCCTCAGGATCACAACACGTTGTCCTGGCTGAGAGTCACCCAGGGATGGGATTTGGGAAGATAAAAACCCCTTTTTGTAACCATCAGAACTAGGGGGAGGTGTTCAGAAAATGGGGGTTTCTTGACGGTGGTTTAATTGCATCACTTAATTAGCAAAGGATGTTGAAATGATAAAACCATTTTTGGGGGCAGAGCTCCTTTCACTGTGGTGGTTCCTGAGCCTGTTGTGCTCAAAATAATCCACTTTAAATGTCAGGAAACTCCCTGAAACTGCATTTTGTGGAGTGGGGAAGGAGTGGGGAGGTTTCTCCTCCAACTCCCAGGGCTGAGGCAAAGTGGTGATTTCTGAGGAGCAAAGTGTGGAGCTCCAGCTGGAGCCACCTGGTTCTCCTCAGGGATGTGGCCTCAGCTGGACTCCACCAGGGGCTTCCAGGAGGAGGTTTCAGTGTCAGAGCTGCCCCACAGGAGGTTTGACAGCAGGTCCTTGGGCCACCAGAAGAAAATCAGGACACTTTGCCTTGGCATGATCGTGATGCAGGACTGGGACAGCTTGGAGGGGGTAATTCCCTCAACTCAGCAAAGCTGGAGATGTTCCAAACCCACCTGGCTCCTGTGTCACCTGCTCTGGGGTGATCTCCAGAGGTCCCTCCCAACCCAAACTCTCCTGTGATTCTGTGACAGTTCATCAGGCACCACCAGCTGAGGGTTTGCCTTGGTGGCATCTCCTTTCCTCCTCTGGTGCCACCAAACCCTTCGAAACAATCCTGGCTTTGTTTCCTCTCCTCTTTCCTTGCACACCACAAAGCAGAGCTGGGACTGCAAGACTTGCAGACTCAGAGCTGTCCCTGCCAGGCCACAGATCCCCGTGGAATTGTGGAGCAGCAGGTGGAATGGTGGAGCAGGAGGTGGAATTGTGGACCAGGAGGTGGAATGGTGGAGCAGGAAGTGGAATTGTGGAGCAGGAAGTGGAATGGTGGACCAGGAGGTGGAATGGTGGACCAGGAGGTGGAATTGTGGAGCAGGAAGTGGAATGGTGGACCTGGAGGTGGAATGGTGGACCAGCAGGTGGAATCATGGACTAAGAGGTAGAACTGTGGACCAGGAGGTGGAATTGTGGACCAGGAGGTGGAATGGTGGACTAAGAGGTGGAATTGTGGACCAGGAGGTAGAACTGTGGACCAGCAGGCGGAATGGTGGACCAGGAGGTGGAATTGTGGACTAAGAGGTAGAACTGTGGACCAGGAGGTGTAATGGTGGACCAGGAGGTAGAACTGTGGACCAGGAGGTGGAATGGTGGACTAAGAGGTAGAACTGTGGACCAGCAGGGGGAATGGTGGACCAGGAGGTGGAATTGTGGACTAAGAGGTAGAACTGTGGACCAGGAGGTGTAATGGTGGACCAGGAGGTAGAACTGTGGACCAGCAGGGGGAATGGTGGACCAGGAGGTGGAATTGTGGACTAAGAGGTAGAACTGTGGACCAGGAGGTGTAATGGTGGACCAGGAGGTAGAACTGTGGACCAGGAGGTGGAATGGTGGACTAAGAGGTAGAACTGTGGACCAGCAGGGGGAATGGTGGACCAGGAGGTGGAATTATGGACTAAGAGGTAGAACTGTGGACCAGGAGGTGGAATGGTGGACCAGGAGGTGGAATGGTGGACCAGGAGGTGGAATGGTGGACCAGCAGAGGGGCAGGTCAGACCTGCTGAGCTCCACATGACCACAAACCTCTCCTTATACCCTGATGGAAGCTCAGCTGGGGTTTGTCCCCAGGAACTGAGGCCACACCTGAGTATTACACGTGGCCACACCTTTAATTTTGGCTGCCTTTCATCTCAGGGGCTTGGGAGCTGCAGGACCTCAACTTGAAAGGGCACTTGAAAGGGTTTCAGGAAGGCAAACACCAGGTCTGGTGCCACCTCCTGGGTGAAGTGCTGGAGCTGCTGATTGAAGGGCACCAGGAAACTCCCCAGGCTGCAACTCCTCATTGTCCGTGGGCTCTGCAGAGAGGGGTGTGGGCCATGACCTGGGAGCAGGATGCCCTCTCCTGGCTCAGCACAGCCTGCTCTGGTGCCACAGAGCCTCTGTGCCCTCCAGGGTGTGGGTTTACCCCATGAGGTGCCCACAGGGACTCTCTGATCCCAAAATAACCAACGTCTCGGGGACCTGTTGGTCTTTCTCCTTTCCCTGCAGCTCTGAGTGCCTCCCATGACCATGCACTGCTATGGGGAGAGGTACCAACACCTGTACCCACTGGGCATCACTGAGAACCTCTGTGCCCTCCTGGGTTTGGGTTTGCCCCATGAGGTGCCCACAGGGAATCTCTGATCCCAAAATAACCAATGTCTCCACCAACTCTTGTCCTTTCTCCTCTCCTCTGCAGCTCTGAGTGCCTCCTATGACCATGCACTACTATGGGGAGAGGTACCAACACCTGTACCCACTGGGCATTTGCCCCATGAGGTGCCCACAGGGAATTTCTGATCCCAAAATAACCAACATCTCGGGGACCTGTTGGTCTTTCTCCTTTCCCTGCAGCTCTGAGTGCCTCCCATGACCATGCACTGCTATGGGGAGAGGTACCAACCCCTGTACCCACTGGGCATTTGCCCCATGAGGTGCCCACAGGGACTCTCTGATGCCAAAATAACCAATGTCTCCATGACCTGTTGGTCCTTCTCCTCCCCCTGCAGCTCTGAGTGCCTCCTATGACCATGCACTGCTATGGGGAGAGGTACCCACTGGGCATCACTGAGAGCCTCTGTGCCCTCCAAGGTGTGGGTTTGTCCCATGAGGTGCCCACAGGGAAATTCTGATACCAAAATAACCAACATCTCCATGACCTCTTGGTCTTTCTCCTTTCCCTGCAGCTCTGAGTGCCTCCCATGACCATGCACTGCTATGGGGAGAGGTACCAACCCCTGTACCCACTGGGCATTTGCCCCATGAGGTGCCCCCAGGGAATCTCTGATCCCAAAATAATCAATGTCTCCACCAACTCTTGGCCTTTCTCCTCTCCTTTGCAGCTCTGAGTGCCTCCCACCACCATGCACTGCTATGGGGAAAGGTACCAACTGGGCATCACTGAGAGCCTCTGTGCCCTCCAAGATGTGGGTTTGCCCCATGAGGTGCCCACAGGGAATTTCTGATGCCAAAATAACCAACATCTCCATGACCTCTTGGTCTTTCTCCTTTCCCTGCAGCTCTGAGTGCCTCCCATGACCATGCACTGCTATGGGGAGAGGTACCAACACCTGTACCCACTGGGCATTTGCCCCATGAGGTGCCCCCAGGGAATTTCTGATCCCAAAATAACCAACATCTCCATGACTTGTTGGTCTTTCTCCTTTTCCTGCAGCTCTGAGTGCCTCCCATGACCATGCACTGCTATGGGGAGAGGTACCAACCCCTGTACCCACTGGGCATCACTGAGAGCCTCTGTGCCCTCCTGGGTGTGGGTTTGCCCCATGAGGTGCCCACAGGGAATCTCTGATGCCAAAATAAACAATGTCTCCACCAACTCTTGGCCTTTCTCCTCTCCTTTGCAGCTCTGAGTGTCTCCCACCACCATGCATTGCTATGGGGAGAGGTACCAACTGGGCATCACTGAGAGCCTCCATGCCGTTCAAGGTGTGGGTTTACCCCATGAGGTGCCCACAGGGAATTTCTGATGCCAAAATAACCAACATCTCGGGGACCTGTTGGTCTTTCTCCTTTCCCTGCAGCTCTGAGTGCCTCCCATGACCATGCACTACTATGGGGAGAGGTACCAACCCCTGTACCCACTGGGCATCACTGAGAACTTCTGTGCCCTCCTGGGTGTGGGTCTGCCCCATGAGGTGCCCACAGGGAATCTCTGATGCCAAAATGACCAACATCTCCATGACCTGTTGGTCTTTCTCCTCCCCCTGCAGCTCTGAGTGCCTCCCATGACCATGCACTGCTATGGGGAGAGGTACCAGCCCCTGTACCCACTGGGCATCACTGAGGGCCTCCGTGCCCTCCTGGGTGTGGGTCTGCCACATGAGGTGCCCACAGGGAATCTCTGATGCCAAAATAACCAACATCTCCATGACCTGTTGGTCCTTCTCCTCCCCCTGCAGCTCTGAGTGCCTCCTGTGACCATGCACTGCTATGGGGAGAGGTACCAACCCCTGTACCCACTGGGCATTTGCCCCATGAGGTGCCCCCAGGGAATCTCTGATCCCAAAATAACCAATGTCTCCACCAACTCTTGTCCTTTCTCCTCTCCTCTGCAGCTCTGAGTGCCTCCTATGACCATGCACTACTATGGGGAGAGGTACCAACACCTGTACCCACTGGGCATCGCCGAGACCACCCACCAGTGCCCACCCCAGGGCGATGGGTGCAGCAACACGTGCCACCCACTGAGCATCATCAAGAGCCCCGTGCCCCGCTGGCAGAGCTATGCCCACCCCCTGGCTTACCTGTGCCCACAGCCAGGTGCCAGCCAGCCCTCCCTGCTGTCGTGCCAGCCCTACGTGCAGAAGTGTGTGGTGCTGTACCCCGAGCCCTGTGAGACCACCCGTCTGCTGCCCTGCAGGAAGCCCAGCCTCAGGTTCAACCCCGTGCCAACCTGCCAGCCCTGTGAGACCACCACCCCCGAGAAGAAACGGGTGGCCAAGAGCTTGCCACCATGTGCCCCCAGGTGCCCAGAGCCGGGCAAGCTGCGCTTCCCTCCCTGTGGCATCAGGTACTCGGCCTCGTGCAAGGACCAGGGCAGGTGCCACAAGGTGTCCAAGTGCTCATCACGCTGGTACGGCCCCGACCCGCGGGCACAGGGCATGACCAGTGGGTACTCCCTGCCCCTCAGGGGGGTCACTGAGTGCCCCCCACAGCCCTGTGCCACCCAGTCCTACCTCCAGGAGCGCGTGGGGGGGTTCCCCCAGCACAAGTGCACCAAGGGTTACCCCACCCAGGAGTGTGGCACCACCACCCACTCCTCGGAGCGGCGTCTCACCAAGTGCCCACCGGAGCCACGGGCACCCGAGTGCCCACCCAGCAAGGGAGCCAAGGAGTGCTGCCCACAGAAAGTGGCAACCAAAGGCTCGTTGCCACAGGAGGGAGCCAAGACCAAGAGCTCCTCCACTCAGCAGCTGAGCAAGTCGAGGTGTCTCCAGCCAAGGGCCACCCACCGCCCTGGGCACCATCACCACCCCTTGGCAGGGCTGAAGCGCTCGAGCCACACCAAGAGGAGCCGCTGCACTTCCAAGTGGATCTGGTGAAGCACAGGCGGCTGTGGAAGCACCTGTGGATCCAACTGTGGATCCAGCAAGATCCAGAGCTGAGGGTTGAGGTGGTTTCCATCCCTCCCCCCCGTTCCCGTTGCCAACCCCCAAAGAAGCCTCGAGTTGTTCAACTCCTTCTCTTTTTTTTTTTTTTTTTTGGAGCACAGTTCGGTTCTTGCTGCCCCAGAGAAGGTGCTGGTGGGAAGTTCAACCTCTCTGAGTGGGTGTTCAGGCTTTGAGCCTCAACCCAACCCAACTCTGGGGCAGCTTTTGCACCCTGAGAGGTTTTTGCTGTCACTGGATCGATTGGATTTGCTGGTTGTGCCATCACATTAAACTCAAGTTGGAGCTCCAGTCCTGCCCCTCTGCCTGATTCATTTCCCATCCTTTTAAAAACTCTTCCTAACCCCCATTTCTTGGGAAATAAAACTCTTCCCTGCTGTTGTGCCCCACTTTTGTGTAACATGAGGGCAGGGCTCCCACTTTTAGGAGTGGATTCCCTACCACAGATTTCCCACCTGTGGGAACAGATCCTGGGGTGGAAAAGAGACACATGGAAAGACTCAGAGACACAGGAAAAGCAGCAGTGCTGGGTGTTAATTAAGAGGTTTGGATAAAGTAATGATCTCATTAGCAGCCCCTCAGATAGGAGTGTTACATCTCTCCAGGCTTAGCCCACTCACATCCCACCTCCTTGGCTTCCTCTGCAGTGCCCCAAAAAACCCCAAAGGGATTTTTGTTTTCTAATAAAGTAAAAGATTTGCCTCTAAAACCAGAGGTTGGTGGTGTCAGAAACCCTCCAGGATTAGGAAGTTTCACTTCTCATAGAGAGAGAGAATTTGTTTGAACTTTGGTGAGGGGGTTCAAACTAAAAGAGAGGAAATTTAGGTTAGAAATATAAAAGAACTTCTTCCCTGTGAGGGTGGGCAGGGACAGGGACACCTCCCACTGTCCCAGGTTGCTCCAAGCCCTGTCCAACCTGGCCATGGGCACTTCCAGGGATGGAACAGCCACAGTTCCTCTGCTCAACCTGTGCCAGGGCCTGCCCACCCTCCCAGGGAACAATTCCTTCCCAATACCCCACTTAACCCAGCACATGGAATGTGGAATGGTTTGGGTTGGAAGAAACATTAAAGATCTTTCCATTCCATCTCTTGCCATGGGCAGGGACACCTCCCACTGTCCCAGAGTGTTCCAACCTGGGCTTGGGCACTTCCAGGGATGGGGCAGCCAGAGATTCTCTGCCCAACCTGTGCCAGGGCCTGCCCACCCTCACAGGCAGGAATTCCTTCCCAATATCCAATCTCTCAGTGGGAAACTATTCCCACTTTTCCTGTCACTCCAGGACTTTGGGTATTGTCGCTCCCCATGTTTCCTGGAGCCCCTTCAGGTCCTGCAAAGCCACAGTTGGGTCCCCCCAAAGCTTCTCCTCTCCAGGCTGGACAATCCCTTCTGTGTTTTCATCAGCTTTAAGTCATGGAATCCTGGAATGGTTTGGATTGGAAAGGACCTTAAAGATCATCCCATTCCACCCCCTGACATGAGCAGGGACACCTCCCACTATCTCAGGTTGCTCCAACCTGTCCTTGGACACTTCCAGGGATGGGGCAGCCACAGCTTCTCTGCCCAACCTGTGCCAGGGCCTGCCCACCCTCAGAGGGAACAATTCCTTCCCTATATCCAAATATTCCATCTAAACCTCTTCTCTGTCCATGTGAAGCCACTGTCCTTGTCCTGTCCCTCCAGGCCCTTGGGAATTGCCTCTCCCCAGGTTTCCTGGAGCCCCTTCAGGTCCTGCAAGGCCACAGTTGGGGTCCCCTAAAGCTTCTCCTCTCCAGGCTGGACAATCTCAGCTCTCCCAGCCCTTCCCCACAGCAGAGCTGCTCCATCCACTACTTTGGAAGAGAACATGGACCAGCAGAAATGGCTTTATCTCTAAAATCCTGAGCTTCATTTTCCATGATTTTGCTCCTGATAAACGGGAGTTTGTGCTGATGGGACAACACAAACCCAGACACCTCCAATCAGCCGCAAACCGGCGTCAGAATCCCCCGCTCTCTGCCTGAGGGCGGTTTTTATACCCTCCTGTTCCCTGTTTCCAACCTCACCCCGCGGTTTCCAGGTGGGATCCGCACCTGGAAAGGTCCCACCTTGTCCCGTGGAGGTGCTGCCGCCTCGTGGCCATAGAGGCGAACTGCAGGTCGGGCTGATCCCATTCCCGATATCCCACCTAAAGCAGGATGGGGAATCCTGGGATGGTTTGGGTTGGAAAGGAGCTTAAAGCCCATCTCATTCCACCCCCTGCCATGGGTAGGGACACCTTCTGGTACCCCAGGTGGCTCCAACCTGGCCTTGGACACTTCCAGGGATGGGACAACCACAGCTTCTTTGGGCAACCTGTGACAGGGAAGGATTTATCCCCAATATCCCATCTAGACCAGCACATGGAATCCTGGAATGCTTTGAATTGGGAGGGACTTTAAAGCCCATCTCATTTCACTCCTTGCCATGAGCAGGGACACCTTCTGGTATCTCAGGTGGCTCCAAGCCCCATCCAAGGCCCATCCAAGCTGTCTTTGGCATGAAGTTGTTGGAGAGTGTCCAAAGGTGGCAAAGAGGATGGGGAAGGACCTGGAGGGGAACTGTGAGGAGCACTGAGGGCACTTGGTGTGTTCAGCTGGAGGACACTGAGGGGAGACTTCATTTCCTTGGGAGGGGCAGTGGAGGGGCAGGCAGTGATTTCTGCTCTGTGGGACCAGGGACAGGACCCAGGGAATGGCTGGAGTTGTGCCAGGGCAGGTTTCTCCTGGAGACAGCAAGAGATTCTTCCACCAGAGGGTGGTGGGCACTGAACAGGCTCCCCAGGGTTTGGGCACAGCCCCAAGGCTGCCAGAGCTCCAGGAGGGTTGGGATGATCCTCTGGGACACAGGATGTGACTCTTGGGGATGGTCCTGTGGAGGGCTGAGGGTTGATCTCCATGGTCCCTTCCAGCTCAGCAGATTCTGGGATTTTGTGGTGGCCTGAGGTTGTGTCAGAGCAGGTTTGGGTTGGATCTCAGGGAAAGGTTGGACATCAGGGCAAAGTTCTTCCCCCAGGATTAGGTTGGATCAGAAGGTTCTTCCCCCAGAGGGTGGTGGGCACTGACCAGGCTCCCCAGGGCAATGGGCACAGCCCCAAGGCTGCCAGAGCTTCAGGAGGGTTTGGATGATCCTCTGTGGGACAGGGTGGGATTGTCAGGGATGGTCCTGTGCAAAGCCAGGAGTTGGACTTGATGATCCTGGTGGGTCCTTTCCAACTCAGCAGATTCTGAGGTTCTCTAATGGTCTGGAGTTGTGTGAGGGCAGGCTCAGGTTGGATCTCATGAAAAGGCTCCTCCCCCAGAGGGTGGTGGGCACTGATCAGGGTTAGGTTGGATCAGAAGGTTCTTCCCCCAGAGGGTGGTGGGCACTGACCAGGGTTAGGTTGGATCAGAAGGTCCTTCCCCCAGAGGGTGGTGGGCACTGACCAGGGTTAGGTTGGATCAGAAGGTTCTTCCCCCAGAGGGTGGTGGGCACTGACCAGGCTCCCCAGGGCAGGTTTTGGTGGATCTCAGGACAAGGTTCTTCCCACAGAGGGTGGTGGGCACTGACCAGGGTTAGGTTGGATCAGAAGGTTCTTCCCCCAGAGGGTGGTGGGCACTGACCAGGGTTAGGTTGGATCAGAAGGTTCTTCCCCCAGAGGGTGGTGGGCACTGAGCAGGGTTAGGTTGGATCAGAAGGTCCTTCCCCCAGAGGGTGGTGGGCACTGACCAGGGTTGGGTTGGATCAGAAGGTTCTTCCCCCAAAGGGTGGTGGGCACTGACCAGGCTCCCCAGGGCAGTGGGCACAGCCCCGAGGCTGCCAGAGCTCCAGGAGGGTTTGGATGATCCTCTGGGACACAGGATGTGACTCTTGAGGATGGTCCTTTGCAGGTCTGGATGATCCTTGTGGATCTCTCCCGGCTCAGCATCTTCTGGGATTCTGTGAAATGAGTTCCCAGTTCAGGGTATTTGGATGCTCTGTGGGTTAAGTTGTATAAAACCAGCAATTCCCATTTTCCAAGAGGCTCTGGTTGTTTTTATGGAAGAAGGACACCATGAGGAATTGCTTTAGAACCTCCAAGAGATCCACCAGCCACACAGAACTGCCAAAGAACAGGAGAATAAAATTGTCATCATAATCCCCATCATTAATTTGTAGTAACTCTGCTGTGAACTGGGAATTCAGGGCTGGACTTCTTGGATAACTCTGTGAGAACCTGACACTGGTTTTTGTGACGTGATGAGGGGGGGGAAATAATCCCAATAATGAGGTTCCCACACAACAAGGAACATCAAAACATGCCCAAAATATTCATGAGCAGTTTATGCAGGCAAAGTGTCTTCTGGTTGGAATATAAATGGGATAGAAATAATTATCCAAGACAAACAGCTCAGGGCTAAGAGCAACTTTGGAATAGGCCATTTTTGGTGGCTGTTTTCATCAACAGGGGGTTGTTTTCCAGCCCAGACCACTCGAGGGGTTTTGCATATTCATTAAACACCACCTTTCTTTTTGCCTTCAAAGTAATCACCTCAAAATGGTCTCAAAGATTTCCAGCCCAAATAATTCCTGTGATTCTGGAACTCTCAGATCTGAGGATCCACCTCAAGCCTGGGAAGCTCCACAAGATTCAACCTCTGCTGCACATCAAGAGCCACAGGATGAAAACTTCCCCCTCCAAGTCTCCCTCAATGAACTTTTAGCCTTTAATGTCTCTTGTTTCAGCTCAAGATGGAGCTCTGAGCAACCTGCTCTGGTTAAAGGTGCCCCTGCCCAGGAAATGGGGTTGGAATTGGATCATCTTTAATGTCCCTTCCAACCCAAACCACTCCGGGACTCACCGTGTGGTTCCAACTTCGGGCAGAAAGTGGTGAAATCTCATCCACAGTTTTAGTTTGACTGCAAAAATCCAACACAGAGGAGGGAACAGGATCCACCACAGAAAATTGATTAATGCAGGTAAACAACCTGAAAATAATTACAGTCATTAAGAGCATTACACATGTGGGAAGAAGTGGTTGGAGAGCAATTAAGAGCTCGTGGGCAAAGCTTTGCTCACCCTCCTGGAAGTTGAGGGCAGTCTATAAAACTCCAAGGCTTGAGGATTCCTCTGCTCCTTCCTCTGGATTCCTTCCTGGGCACTTGGTAAGTCCTTCTCACCTCTATTTAATTTAATTATTATTTTGGGTAAACACTTGGCCAAGAGCTGAGCTTTGACCTCAAGTCTGTGGTTTCCAAATCTCCTGGTGAGGGTTATTATTTAATTGTGTGTTTGGAGCTTGTAAAGCCCTAAAATAAATCAGTGGGGATTGGAATTCTTATTAAACCACCCCCCCCAAAAAAAAAAAAGTGGGATTTTCTTATTAACAAATAACTCTGAATAGAGGCACAAAATCCAGCAGAAAAAGTATTTTAATTGGGGAGATTTGAGAGGATTTTCTCACAGGGTGGTTTGGGTTGGAAGGGACTTTGAAAGGCCATTTAGTCCAACCAGATCAGGTTGTTCAGTAACACTGTCAGGGATGGGGCAGTCACAGCTCCTCAGGGCAACCTGAACACCATTCCCAGTGCCCCTGGATGGTTGACCAGGCAGGACTTGGAGTTGGGAGGGGCAAAGGGGACACTGAGCAGGGGCAGAGGTGGAAATGGCCTGTGGGCAAGGGGTGGCACCAATGAAAGGGGATGTTGGTTAAACCCAGAGTGACTTTGGGGAGGGCAGAGGAGGTCAGAGGGTCTCAGGGGGATGGGGATGGGGAAGGGGATGGGGATGGGGATGGGGATGGGGACGTGGACTGGGATGGGATGGGATGGGATGGAATGAGATGGGATGGGAATGGGATGGGGTGGGATGGGGTGGGGAAGGGGACGGGGACGGGGATGGGGACGGGGATGGGGAAGGGGACGGGGATGGGGAAGGGGACGGGGATGGGGAAGGGGACGGGGATGGGGAAGGGGACGGGGATGGGGAAGGGGACGGGGATGGGGAAGGGGACGGGGATGGGGAAGGGGACGGGGATGGGGATGGGCACGGGGATGGGGAAGGGGACGGGGATGGGGACGGGGACGGGGATGGGGACGGGGACGGGGACGGGGACGGGGATGGCGTGGGGCTGGGGCTGGGGCTGGGGCTGGGGCTGGAGGTGGGGATGGGATGGGATGGGGATGGGGATGGGATGGGATGGGGCTGGGGCTGGGGCTGGGGATGGAGGTGGGGATGGGATGGGGCTGGGGCTGGGGCTGGACATGGGCGTGGGCATGGGCATGGGGCTGAGGCTGGGGCTGGGGATTGGGCTGGGGCTGGGGATGGGATGGGGATGGGATGGGATGGGCATGGGCGTGGGCATGGGCGTGGGCATGGGCATGGGGCTGGGGATTGGGCTGGGGCTGGGGATGGAGATGGGATGGGGATGGGCATGGGCATGGGCATGGGGTGGGTGGGGCAAGAGGACAAACCTGAACTGTGAGCTTCATCTCCCACCCTCAGGCTCGTGGTGGCTCCTCTCCTGTGGCACCTTCACCACCTGCAGCCAGAACATTTGAGGACAGAGTTCACCCCTTCTCCACCCCAGGGGTTGTGGCACCTCCTCTGCCCTTCCAGGAGGAGCCTCCTTGAGGAGTGAGGAGCCCAAGGAGGTGCCAGGCAGGCTGTGTGTGCCCAACCCTTGCGGTGCCCATTCTTGCCAGGGTTCCCCCACCATGTCCTTCCTAGGGGAGTGTGGCACAGCACGGGGTTGTCACCCCTGCCACGTTCAGTGCCCACCTCCTGCTGCCACCAGCTGCAACGAGCCCTGCGTGGTGTCCTGTGCCACCTCCAGGGTCATCATTTACCCACCCCCCGTCGTGGTGACCTTCCCGGGGCCCATCATCAGCACGTGCCCACAGCAGGCAGTGCTGGGCAGCTCTGCAGTCCTGGAGGGGGCACAACCACCCCCACCCCCTGGGGCATCTCTGAGAGCAGAAATCCTTCAACCAGAGCCACGGGCAGGGAGGTTTCTGCCAGGGAGTGCCAACCCTCGGCGTGCCCCGCGGTGCTCCTACGTGTTCACCTCGCGCTGGATCCACCCCTGCAGCAGGGGCAGTGCCAGGGGGTGCCAACCAGCTGGAAATGGGGGCGCAGGGCATGTGCCAGGCAAGGAGGAGCCAGAAACTGGAAAAATAGATGGAGGGAATGAGGACAAAGAGGCCCTGGAAGCACCAGAGGGTGATGCCACCCCCAAGGCCTTGGTGGGTGATGCCACCCCCACCCCCTGCTGTGCCCCCCAAGCAGATTTGCCTCCGTCTCCTTGAGTTTATTCTTTGATTTGAGCTCATAAGTGGCTTTTTTTTCACCCCTCAGACACTTTATTAATGATGTTTCAAGTAATTAAATGCCTTTTATCCTCGTTTGAGACAACCTGAGCCTTGAAAGTTGATTCTTGGGATCACAAATTATCAAGAATGCTCAAATTACATCAAGGATGCTTTAATTAAATGCCCTTTTTATCCTAATTTGGGATAAACTGACCCTTGAAAGCTGATTCTTGGGATCACATAAATAAAATTAAATGCCTTTTATCTTAATTTGAGTCAATTTGGCCCTTGAAAGTTGATTTTTGAGATCACACAAAAGCAATTAAATGCCTTTTATTCTAATTTGGGATAACCTGACCCAGAGTAATTAAATGCATTTTCTCCTAATTTGAGACAATTTGACCCTTGAAAGTTGATTTTTGGGATCACACAAATATAATTAAATGCCTTTTATCCTAATTTGGGGTAAAGTGACTTTTGAAAGCTGATTTTTGGGATCACACAAATATAATTAAGTGCCTTTTCTCCTAATTTGAGTCAATTTGACCCTTTGAAAGTTGATTTTTGGGATCACACATTATCAAGGATATTTAATTTAAATGCCTTTTATTCTAATTGGGGTAAAGTGACTTTTGAAAGCTGATTCTTGGGATCACATAAATAAAATTAAATGCCTTTTATCCTAATTTGGTACAACCTGAGCCTTGAAAGTTGATTTTTGGGATCACACATTAATAAGGATGTTTAATTTAAATGCCTTTTATTCTAATTTGGGATAAACTGACCCTTGAAAGTTGATTCTTGGGATCACACAAACATAATTAAAAGCCTTTTATCTTAATTTGAGTCAATTTGGCCCTTGCAAGGTGATTTTTGGGATCACAAATTATCAAGGATGTTTAAATTAAATGCCTTTTATTCTAATTTGGGATAACCTGACCCAGAGTAATTAAATGCATTTTCTCCTAATTTGAGACAATTTGACCCTTGAAAGTTGATTTTTGGGATCACAAATTATCAAGGATGTTTAAATTAAATACCCTTTATCTTAATTTGGGATAACATGACCTTGAAAGTTGATTTTTGGGATCACAAATTAATAAGGATGTTTAATTTAAATGCCTTTTATTCTAATTTGGGATAAACTGACCTTGGAAAGCTGATTCTTGGGATCAGACAAAAGTAATTAAATGCCTTTTATCCTAATTTGGGACAACCTGAGCCTTGAAAGCTGATTCTTGGGATCACAAATATATAATTAAATTAAGTAAATGCCCTTTATCCTCATTTGGGATAACCTGACCCAGAGTAATTAAATGCCTTTTATCCTAATTTGAGTCAATTTGGCCCTTGAAAGTTGATTTTTGGGATCACAAATTATCAAGGATGTTTAAATTAAATGCCTTTTATTCTAATTGGGGTAAAGGGACTTTTGAAAGCTGATTCTTGGGATCACATAAATAAAATTAAATGCCTTTTATCTTAATTTGAGTCAATTTGACCTTTGAAAGTTGATTCTTGGGATCACACAAATATAATTAAATGTCTTTTATTCTAATTTGGGATTAAGTGACTTTTGAAAGCTGATTCTTGGGATCATTCAAATATAATTAAAAGCCTTTTATCCTAATTTGAGTCAACCTGAGCCTTGAAAGTTGATTTTTGGGATCACAAATTATCAAGGATGTTTAAATTAAATGCCTTGTACTCTAATTTGAGACAATTTGACCCCTGAAAGTTGATTTTCGGGATCACACAAAAGTAATTAAATGCCTTTAATCCTAATTTGGTACAACCTGAGCTTGAAAGGTGATTCTTGGATCACACATGATCAAGGATGTTTAAATTAAATGTCCTTTATCCTAATTTGGGGTAAACTGACCTTGAAAGTTGATTTTTGGGATCACAAATTATCAAGGATGTTTAAATTAAATGCCTTTTATTCTAATTTGAGACAATTTGACCCTTGAAAGTTGATTCTTGGTATCACACAAAAGTAATTAAATGCCTTTTATCCTAATTTGAGTCAATTTGACCCTTGAAAGTTGATTTTTGGGATCACAAATTATCAAGGATGTTTAGAGTAATTAAATGCCTTTTATCCTAATTTGGGGTAAAGTGACTTTTGAAACTTGATTTTTGGGATCACACAAAAGTAATTAAATGCCTTTAATCCTAATTTGGGACAACCTGAGCTTGAAAGCTGATTCTTGGGATCACACATTAATAAGGATGTTTAATTTAAATGCCTTTTATTCTAATTTGGGATAAACTGACCTTGGAAAGCTGATTTTTGGGATCACACAAACATAATTAAATGCCTTTTATCTTAATTTGAGTCAATTTGACCCTTGAAAGTTGATTTTTGGGATCACAAATTATCAAGGATGTTTAAATTAAATGTCCTTTATCCTAATTTGGGATAACCTGACCTTGGAAAGCTGAATTTTTGGGATCAATTTGTTCTTTTTTTTTAAATTTGATTTCCAAAAAAGACCCCAAAAAAACCACCAAAACCCCCAAGGCAGCTTCTAATTCCTGAACCCCACAAATGTGGCCACCTGAGATGGGACAAAACCCTTTCACTGTCAGACCCAACTGAGAATTAATCACCAGGAAATTCACTTTTCCTTCTGGAATTGGTTTCTGGCTGAAGAGTTTCCCAGCAGGAAGAGAAGCTGATCCTCAACTTGGGTTTAATTGGAGCCAGAAGGGAAAATGTGTTGGATGGAGAAGTCAACAAGGTTGTCCAAAAAAAAAACCTTGTGGCCAACCTTGGAATTGTCCAAGGCCACGTTGGAGCAACTGGATGGAAGGGAAGATTTCCCTGCCCGTGTCCCAGTTGATCTTTAAGGTCCTTTGCAACCCAAATTCCATCATTTGATGCTCAAAGTCACCAAATCTTCCCCTGGAACTGTTATTTGTTTTAGGAGTTTTATTCTTTCCCTCCCCAGTAAAATTTCTCTGCATTATCCTGGTGGTTTCCTTGTTTTCTTTCTCTTCTGCCCTTTGATTTGCAGAGGGAATTTCGGTGGGAAATATCAAATATCAAGCCCAGCTCAGTCACCAAGTGAGGAGATAAACCCTCTGTCCCTGCCCAGCTCTTGGCACTAAAGGTTTTCATTTTCACTTTCATCCCTCAAGGTCTCAGGGACACACCTGGGACAGGGACAGGGACAGGGACACACCTGGGATGGGGACAGGGACACACCTGGGACAGGGACAGGGACAGGGACATGGACACACCTGGGATGGGGACAGGGACAGGGACACACCTGGGACAGGGACAGGGACACACCTGGGACAGGGACAGAGACACACCTGGGACACACCTGGGACAGGGACAGGGACAGGGACACACCTGGGACAGGGACAGGGACACACCTGGGACAGGGACAGGGACATGGACACACCTGGGATGGGGACAGGGACAGGGACACACCTGGGACAGGGACAGGGACATGGACACACCTGGGATGGGGACAGGGACAGGGACACACCTGGGACAGGGACATGGACACACCTGGGACAGGGACAGGGACATGGACACACCTGGGACAGGGACAGGGACACACCTGGGACACACCTGGGACAGGGACACACCTGGGACATGGACAGTGACAGGGACACACCTGGGACAGGGACAGGGACACACCTGGGACAGGGACATGGACACACCTGGGACAGGGACAGTGACAGGGACACACCTGGGACAGGGACAGGGACAGGGACACACCTGGGACAGGGACATGGACACACCTGGGACAGGGACAGGGACAGGGACATGGACACACCTGGGACAGGGACAGGGACTGGGACACACCTGGGACAGGGACACACCTGGGACATGGACAGTGACAGGGACACACCTGGGACAGGGACACACCTGGGACAGGGACATGGACACACCTGGGATGGGGACAGGGACAGGGACACACCTGGGACAGGGACAGGGACAGGGACATGAACACACCTGGGACAGGGACAGGGACACACCTGGGACAGGGACAGGGACACACCTGGGACAGGGACAGGGACATGGACACACCTGGGACCTCAAGGTCTCCTTTTACGTGGTTTGGAGAATTCGTGGCTTGATGGTCAGGAAAAAGCAAAGGAAAAGGAGCCACAGCCTGAGAAATCTTCCTTTAGTTTAGGAAAAAACCTCCAGTTCCTTCCCCTCACTCTCCAATTCCCCCCCAATTGAAGTCCAAGCATTGTCTGTTTGTTCCTGAGAACATTTCTGGGCACCTCTGCCAGTCTTTGCCAGCTCAAAGCCCAGTTTAGCAGGAATGAAATCAAATCCATGGGCAAATATTCCCTAAACCTGAGATGGGAATGCTGGAAAAAATTCCCTTCTTTTGGGTTGCTGAACTTTGAGAGCTGCTCTTCAACAACTTGCCCTCACTCGTGGGGGCAAAAATCCACAAAGATCAGGGTGGGCACCTCGTTCTGGGAGCCACCAGCTGGGGATTGTCCTCCCAGAGCCTTCAAAGGGGAAAAGGAGTGTGGAAAACTCAGCAGGGATGTTCCAACACCACCTGAAATGTTGGAATCCTTCCCTGGGAAGCTCTGAGGAGACACTTTGTCCTCGTGTCTGGTGGTTCACCAGCCCTGAGATCTTTCTCTCCTCCATCCAGTGGGATCTGGGCAGCCCTTCCTTGCTCCCTGCTCTCTCTAAACCTGCTCTGCCTGAAGTGATGCCCTCAAATATTTGGTGTCTCTCTCTATTTATATTCAAATTTTCCCTCCTTGACATTATGGGAACTCCCATAAATCCCTTAATCTGCCCCTCATTTGCATGTGCCCCACTTTGCTGATTGGCTGATTGGGGAGATGTAATTGCTGCCTCCCGGAGGATGTGAGATCTTTGATAAGACAGGAGGCAGATCAGAGAGATCAGATGTGGGGATGGGTTGGGAAGAACCTGGGAATGAGGTCGTGGGTTGGGGTGGAGCTCAGAGGGACCTGCACCCCAAAAGTCTCACTCCTGACTCATTCCCTGCCCCTCTTCTGGTCCTGCAGGTCCAGGAGCAGAAAAAGCTCCATTTCCACGAGGGGTTCAGGGAGGGATTTCCACCTGCTGAAGATGAAGGACAAATTGTCACTTGTTTTAAGGAAAGGTTGGAGAATTCCAGAATCACTGAGGTGGGGAAAGACCTCCAAGTTGGAAATCAACCTTTGCCCCATCCCCACCTTGTCTCTCAGTGCCACCTCCAGGTGGTCCTTGGGCATCTCCAGGGGTGGAGACTCCACCACCTCCCTGGGCAGCCCCTTCCAAGGTCTCCCCACCCTTTCCACAAAGAAATTCCTCCTCATGTCCCACCTGCCCCTCCCCTGGCACAGCCTGAGGCCCTTTGCCCTTGGCCTGTCCCTGTTCCCTGGCAGAAGATCCCACCCTTGCCCTGGATCCCTCAGGGATTGCAAAGCCAGAAGGTCCCCCCTGAGCCTCCTTTTCTCCAGCCTGAGCCCCCCCAGCTCCCTCAGGAGTTCTCCAGACCCTCCTCCTGCTGCTCCAGCCCCTCAGTGTCTCTCTTGGAGAACCACCACAAGACTCTCATCCTTCTTCTTTCATTTTCTTTCCTCTTTCCACACCATGGGAACCCTCCTGGGTCTCTTCTCCCCTTCATGTCCATCCCTGGGGAGCTCCTGCTCACCAAACCCATTTGGATCCCTCAGGGGGTTGCAGAGCCAGAAGGTCCCCCCTGGGAGAAGATCCCACCCTTCCCCTGGATCCCTCAGGGATTGCAGAGCCAGAAGGTCCCCCCTGAGCCTCCTTTTCTCCAGGCTGAGCCCCCCCAGCTCCCTCAGGAGTTCTCCAGACCCTTCCCCAGCTCTTCTCCCTTCCCTGGATTTTCTCCATGACCTTCCTGAATTCAGGAACTCAGACCTGGACACAGCACTGGATGTTCCCTCCTCAGTGCCCAGCCCAGATGGACAATCCCTCTGGTCCTGTGGCCACACCATGGCTGGTCCAACCCAGCTGCCATTGGCCTTTTTGCCCCCTCAGCTGCTCCTCAGAGGACAGTCTGGACATCACATACAAGTCTTTGCACACCTGGGACACACCATGCCCACAAAATGCCACCTTGGCTCTTCCTGAGCGTGGAGCTTCTTGCACAAGGCAATGTCTGCCCTCCCAAAGCCTCACTGAGGTTTTTTGGAGAAGAACCATCAGCCTTTCAGCCAAGAACTTGGAGCTTGTTCCCTTTTGGATGAAGCTGATCCCTGTTGGTTGCACTGCCTGAAGCACAGCCACGTTTTTTGGGGGTCCTTCAGCATTTATTGCCCCGTCACACCTTCAAACAACCCCCAACCTTCTCCACCTAAACCAAATTTTGAGATGTTTTGATTTCCAGCCTGAAAAACTGAGAGTTTCTCAAATAGTGCTGCAACCTCCTGCCAGTTTGGCCTTTGCTGCTGCTCTTTCCTCCTTCACCTGCCCTTTGAGAGCCTCCCACAAGACATTTCCCACCTTTCTCCCTCAGAGTTTCCCTTTTTGCCTCTCTGAGTTACTCCTCTGCCTTCTCCCTCTGTTCTGGTGCTTATCATGGAATGCTTTGGACTGGAAGGGACCTCAAAGACCATCCAGGTACCTCATTTCCTTGCCAAGGTAACACCCCCCATGCCCTTGCCAACCTACTTTCTCTTGGCACCACTAATTATCATTGATTAGGGATAACTGGTGCCCCAAAGTGCCCCAACCTGTCTAAGGCCACTCCATCCACAAGGGTGGATCTAAGCCTTGGCCACACCTAATTATTATTAGTCTCATTACTCACAACCTCTCATTAGAGTGCCAATATTGCACAGTAAGCTGAATTTCTGATGAGGGCAGGGAGACCAGGGCATGGCACAGCCACGGTGGCTTTGAAGTGTTGGAATCCCTTCTCAGGGTGTGATGGAAGTTGGAATCATGCAATGGTTGGGTTGGAAGGATCTTAAAGATCAGCCATGGGCAGGGAGACCTTTCACTGTCCCAGGTGGCTCCAATCTGGCCTTGGACACTTCCAGGGATGGGGCAGCCACAGATTCTTCTCTGGGCAACCTGTGCCAGGACCTGCCCACCCTCACAGGGGTGGGTTTTTCCCCAATATCCAATAGAACTCAGCTCATGGAATCCTGGAATGCTTTGGAATGGAAGGGACTTTAAATCCCATCTCATCCCACTCCTTGCCATGGGCAGGGACACCTTCTGGTGTCCCAGGTGGCTCCAGCCTGGCCTTGGACACTTCCAGGGATGGGGCAGCCACAGATTCTTCTCTGCCCAACCTGTGCCAGGGCCTGCCCACCCTCCCAGGACAGGATTTATCCCCAATATCTCATCTAAACCAGCACATGGAATCTTGGAATGCTTTGGGTTGGAAGGGACTTTAAAGCCCATCTCATCCCACTCCTTGCCATGAGCAGGGACACCTTCTGGTATCTCAGGTGGCTCCAATCTGGCCTTGGGCACTCCAGGGATGGAGCAGCCACAGCTTCTGTGCCCAACCTGTGCCAGGGCCTGCCCACCCTCATGGGGAGGATTTATCCCAATATCCCATCTAGACCAGCACATGGAGTCCTGGAATGGTTTGGGTTGGAAGGAACATTAAAGATCATCTTGTCCCACCTCCTGCCATGGGCAGGGACACCTTTCACTATCCAAGGTTGGTCCAACCTGGCCTTGGACACTTCCAGGGATGTGGCAGCCACAGCTTGTCTGGGCACCCTGTTCCAGGGCCTGCCCACCCTCACAGGGAAGAACTTCTTCCCAAAATCCAGCCTAAAATTCCCCTCTTTCTGCTTGAACCCATTCCCCCTTTTTGTATCATTCCAGGTCCTGATGAAGTTACTGGAAACCAGGAGCACTTTTTACTCCAGCTCAAGTTTCACCCTCGTTGACCTGAGCTGGACAAATCAGCCCCAAACCAACATTTGAAGCTGGAAAGAACCTGCCACCACAGTTCCAAAATTTCCTCTGGAGAACAGGACTCTGGGATAAGAACCTTCTTTCCCTCTCTAAGCTCAGCCATAAATTCATTTCAAAGTGTTCTGTGCCACCAACTCAGCATTAATTCAGTTTAACAGCCTTGAAGGAGCTCCAAGTCAAGAGCCAATTTCTCTTGCCAAGATTAGCAGGTTTAATGAGGTCATTTAATTAATATCCTTAGAATTAATGGATTGTTAAGTGGGATCTCAGCACCACACCTGTGTGAGCCAATGAGGTGCCACAGGAATGGGAATCCACTCAACAGGATCTGCACATGCCACGGCCACCAACAAAGGCTTCACAAGGATTCTTTGCAAGGGTGGAACTTCTCAAACACTCCCCACCAAATAACCCCAAACCAGGACTTGTGAGCACCCACCTTATTAAGAAACTCTCTCATGGGCATCTCTTCCATACCTGGATTTGAAGGAGATCCTGCTCAACCCCAACCCCTTCTGCCCCCTCTGAGGGGCACAGAAATGCTGTTCCAGTACCTGAACATGCAGCTGACACTGCCAAGAGTGTGTCACACCAGGCCCTGGTCACCTCTGCAAACCTCTTGGTTCCAGCTGAGGTTCCTCCTCATGTTGGAATCCCAGAATCATTGGAAAAGCCCTCCAAGGTCACCGAGTCCAAACTGTGCCCCATCCCCACCTTGTCACTCAGTGCCACCTCCAGGTGTTCCTTGGACACCTCCAGGGGTGGGGACTCCACCACCTCCCTGGGCAGCCCCTTCCAAGGCCTCCCCACCCTTTCCACAAAGAAATTCCTCCTCATGTCCCACCTGCCCCTCCCCTGGCACAGCCTGAGGCCCTTTGCCCTTGGCCTGTCCCTGTTCCCTGGCAGAAGATCCCACCCTTGCCCTTGGCCTGTCCCTGTTCCCTGGCAGAAGATCCCACCCTTGCCCTTGGCCTGTCCCTCTTCCCTGGCAGAAGATCCCACCCTTGCCCTTGGCCTGTCCCTCTTCCCTGGCAGAAGATCCCACCCTTGCCCTGGATCCCTCAGGGATTGCAGAGCCAGAAGGTTCCCCCTGAGCCTCCTTTTCTCCAGCCTGAGCCCCCCCAGCTCCCTCAGGAGTTCTCCAGATCCTCCTCCTGCTGCTCCAGCCCCTCAGTGTCTCTCTTGGACAATAAACACCCACCACAAGACTCTCATCCTTCCTCTTTGGTTTTCTTCCCTCTTTCCACACCATGTGAGCCCTCCTGGGTCTCTTCTCCCCTTCATGTCCATCCCTGGGGAGCTCCTGCTCACCAAACCTGTTTGGATCCCTCAGGGAGTGTCAGAGAGCCAGAAGGTCCCCCCTGGCAGAAGATCCCACCCTTGCCCTTGGCCTGTCCCTGTTCCCTGGCAGAAGATCCCACCCTTGCCCTTGGCCTGTCCCTCTTCCCTGGCAGAAGATCCCACCCTTCCCCTGGATCCCTCAGGGATTGCAGAGCCAGAAGGTCCCCCCTGAGCCTCCTTTTCTCCAGGCTGACGCCCCCCCACCCCTCTCAGGAGTTCTCCAGACCCTTCCCAGCTCTTCTCCCTTCTCTGAACACCCTCCACCCCCTCAATGCCTTCCTTGACATCTTCTCAGCAGCTCCGACACACGAAGAAGGTTCAAATCTCCTTGTCAAAGTCTCCATCTCATGGGGAGGGTTGGGTGGGGCTGAGCTGATTCATTGAACCTTATCAAAGCTCCTCCATCAGCCTTTCCCACACCTGGGGGCTTCAGGTGACCCAGTAGCTCTCAGGATCCTCCAACCTTTTGCTTGGTCAAGGTGACTCTGACCTGGAAAACACATTTGAGGGGCATTTGAAGCCCAAGAGGGCCACATTGTCCTGCTTTTATACAAGTGCAAATCACACCCAGGCAGCCACCCCATAATTCCAGCTTGGGCTGCAATTCCACATCCCCTCAGGTTGGGTTGAGGGCATTAAAGACCATTAGTTGTGGTCTGTTTGGAAGATGAAAGGTGACATTGTCATCCTTCCTGAGCCCATTTGGTGGTGGGGAGGAATTCTCCAGTTTCAGGGTTGTTTGGGGGTGTAATTAGTTAATCAGCACCTTCATTAAACTGGAGTTGGAAAATATCCCCAAACCCCTGCAGAGGAAAGGAAATCACAGAATCCTAGAATGGATTGGGTTGGAAAAGACCTCTGAGATCATCAAGTCCAACCCTTGGTCCAACTCCAGTCCCTTTACCAGATCATGGCACTCAGTGTCACGTCCAGTGTCACCTTAAACACCTCCAGGGATGGGGAATCCACCAACAGAGAATCATAGAATGGATTGGGTTGGAAAAGACCTCCAAGATCATCAAGTCCAACCCTTGGTCCAACTCCAGTCCATTTACCAGATCATGGCACTCAGTGCCACGGCCAAGCTCAGCTGAAAAACCTCCAGGGATGGGGAATCCACCCCCTCTCTGGGCAGCCCATTCCAATCCCTGAGCACTCTCTCTGCAAAGAAGTTTTTTTCTGATCTCCAACTTCAATTTCCCCTGGCAGAGCTTGAGCCCATCGTGCCCCCTTGTCCTATTGCTGAGTGCCTGGGAGAAGAGACCAACCCCCAGCTGGCCACAACTTCCCTTCAGGCAGTTCCAGACAGTGCTGAGGTCACCTCTGAGCCTCCTCTTCTCCAGGCTGAGCCCCCCCAGCTCCCTCAGCCTCTCCCCACAGCACTTGTGCTCCAGTCCCTTCTCCAGCCTCGTTGCTCTTCTCAGTTGGGTTGGGAGAGACCTCTGAGGTCATCAAATCCAACCTTGATCCAACCCCACTGGGATCACTCTGGCACTCTGTGCCCTGGGCTGGTGATCACAGTGGGGTTGGATCAAGACATGGTGGATCAAGACATGGTGGATTCTCTGTCCCTGGAGGTGGGTTCTCTGTGTCTGGCCCCGCTCCAGCCCCTCAATCTCTTTCCTCACCTGAGGGGCCCAGAACTGAACACAACACTCAAGGTGTGGCCTCCCCAAGGCAGAGTCCAGGGGAAGGGTCACTGCCCTGTCCCTGCTGGCCACGCTGGTTTGGATCCAGGCCAGGATCCCATTGGCCTTCTTGGCCACCTGGGCACACTCTTGGCTCCTGTTGAGTTTCCTGTCCCTCAAGTCCCCCCAGGTCCCTCTGCCTGTCCCTCTCCAGCCACTCTGTGCCCAGCCTGGAGCGCTGCAGGGGTTGGGGTGGCCAAAGGGCAGGACCTGCACTTGGCCTTGTTGAACTTCATCCCATTGGAATCAGCCCATCCCTCAAGTCCATCCAGATCCCTCAGCAGAGCCCTCCTGCCCTCCATCCTGTCCAGGTCCCTCTCCAGATCCCCCCATCCTGCCCAGGTCCTTCTCCTGATTTTTTCAGCCTGTCCAGGTCCTTCTCCAGATCCCCCCATCCTCTCCAGATCCTTCTCCAGATCCCCACATTCTGTCCAGGTCCTTCTCCAGATCCTTCTCCAGATCCCCCCATCCTGTCCAGGTCCCTCTCCAGATCTCTCCATCCTGTCCAGGTCCTTCTCCAGATCCCCCCATTCTGTCCAGATCCTTCTCCAGATCCCCCCACCCTGTCCAGGTCCTTCTCCAGATCCCCCCATCCTGTCCAGGTCCTTCTCCTGATCCCTCCATCCTATCCAGGTCCTTCTCCAGATCCCCCCACCCTGTCCAGGTCCTTCTCCTGATCCCTCCATCCTGTCCAGGTCCTTCTCCAGATCTCCCCATCCTGTCCAGGTCCTTCTCCAGATCTCCCCATCCTGTCCAGGTCCTTCTCCTGATCCCCCCATCCTGTCCAGATCCTTCTCCAGATCCTTCTCCAGATCCCTCCAGCCGGTCCAGGTCCTTCTCCAGATCCCCCCATTCTTTCCAGGTCCTTCTCCAGGTCCCTCCAGCCTGTCCAGATCCCTCTGCAGATCCCTCCTCCCTTCCACCAGGTCAACACTCCCTCCCAACTTGGTGTCATCAGCAAATTTGCTGCTGATGGACTCAATCCCCTCATCTAAATTTTTTTTTTTTCTCTTCCAAGCCTGGAATTGCCCTGATCAAACCTATGGAAAAATTAATTTTTTTTTTCCTCTTCCAAGCCTGGAATTGCCCTGATCAAACCTATGGAAAAATTAATTTTTTTTTCCACTTCCAAGCCTGGAATTGCCCTGATCAAACCTATGGAAAAATTAATTTTTTTTTTCCTCTTCCAAGCCTGGAATTGCCCTGATCAAACCCACGGAAAGATGAAGGTTGAGGATGATGTTCTGCTCCAAAGTGTGGCAATAATGCAGAGTATTTCCTTCCAGCCAAGTGATCTTGGAGGCCAATTATGACAAATTATAGCCCAGGTAGGAGCAGGAGCAGCAACTTCCTGGGGGAGATTTAATCTCATCATGCAAAGCATCTCCCTGAGGATCAGAGCCCAGAATGGCACCTCTAAAACCAGAAAATCAATTTGCCGACAACAACAACAACAACAACAACAACAACAACAACATCAACAACATCAACATCATCATCAACATCATCATCATCATCATCTTCATCATCAACACCATTTTCATGCCAGGAAAAGAAAAAAAAATTGAGGAATTTTTCCAAGAGGGTTTGGAAATGGTTGATGGGAGGTGAGTTTGGGGCTCCTCAGCTGCTTTCCTGGATGAGGAGCAATAAATTGTTGGGAGGAAAAAAGCAAAATCCCTGAGGGGTTTTTTGGTTTGGGCTTTCAGGAGGGGTTTGTCTTTCAGCCCAGGAGGGAGGATGAGTTTGGGTTATCTTTGAAAGATCCCTTTGATGGGAGGCAGGAGGAGCTTCAAGGGTTGGGAAAGGAGCTGTTGGACTTTCGCCAGTCGGGTTTGCATTTCAGGTCTTGCATTTCTGAGAGGGTTTCAGAGGCCAAAAAAAAGGTGTGAGATTCCATCAAATTTCAACTTTCAGGGCAAAGCCCCAGTTGGAGAAGCCAAACTGGAGGGATGGACAAACCACCGGGGGGTTAAAAACTTGATTCCCAAGCGTGTTTTTTTTCTCTGCCCTGGAAAAGCCTCAAAGGCAACGGAATGAAGTTCTTGGGAGCTTTCCTGAAATATTTGGGTTTGGTAACTCCTTTAATTGCTTCAGCTGCCAAGCACTGTAATTAGTAGTTGCTTTGAATTCCCACAAATTAAATGAGTCACCTTGGCCCGAGCAGTTTCCTGTCATTGGCTGTGCACATTCCTCTGGCCATTATATCGATTCCATGGGCAGGAAATGGAAATAAAATCATTTGTTTGGGGGTTTTATGTATGTATTTATTTATTTATTTATTTATTGGTTTGTCTATCTATCTATCTATCTATCTATCTATCTATCTATCTATTTATATATTTTATTTATCTATCTATTTATTCAATTTATTTATCTATCTATTTTATTTATGTCTTTATCTATTTATCTATTTATCTTATTTATCAATCTATTTATCTTATTTATTTATCTATAAAGTTTATCTATCTATCAATCTATCTGCTTATCTATTTTATTTATCTATTTATCTATTTTATTTATTTATCTATCTATTTATTTAATTTATTTATCTATCTATTTTATTTGTTTCTTTATCTATTTATCTATTTATGTTATTTATTTATTTATCTATATATCTATTTACCTATTTATCTATTTTATCTATCTGTCTATCTATTTATCTATTTTATTTATTTATCTATCTATCTATTTATTTATTTATTTAATCTATCTATTTATTTAATTTATTTATTTATCTAATTTTTTATTTATTTATTTATTTAATTGATTTATTTGGCTATTTATCTATTTATCTTTTTTATTTATCTATATATCTATTTATCTATTTATCTATTTTATTTATCTATCTATTTATCTATTTTATTTATTTACCTATCTATTTATTTATTTGTCTATTTATTTATTTATTTATCTTATTTCTGTATTTATTTATTTGGCTAATTATCTATTTATCTTATTTATTTATCTTATTTATTTATCTTATTTATCTATCTATTTACCTATTTTATGTGGGTGTTTATTTATCCATTTATTTATGTGGGTATTTATTTATTTATTTATTTATTTAGCTTTTATTTATTTGGCTATTTATCTATTTATCTTATTTATTTATCTATATATCTATATATCTATTTATCTATTTTATTTATCTATCTATTTATCTGTTTTATTTATTTATCTATCTATTTATCTATTTATTTATTTATCTTATTTCTGTCTTTATTTATTTATTTGGCTAATTATCTATTTATCTTATTTATTTATCTTATTTATTTATCTTATTTATCTATCTATCTATTTACCTATTTTATGTGGGTGTTTATTTATTCATTTATTTATGTGGGTATTTATTTATTTATTTATTTGGCTATTTATCTATTTATCTTATTTATTTATCTATATATCTATTTATCTATTTATCTATTTTATTTATCTATCTATTTATGTATTTGTCTATTTATTTATTTATTTATCTTATTTCTGTATTTATTTATTTATTTTGCTAATTATCTATTTATCTTATTTATTTATCTTATTTATTTATCTTACTTATCTATCTATCTATTTACCTATTTTATGTGGGTGTTTATTTATTCATTTATTTATGTGGGTATTATTTATTTATTTATTTATTTATTTATTTATTTATTTATTTATGTGGGTGTTTGTTTGTTTGTTTATTTATTTATTTATTTATTTATTTATTTATCTGCCCAAAGCTCAATTCCAAGACACAAATCCAAGTCCCCAAACCTCAGAGAAGTGACCACACAAGGACCAAAGGGGAACATCTGCCCAAAAATCAATCCCAAGACACAAATCCAGTCCCTCAAACCCCAGAGAAGTGACCAAAGGGGAACATCTGCCCAAAAATCAATTCCAAGACAAAAATCCAGTCCCTCAAACCCAGAGAAGTGACCACAGAAAGACCCAAATGAGAAAATCTGCCCAAAACTCAATTCCAAGACACAAATCCAGGCCCCAAACCTCAGAGAAGTGACCAAAGGAGAAAATCTGCCCAAAGCTCAATTCCAAGACACAAATCCAGTCCCTCAAACTCAAAGAAGTGACCACACAAGGACCAAAGGAGAAAATGTGCCCAAAACTCAATTCCAAGACACAAATCCAATCCCAAAAACTCAGAGAAGTGACCACACAAAGACCAAAGGAGAAAATCTGCCCAAAAATCAATCCCAAGACACAAATCCAAGTCCCCAAACCCAGAGAAGTGACCAAAGGAGAAAATCTGCCCAAAACTCAATTCCAAGACACAAATCCAAGTCCAGAACCCCAGAGAAGTGACCACACAAAGACCTTCTGCCCAAAGCTCAATTCCAAGACACAAATCCAAGTCCCCAAACCCAGACAAGTGACCACACAAGGACCAAAGGGGAACATCTGCCCAAAGCTCAATTTCAAGACACAAATCCAGGCCCCAAACCCAGAGAAGTGACCACAGAAAGACCAAAGGAGAAAATCTGCCCAAAACTCAATTCCAAGATACAAATCCAGTCCCAAAAACTCAGGGAAGTGACCACACAAAGACCAAAGGAGAAAATCTGCCCAAAACTCAATTCCAAGACACAAATCCAAGTCCCTCAAACTCAAAGAAGTGACCACACAAAGACCAAAGGGGAACATCTGCCCAAAACTCAATTCCAAGACACAAATGCAGTCCCAAAAATCCAGAGAAGTGACCACACAAGGACCAAAGGAGAAAATCTGCCCAAAACTCAATTCCAAGACACAAATCCAAGTCCCCAAACCTGGAGAAGTGACCACACAAGGACCAAAGGGGAAAATCTGCCCAAAAATCAATCCCAAGACACAAATCCAGCCCCCCAAGCCCCAGAGAAGTGACCACAGAAAGACCTGCCCAAAGCTCAATTCCAAGACACAAATCCAAGTCCCCAAACCCAGAGAAATGACCACAGAAAGACCCAAATGAGAAAATCTGCCCAAAACTCAATTCCAAGACACCAATCCAGTCCCTCACACCCAGAGAAATAACCACACAAAGACCTTCTGCCCAAAACTCAATTCCAAGACACAAATGCAGTCCCAAAAACTCAGGGAAGTGACCACACAAAGACCAAAGGGGAAAATCTGCCCAAAACTCAATTCCAAGACACAAATCCAGTCCCTCAAAGCCAGAGAAGTGACCACAGAAAGACCTTCTGCCCAAAGCTCAATTCCAAGACACAAATCCAAGTCCAGAACCCCAGAGAAGTGACCACACAAAGGCCTTCTGCCCAAAGCTTAATTCCAAGACACAAATCCAGTTCCTCAAACCCAGAGAAGTGACCACAGAAAGACCAAAGGAGAAAATGTGCCCAAAACTCAATTCCAAGATACAAATCCAGTCCCAAAAACTCAGGGAAGTGACCACACAAAGACCAAAGGGGAAAATCTGCCCAAAGCTCAATTCCAAGACACAAATCCAAGTCCCCAAACCCAGAGAAGTGACCACACAAAGACCAAAGGGGAAAATCTCCCCAAAACTCAATTCCAAGACACAAATCCAAGTCCCCAAACCTGGAGAAGTGACCACACAAAGACCTTCTGCCCAAAACTCAGTTCCAAGACACAAATCCAAGTCCAGAACCCAGAGAAGTGACCACAGAAAGACCAAAGGGGAACATCTGCCCAAAGCTCAATTCCAAGACACAAATCCAGTCCCTCACACCCAGAGAAATGACCACAGAAAGACCTTCTGCCCAAAACTCAATTCCAAGACACAAATCCAGTCCCTCAAACCTCAGAGAAGTGACCAAAGGGGAACATCTGCCCAAAACTCAATTCCAAGACACAAATCCAGTCCCTCAAACTCAAAGAAGTGACCACACAAGGACCAAAGGAGAAAATGTGCCCAAAACTCAATTCCAAGACACAAATCCAATCCCAAAAACTCAGAGAAGTGACCACACAAAGACCAAAGGGGAACATCTGCCCAAAGCTCAATTCCAAGACACAAATCCAGTCCCTCAACCCCAGAGAAGTGACCACACAAGGACCAAAGGAGATAATCTGCCCAAAAATCAATCCCAAGACACAAATCCAGTCCCTCAAACCCCAGAGAAGTGACCACACAAAGACCAAAGGAACACTCATAAAGCGTTGAAGGCAAAATCAGCCCCAGCCCATGGTGAGACCTTCATCAAAGGCCCAGGATGGGTGAAGCACCTTCATCACATTGTGTGGGATGGATTGGAAATTATCTCCTGATCATAAGCTGGAATCAAAACAGTTGCAACAAGGGAAGGCCTTGGCAGGGGGAAAACATTTGTGTTTCCCAAGGCCGGTTACGCAAAGGTGGCTCCCAATTTCTCTTCTCTATGACAGCCTATAAAAGTGCTCGTCACTCACAGCCCTGGAGCTGCCTCTGCTGATTTGCTCTTCTTGGTGACTGGGTAAGTTCAGCTTTACCTGAATCAGCTCATAATGACACACCTGGATTTATGGGGAGCTTTAATGTGACGTGGTGGATCCTCCGCCGAGTTAGGGCAGGTGGTTGTTCTTCCAAAATGCTTCGCTTGGGAAGGTGCAAATCAAGGGATGAAAGAGGAAGGTGGTTGTGGTGGGGAAAAGGGATGGGAATGTCCAAAGGGTTGAGCTGAGGAATTTCTAGGAATTGAGATGTGGAGAAAGGTCATTCCAAAAGCAGGATGGGCACAGGATTGGCACAGGATTGGCTTCCAACTGAAATGATGGGAGAGAAGGACAAAGAGATGTTCATCAAGAGAGATGCTCATCCAAGAGAGATGTTCATCAAGAGAGATGTCCATCCAAGAGAAATGTTCATCAAGAGAGATGCTCATCCAAGAGAAATGTTCATCCAAGAGAGATGTTCATCTAAGAGAGATGCTCATCCAAGAGAGATGTTCATCTAAGAGAGATGTTCATCCAAGAGAGATTTTCCAGTTTGGGAATGGACTTCAGGGCAATTATTTACTGTAAATTCTCTCCCTGGGAGGGTGGGCAGGCCCTGGCACAGGTTGGGCAGAAAAGCTGTGGCTGCTCCATCCCTGAAAGTGTCCAAGGAGAAGTTGGAGCAATCTGGGACAGTGGAAGGTGTCCCTGACCCTGGCAGGGGGTGGAACGAGATGGGCTTTAAGGTCTCTTCCAACCCAAGCCATCCCATGATCCCATGATGGGCTGAAGTCTGTGAGGCCTGACCAGCACTGGGGCAGCACCAAGGGCTGTTCCACAGGTGGCATGAGATGATCTTTAAGGTCCTTTCCAACCCAAACCATTCCAGGATTCCACATCCTGCTTTAGATGGGATATTGGGATGGAAATCTTCCCTGGGAGGGTGGGGAGACCCTGGCAGAGGTTACCCAGAGACATTGTGGATGTGCCATCCCTGGAAGTTGGTCAGGGCTTGGACCACCCTGGGACAGTGGGAGGTGTCCTTGTCCATGGCAGGGGGTGGAACTGGATGATCTTTAAGGTCCTTCCAACCCAAACCATTCCATGATTCCATGGAGCACTAGAGAGGAGTGGGAGCAGCCTCAGAAGCCTCTCCCCAACCACTCATCCATTTGACTGATCCACTTTAGAGTTGAATGGTTTGAGCCTTAGAAATGATGATTATTTTCCATTAGTTTATTGTTAATCACTAATTTAAATGTTCCGATGACCCCAACATGTCCACCTGCACTTGTCCATCTGAAAACCACCCGAGACACCTCCACAACCCACAGCTTGTTCTTTTTCATCTCTGGCTGTGGCTTGACCAGGGTTGTGCCCTCCTTGCCCTCCAGGTTGACTTGCTGTGTGGCACCATGTCCTCCTACGGGCAGCTGATCAGCGCCCGCTGCTCCTCTCCTTGCGAGGTGACATGTCCTGAGCCCTACGTCAACTGCTGCAACGAGCCCTACATCACCTCCTGTGGGGACTCCAGGGCCATTGTCTACGCTCCACCCGTGGTCGTCACCTTCCCGGGGCCCATCATCAGCTCCTGCCCCCAGGAGAGCATTGTTGGAACGGCCATCCCTCACATTGAGGGAGGGATGGGCTCTGGAGGGGGTGGGATGGGCTCTGGAGGTGGTGGAATGGGCTCTGGAGGTGGAGGGATGGGATCTGGAGGAGGTGGAATGGGATCTGGAGGTGGAGGAATGGGATCTGGAGGTGGTGGGATGGGCTCTGGAGGTGGTGGGATGGGCTCTGGAGGTGGTGGGATATGTTCTGGAGGGGGTGGGATGGGATATGGAGGTGGTGGGATATGTTCTGGAGGGGGTGGGATGGGCTATGGAGGTTCCTGTGGTGGAGGTGGCTACGGGATGGGCTCTGGCAGCTCTTGTGGGGGCATTGGTGGGGAGAGCTCATGTGGTGGTGGCTTCTCACGCCTGGGAAGCATCTACAGGAACTCCTATTTTTCAGGCTATGGCAGGAATTATTCCCCCTATTTTTCCCGAGGGTATTACAGGTATCGCTACGGGAACTATGGGCCTTTTTAACCCTCTGAGAGAGCAGAATGTCCAAAGGAAAAATAGGATACAACCAGTAGTTGACATAGACAAGCCAAGCAGCTCCTGCTCCAGCTGATGTTCCTCCAGAGCTGGGGCTGCTTCAGACCTCGTTGTGCTTTACCCAAGGCTTAGGATCCCAATGTTTGCCTCACTTTGTCTCTTCCTCATGTCATGTTTTGTACTTCCTGAACCTGAAGAAAGTAAACCAAGCCATGGGACTTGACTGTGGAAGTGTCCAGCTGAAAAAAAACAACCCAAAGAATGTCTCAGGAACACCGAACTCCCCGTGCAAAGGGAGGGTCCATTGTGATGGAAATGACGTTCTTTGTCTCCGCGTTGCCTCATCCTGCAAGAATGTAATCCCACTTTGTGTCGGTATTAAAGCCCTGCTGCATCACAGCCCTGTCTTCTGCCTTTCATTTCACCCCCTTTCTCAGGGTTGCCAAGAAGTCCACTCGGTGCACCAGTTCTCGTGTGGTGACCGAGTGTCACCAGGAGAGGAGAATTCATTCTGCTGCGTGGCAAAAAAAATGCCAGAGGTTCTTCAATAAAGTATTTCCCCCCCCCCCACTTTTTGGTCTATGCCAAGGTTTCCATACTAATAAAAGGGATAATTTAGGTTGGAAGGACCTCTGGAGATGGTTTGGTGCAGCTCCCACTCAGAACCAAAGTACCTTTGGAGTGAGAGCAATTCCTTGAGGGCATTACCAGTTCCTTGGGGTCATTATTAGTTCCCTTGGGTCATTACCAGTTCCTTTGGGTCATTACCAGTTCCTTGGGGGCATTACCAGTTCCTTCGGGTCATTACCAGTTCTTTGGGGGCATTACCAGTTCTTCGGGGGCATCACCAGTTCCTTGGGGACATTACCAGTTCCTTGGGGGCATCATCAGTTCCTTGGGGGCATTACCAGTTCCTTGGGGTCATCACCAATTCCTTGGGGGCATTACCAGTTCTTTGGGGTCATTACCAGTTCCTTGGGGTCATTACCAATTCCTTGGGGGCATTGCCAGTTCCTTGGCGGCATTATCCATTCCTTGGGGTCATTACCAGTTCCTTTGGGTCATTACCAGTTCCTTGGGGGCATTACCAGTTCCTTTGGGTCATTACCATTTCCTTGGGGGCATTACCAGTTCCTTGGGGGCATTACCAGTTCCTTGGGGGCATTATTAGTTCCTTGGGGGCATTACCAGTTCCTTGGGGTCATTATTAGTTCCTTGGGGGCATCACCAGTTCCTTGGGGTCATCACCAGTTCCTTGGGGTCATCACCAATTCCTTGGGGGCATCACCAGTTCTTTGGGGTCATTATACATTCCTTGGGGGCATTACCAGTTCCTTGGGGTCATTACCAATTCCTTGGGGTCATTGCCAGTTCCTTGGGGTCATTACCAGTTCCTTGGGGTCATTATTAGTTCCCTTGGGTCATTACCAGTTCCTTTGGGTCATTACCAGTTCCTTGGGGGCATTACCAGTTCCTTCGGGTCATTACCAGTTCTTTGGGGGCATTACCAGTTCTTCGGGGGCATTACCAGTTCCTTGGGGACATTACCAGTTCCTTGGGGGCATCATCAGTTCCTTGGGGGCATTACCAGTTCCTTGGGGTCATCACCAATTCCTTGGGGGCATTACCAGTTCTTTGGGGTCATTACCAGTTCCTTGGGGGCATTACCAGTTCCTTGGGGGTATTACCAGTTCCTTGGGGGCATTACCAGTTCCTTCGGGTCATTACCAGTTCTTTGGGGGCATTACCAGTTCCTTGGGGTCATCACCAGTTCCTTGGGGGCATTATTAGTTCCTTTGGGTCATTACCAGTTCCTTGGGGGCATTACCAGTTCTTTGGGGTCATTATCCATTCCTTGGGGGCATTACCAGTTCCTTGGGGACATTACCAGTTCCTTGGGGTCATTACCAGTTCCTTGGGGTCATTACCAATTCCTTGGGGGCATTACCAGTTCCTTGGGGTCATCACCAGTTCCTTGGGGTCATCACCAGTTCTTTGGGGTCATCACCACTTCTTTGGGGGCATTATCCATTCCTTGGGGTCATTACCAGTTCTTTGGGGTCATCACCAGTTCCTTGGGGTCATTACCAGTTCCTTGGGATCATTACCAGTTCCTTGGGGGCATCACCAGTTCCTTGGGGTCATCACCAGTTCTTTGGGGTCATCACCAGTTCCTTGGGGGCATTACCAGTTCCTTTGGGTCATTACCAGTTCCTTAGGGGTATTACCAGTTCCTTGGGGTCATTACCAATTCCTTGGGGGCATCGCCAGTTCTTTGGGGTCATCACCAGTTCCTTGGGGTCATCACCAGTTCTTTGGGGTCATCACCAGTTCCTTGGGGTCATCACCAATTCCTTGGGGGCATCACCAGTTCTTTGGGGTCATTATCCATTCCTTGGGGGCATTACCAGTTCCTTGGGGTCATTACCAATTCCTTGGGGTCATCACCAGTTCTTTGGGGTCATTACCAGTTCCTTGAGGTCATCACCAGTTCTTTGGGGTCATCACCAGTTCCTTGGGGTCACTGCCCTGGGGTCACTCTTTGAATACCCCTGAGGAAATCCATTTGACCTCCAGCAGGGGTTGAAAGAACTGCCCAAGTCCTGACCCCACCAGGATAGAAAACTGTGCTCTGCTTTATCTGGTCTTGATGATCAAATCCTTCATCTGATGGCAGATAAGTGGGTTGGTTTGGATCTGAATGGCTTTGGCAAACCAGGCCAAGAGAAAGGGGAAGAAATTCTCTGGATGAGACTTGAGACTAAAAGTCTCTCAAGTGCTGCAAAGTCTGAGGTTCACCCCGGCAGCTGAGTCAATATTTCTCTTTGGGAGTTGTTTCCTTTGTGCTGCTCTTCGTGACAGGAGAGGACTCAGCAAGTGCTGCTGTGCCAAGGGAAACATTCCTTTCCTTCCTTTGATTGTCTTAATCCTTGTGGTTTGTCAACTTAATTGAAGCGTTAATGCAGTAAATGATCTGAGCTCGTTAAGCATCACTGTGGCGTCCCTCGGGCAACAGGGACAGGGGTGCCCATCTGCTCTCCACAACTTAAGGGTCACAAAGTGCTTCATGAAAAACCTCCCCCAGAACTGTCTGAGAAACAGATTCAAGGTGTGTTCTTCATGTCCAGAATCATGGAATGCTTTGGGTTGGAAGGGACCTTAAAGCCCATCTCATTCCACTCCTTGCCATGGGCAGCGACACCTTCTGGTATCCCAGGTTGCTCCAAGCCCCATCCAAGCTGTCCTTGGACACTTCCAGAGGGGATGGAGCAGCCACAGATTCTCTGCCCAACCTGTGCCAGGGTCTTCCCCCCCTCACAGGGGAGGGTTTATCCCTAATATCCAACATAGCTCATGGAATCTTGGAATTGTTTGGGTTGAAATGGACTGTAAAGCTCATTCCACTCCTTGCCATGAGCAGGGACATCTTCTGCTATCTCAGGTTGCTCCAAGCCCCATCCAAGCTGTCCTTGGACACTTCCAGAGGGGATGGAGCAGCCACAGCTTCTCTGGGAAACCTGTGCCAGGGTCTTCCCCCCTCACAGGGGAGGGTTTATCCCTAATATCCAATAGAACGCAGCTCATGGAATCTTGGAATTGTTTGGGTTGGAAGGGACTTTAAAGCTCATTTCACTCCTTGCCATGAGCAGGGACACCTTGTTGCTCCAAGCCCCATCCAAGCTGTCCTTGGACACTTCCAGAGGGGATGGGGCAGCCACAGATTCTCTGCCCAACCTGTGCCAGGGTCTTCCCCCCCTCACAGGGGAGGGTTTATCCCTAATATCCAACATAGCTCATGGAATCTTGGAATTGTTTGGGTTGGAAGGAACTTTAAAGCTCATTCCACTCCATGCCATGAGCAGGGATATCTTCTGGTATCTCAGGTTGCTCCAAGCCCCATCCAAGCTGTCCTTGGACACTTCCAGAGGGGATGGAGCAGCCACAGCTTCTCTGCCCAACCTGTGCCAGGGTCTTCCCCCCTCCCAGGGGAGGGTTTATCCCTAATATCCAACATAGCTCATGGAATCTTGGAATTGTTTGGGTTGAAATGGACTGTAAAGCTCCTTTCACTCCTTCCCATGGGCAGAGACACCTTCTGCTATCTCAGGTTGCTCCAAGCCCCATCCAAGCTGTCCTTGGACACTTCCAGAGGGGATGGAGCAGCCACAGATTCTCTGCCCAACCTGTGCCAGGGCCTGCCCACCCTCCCAGGGGAGGGTTTATCCCTAATATCCAACATAGCTCATGGAATCTTGGAATTGTTTGGGTTGGAAGGAACTTTAAAGCTCATTTCACTCCTTGCCATGAGCAGGGACACCTTGTTGCTCCAAGCCCCATCCAAGCTGTCCTTGGACACTTCCAGAGGGGATGAGGCAGTCACAGATTCTCTGCCCAACCTGTGCCAGGGCCTGCCCACCCTCAGAGGGAGGAATTTTTCCCTAAAATCCAAACTAACTCCCCTCGCTGGCAGGTTTGAGCCATTCCCTCTCATCCTGGCCCAGAGTGCAGCACCTACCCAAGATGTCCCTCAGCTCTGAAGGGTTTTGTAGGTCCAGCCTTGGCTTAGACTGCAGAGAAGGTGGTGGCAGAGAAGGTGGTGGCAGAGAAGGTGGTGGCACCAATGACCCACCAATCTCCACTCTCATTACCCAACCTTTGCTCTGCAGCCTCTTGAGCAAGACCCGTGTGGGTGAAACTGCCCTTTATAAATTGGGAAGTGTCACCTTCCCTGAGGTCACATGAACATGGACAGTCCTGGATCAGCCTCAGCATCCCTGACTCTGACCCTCTGAGTCCTGTGGGAGTCCACCTGTGTGGAGATGAGTGTGGGTGCATCTCCCACCCCCCCTCTGCAAACCACATTGTCCAGAGTTCTCCTTGTTATCCGGAATTCTCTGAAATGTGGAGAAACTCTTCCCTTCCCGTGAGGTTGGAAGGCTCAGGGGTGACCTAATTGTGTGGAGATCACTCCATGGTTGGGCTTGATGATTTGGGGAGTTCTTTTCCAACCTCAGTGATTCTGTGCAAAGGAAAAACCAGAAAGCCACTCATGCAATTCAACAAGAGTTTTAATTGGACATGAAAAGAGTGGGATGGGGTGGGATAGTGCTGGTTCTGTGGTCCTGAGGCAGCTGCTGACCAAAGGCACTGCAGGTCACAAGGTCCAGCTGAAATCTTGGCAGCAAAGTCCCACTTGCCATTCTGAAGCATTTCCACCCCACCAGGAAGGACACAGTGCAAGAGGAAGGAGAGTTCAAGGAGAGACACCATCCCATGGATCTGCCTTGGGTAGAAGGTACGAGAAGGAGGAGTGGGGCTGGTTGTCAGGCAAGGGTGGCTCCTGTTGATGGAATGACCTTTCACCATCTCTGAACACCAGCTGAGCATCTGGATCCTGAATTTTCACCTCCTGAGTTGCTGTGGGCCTGTCTTAGGATGAGGAGCCCAGGTGGGATCCTCAGTGGGTGCCATAGAACTTCCTGCTGGCAAAGCCCCCCAGTCCTGGGGAGCCTCCAGACCCAAAGGAGCTCCCAGAGCCAAAGGAAGCCCCAGATCCAAAGGGACCCTTCACCCCCAGAGTTCCTCCATACCCACAGGACCCCCCAGATCCAAAAGGACCCTTCCCTCCCAGAATTCCTCCATACCCACAGGAGCCTCCAGATCCAAAGGGACCCTTCACCCCCAGAATTCCTCCATACCCACAGGAGCCTCCAGATCCAAAAGGACCCTTCCCTCCCAGAATTCCTCCATACCCACAGGACCCCCCAGGTCCAAAGGAACTCCATGTTCCTGAGCCCCCAAAGGAGCCCCCAAACCCTGAGGAACCTCCATACCCAAAGCAACCCCCAGACCCAAAGGACTCCCCAGGTCCAAAGGAGCTCCCAGACCCAAAGGAGCCTCCCAGCCCTGACATTCCCCCAGAAGCAAAGGAACCTCCCATCTCATTGCACTCATTGGAGCTGTTTGGGGTCAGAGCACCAAAGGATGGGGGAAAGGATGTTCCCACGATGCTCTCCTGGGAGCAGCTGCTGAGAGTTGGGCCTGGGAAGGTGAGGACAACTGGTGGGGCAAAGACCACAGCTCTGGAGTCCCCACAGGAGGCAACACAGGGCTCGAGGTTCCTGCTGTAGGCACAGGGCTGGGAACAGGTCACCTCCAGGCACTCAGGGCTCGTGTTGTTCACCATCATTCCTGGAGATTTGAGGCAAATCTGGGAAAGACAACCTGCAGTCAAGAAACCACCACAATCAAGTTGGCAGCAGGTTCTCCAGTCCCTGGAGCACCTTGTCCTTCTCCTCCAGCTTCTCATCTACTCACAGTTCAACCCTCCCTCAGAGATTCCATTTTCCTTCCTCACTGACCTGTTTTAAGGCCCCTCAGTTGTTCCTTTCCTACCACCCACATCTCTTATTCTTCTGAATCTGTCCCCAAAACCTCCCTCTTTTCTCTGGGACTAAATTTCCTGATCCTTGTACAATTCCTTGCTCAGAAAAGTCCCATTAATTGTCTTTTCCAAGTAGATCTACGAGAAGGTTTGGCTGTAACCTCAACAAGCCTCCAAGGAAAATCTCCCTTGGTCTGTTCTTCCCTCTCTCTCAGATTTTCTAAGAGTTCTTGCTAAATCTACTCTTCTGTACCTCAGTTTTTCTAAAACTGCCAGAATTCTGCAAGATAAAACCCCAAAGAAGTGAGTTTCAAGCATTCTGTAGCTGCAGAGAAGGGCAATGAAGTCAGACTTACCCTCTTGTGTTGGAGGAACAAGTCAGTGGAGGTGCAAGAATAGAAGATTTCTCAGTTCTCTCCCCTTTTATGCAGATTTTAGACAATAAGGAGGACGTGAGATCATCCATTATTTATTAACTCTGTGCACCTTACAAAGCAAAAAGATCCTCTTTTAAGCCTTGTGCTTCTTTCATTTCAGCTCAGATTTGTTGCTTCATTCACAGCCCTGCTTTGAGTGACACGACTCCAACCCCCAAACTTCATAGAAAATCAAGTCCTTTTGGCATCATTCTGGTTCCAAACAAAGCAGGAGATGATCTCTGGGTTTACTCCTCTTTAATGACTCGAGGGAAGGCAACTCCTGATGTGTCACTCACATCTCTGGTGTTTAATCCCTCCTAAAGGAATCATTGACCCCACCTTGGATGGGGGTCAGGATCCTTTGCAACCCTTTCTTCATCCAGTGGCCAAAGGGATGATGCAGCAAAACAAGGAGATAAATGGGCTTGAGGTGACACCTGACATGAGCTCTGAGCCCTCTGAGGAGTTTCACCCAGTTATGTATCATAACTCATTTTGGGGTGTTGTACTCAGAGCCTTGGCAAGAAGATGCCGGTGGAGCCATCCAAAAATCACCAGGTCTTTGTGCTCCAAGGTGGATCTCAAACTCAGCATCAAAGAATCCTTGAGGTTGGAAAAGATCTCCAAGTCATCAAGTCCAATCTGTGACCCAACCCCACCTTGTCACTCAGTGGCACCTCCAGGTGTTCCTTGGACACCTCCAGGGATGGGGCAGCCACAAGGATGGATTTAGGCTGGAAAACCTCCAAGGTCACCAAGTCCACCCTGTGTCCCATCCCCACCTTGTCACCCAGTGCCACCTCCAGTTGTTCCTTGGACACCTCCGGGGATGGGGCAGCAACAGGGTTGGATTTAGGCTGGAAAAGTCCTCCAAGGTCATCAAGTCCAATGTGTGACCCATCCCCATGTTGTCACTCAGTGCCATATCCAGGTGTTCTTTGGACACCTCCAGGGATGGGGCAGCCACAAGGATGGATTTAGGTTGGAAAAGTCCTCCAAGGTCACCGAGTCCACCCTGTGTCCAACCCCACCTTGTCACTCAGTGCCAGCTCCAGGTGTTCCTTGAACACCTCCAGGGGTGGAGCAGCCACAAGGATGGATTTAGGCTGGAAAAGGTCACCAAGTCCACCCTGTGTCCCATCCCCACGTTGTCACCCAGTGCCACCTCCAGGAGTTCCTTGGACACTTCCAGGGATGGGGCAGCCACAGGGTTGGATTTAGGCTGGAAAAGTCCTCCAAGGTCACCAAGTCCACCCTGTGTCCAACCCCACCTTGCCACCCAGTGCCAGCTCCAGGAGTTCCTTGGACATCTCCAGGGATGGGGCAGCAACAAGGATGGATTGAGGCTGGAAAAGGTCACCAAGTCCACCCTGTGTCCCATCCCCACCTTGTCACTCAGTGCCATGTCCAGGAATTCTTTGAAAACCTCCAATGGTGGAGACTCCACCATCTCCCTGGGCAGCCCCTTCCAAATATTTAACCACCTTTTCCATGAAAAAAATCCTTTCTGAAATTCACCAGAAATGAGGTTGAACTTCAAAGCCACCTCGTGTTGCTCAACATCAGGTCAGGCCATTGCTGAGAGGAGATTGAGGAGGTTGGTCTTTCTGGACCTCACATGGTATCCCAAATATTTAACCAAATATTTAACCACCTTCCCAATATTGAACCACCTTTTCCATGAAAATAATCCTTTCTGAAATTCACCAGAAATGAGGTTGGACTTCAAAGCCACCTCGTGTTGCTCAACATCAGGTCAGGCCATTGCTGAGAGGAGATTCAGGAGTTTGGTCTTTCTGGACCTCACTTGGTACCCAAATATTTAACCAAATATTTAACCAAATATTTAACCATCTTCCCAATATTGAACCACCTTTTCCATGAAAAAAATCCTTCCTGAAATTCACCAGAAATGAGGTTGAACTTCAAAGCCACCTCGTGTTGCTCAACATCAGGTCAGGCCATTGCTGAGAGAGATTCAGGAGGTTGGTCTTTCTGGACCTCACTTGGTATCCCAAATATTTAACCAAATATTTAACCACCTTTTCCATGAAAAAAATCCTTTCTGAAATTCACCAGAAATGAGGTTGAACTTCAAAGCCACCTCGTGTTGCTCAACATCAGGTCAGGCCATTGCTGAGAGGAGATTGAGGAGGTTGGTCTTTCTGGACCTCACTTGGTATCCCAAATATTTAACCAAATATTTAACCAAGTATTTAACCATCTTCCAAATATTGAACCACTTTTTCAAAGAAAAAAATCCTTCCTGAAATTCGCCAGAAATGAGGTTGGACTTCAAAGCCACCTCGTGTTTCTCAACATCAGGTCAGGCCATTGCTGAGAGGAGATTCAGGAGGTTGGTCTTTCTGGACCTCACTTGGTATCCCAAATATTTAACCAAATATTGAACCACCTTTTCCATGAAAAAAATCCTTCCTGAAATTCACCAGAAATGAGGTTGGACTTCAAAGCCACCTCGTGTTGCTCAACATCAGGTCAGGCCATTGCTGAGAGGAGATTGAGGAGGTTGGTCTTTCTGGACCTCACTTGGTAAATCATTATGGAAGAATAACAAGCAGGGGTCACCTTCCCCTGTAAATGCAGTGGAGTCATCACAGTGATATTGCACAGGAATTGGGCTGTAAAATTTCAACACAATGAAAACCTCAAATTTATGATATGAGAGTCAGATTGTTTATGTCTGGGGTTGATTTGCTAATTGGGAACTATGAAAATAATTACAGGCACCAGAGGAGACCCATAGGGAAAAAAAAATCATTATTTGGTAAGTGCTGGAGATTTTATGAGATGTTTCACATCCCTTCAACTGCCTGCAAAGGGGTATAAAAGCAGGAGCATCTCAGGAGTCTCCTCAAACCTTCTGTGCCTTCTCCTGCCTCTCCAGGTGAGTTGATTGAAGCTGATATTTGCTGTCTGTGGTTGTCTCTGTTTAGCTGAAATGAAGATTCTTTCCTGGGTCCTTGGTGATTTAAGCCTTGAGATGTGGCAGTGAAGTCCTGCTTATAGCAGGAGACTCACTGCAGTTCCTTGGAGATGGTGGGAGAAAGGAGTTTGGTGTTGGACACACCCCGAGGGCTGTGCCCAGTTCTGGGCCCCTCATGGCAAGAGAGACTGAGGGGCTGGAGAGTGTCCAGGCCAGGGAAGGGGTTGGAGTAGCAGGAGGAGGGTCTGGAGAACTCTTGAGGGAGCTGGGGGGGCTCAGCCTGGAGAAAAGGAGGCTCAGGGGGGACCTTCTGGCTCTCTGCAACTCCCTGATGGATCCAAATGGGTTTGGTGAGCAGGAGCTCCCCAGGGATGGACATGAAGGGGAGGAGAGACCCAGGAGGGTTCCCATGGTGTGGAAAGAGGGAAGAAAACCAAAGAGGAAGGATGAGAGTCTTGTGGTGGGTGTTTATTGTCCAAGAGAGACACTGAGAGGCTGGAGCTTGGCCAAGGATAAGAACGGGGCTGGAGCAGCAGGAGGAGGGTCTGGAGAACTCTTGAGGGAGCTGGGGGGGCTCAGGCCTGGAGAAAAGGAGGCTCAGGGGGGACCTTCTGGCTCTGCAATCCCTGAGGGATCCAGGGCAAGGGTGGGATCTTCTGCCAGGGAACAGGGACAGGCCAAGGACAAGGGTGGGATCTTCTGCCAAGGGAAGAGGGACAGGCCAAGGGCAAAGGGCCTCAGGCTGTGCCAGGGGAGGGGCAGGTGGGACATGAGGAGGAATTTCTTTGTGGAAAGGGTGGGGAGGCCTTGGAAGGGGCTGCCCAGGGAGGTGGTGGAGTCCCCACCCCTGGAGGTGTCCAAGGAACACCTGAATGTGGCACTGAGTGACAAGGTGGGGATGGGACACAGGTTGGACTTGATGATCTCAGAGGTCTTTTCCACCCTCAATGCCTCCAGAATTCTGTGACTAGGAAGGCCAAGGATCTATTTTGTCCCCCTCACCCCACCAATGCCCTGTGTGTGGTGGACACCCACCAGCACTTTCCCATGGTTGTTTCCTGACTCCCTTTCTTGTCTTTCCCAGGTCCACCTCAAAACCCCGAGAACAATGAGCAGCATCAGCTCCCGGTGCCTTCCTGGCTGTGAGGTGACCTGCCCTGAGCCCTGTGCCTACAGCAGAAGCCTTGGACCATGTGTGGCATCGTGTGGTGACTCCACAGCCATCATTTATCCCCCTCCAGTTTTCCTCACCATCCCAGGTCCTGTTCTCACCAGCTGCCCTGTGGATACCATGATGAAACCATCCTTTCCTCAGCCCTCTCCTGCTTTGACCTCCTCCAGCCCCAGGATGGGAAGGTCTTATGGCTCTTATAGCTCTGGAAGCTCCTATGGCTCTGGGGGCATCTCAGGGATGGGGGGATCCTCTGGATCTGGAGGTTCCTACGGTTCTGGGGGCATGTCAGGAATGGGGGGATCCTCTGGGGGTTGCATCCCCTACAGCTCTGGAGGCTCCTCAGGGCTTGGGGGGTGTTACAGCAAGAGGTTCTACAGCAGCACCAGCCGAGGGTCCCGTCTGGGAAACTGAGGCTCCTTTCAAGGCACCTGAAAAGCCACAGACCACTCAAGAAACCTGAAGATGAAAACCCACAACCCACGTCCTCACCTGGGACCTGCTCCCAGAGGCACCAAAAGCACCAGTGGGAGCCACCCTCTCTTGGTGCCTCTGGAAACTCAGCCCACACCTCCCTCCTGCTTTTTTGCCTTTGTCTGCTATCAATGACAGCCTCTATAATCATCCTGCTCTGCCTGATCCCTCTTTAATTGGGCCCACAGAAGACAAAAGATAAAGAGCTGAAAGGCCTGTCATGGAGTTTGTGACAGGAGAAGAACAGAGGGTGGGAGTTGGACTCTTCCTGGACAGTGAACTGGGAGGAGTGTCTGCTTTGTGTCATGTGTCACCTGATTGTCCCAGTGCATCCCAATAAAACCCTCCTGCATCATCACGTTTTGTGGAGCTTTTCTTCCTCTGCAGGACCTTTTGGGTCTGTTCCTTTTCACTGATGACACTTCCTTGAGTTGGTTCTGGAGCCTGAGAGCAGCAATGATGTGGGTTTATGTTAATATCATGCTAATTGATGAAGTAATCAGGGAGTTGTGAAAGGGAGGGTGGAATGAAACGTTCCAAGTGGAAGCCCAGAAGAGTTCAGTGGCTTTCTGGGGGGCTCAGAGATTTCTGGAGGGAGTCACACGATGCCCTGTGTTGGTGTAGGAACAGGAGAGGGGTGAGATGTGGTCAGCTGAAGGGCTTTTTGTTTTACACTCTGGGGTTTAGCCCAGCTCTGCCCTTCTGGAGGATTCTGTTTGTTCACAGAATCATAGAATAACATCCTTGAGGTTGGAAAAGACCTCCAAGGTCACCAAGTCCACCCTGTGCCCCATCCCCACCTTGGCACTCAGTGCCACCTCCAGGTGTTCCTTGGGCACCTCCAGGGGTGGGGACTCCACCACCTCCCTGGGCAGTCCCTTTCAAGGCCTCCCCACCCTTTCCACAAAGAAATTCCTCCTCAAGTCCCACCTGCCCCTCCCCTGGCACAGCCTGAGGCCCTTTGCCCTTGGCCTGTCCCTGTTCCCTGGCAGAAGATCCCACCCTTGCCCTTGGCCTGTCCCTGTTCCCTGGCAGAAGATCCCACCCTTGCCCTTGTCCTGTCCCTGTTCCCTGGCAGAAGATCCCACCCTTTTCCTTGTCCTGTCCCTGTTCCCTGGCAGAAGATCCCACCCTTGCCCTTGTCCTGTCCCTGTTCCCTGGCAGAAGATCCCACCCTTGCCCTTGTCCTGTCCCTGTTCCCTGGCAAAAGATCCCACCCTTGCCCTTGGCCTGTCCCTCTTCCCTGGAGCAGAGCTCGACCCCATCCATTCTATCACCAAACTTCATTTCAAATGAGTTAATTGGAATTCTTGTGGCTCCCTGCAGGTGTCTGAGCTTTAGCCCACTTGAACCCATTATCAGGAGTGCCTGAAGAATGCAAATGAAGTACAAACCCCACATTTCTCTGAGGAGTGGGAATGAGAACCACAGAAACTCCAGCAAAGGAACTCAATTTGTCACCTTGAGCTCAGAGTGGGAAACACTTGAAGACACGTGGAAACTCCTTTTGACTGTGGCCCCATCAAAGGGCTGAGTTTGGATCACAGCAAAATGGGCTTTCACGTCACCAGGGTGTGCAAGAATTTCCTAAGGGGTGGGTGACACAACACCAGGAATCACACCTTGGGTTGTTGTTCTTTGTAGCTACACCTGAGAGTGGAAACACAAAGAGACCGACGGGTGAGTCTCCAAGTCCATTCAAGGCTAAAGAGGAATTTAAATCCTGGCTCTACTCCCTCTGCTGCTCCTTGGGAAACACATGAGGGAGATCAGGAAAACAAGAAGGGATTTTATAAAAATTTTTTAATGCTTTTAAAACTTTTAATTAATTTTTAAAACTTTTATAAAGTTTTGAATGCTTCATGTTGAACCACGGAATTTTTAATGTTCCAACAGGACGAATGGAAACAAAAAAATCCTTATGGAAGATTCTTGACTTGGAAAAAATCTAATTGTTCTCTCTCTAAAACTAAGGTGAAAATGGCAATAAAAAAAAAAAGATTTTAATTGACAGCTTCTCTGGAGGTAGAAAAAAAAAATTAGATGACACTCACACAGCTCAGTAATTGCTGGAGTTCCCAGGGTTTAAAGAATTAAGGACTTTTAATCTGTGAATAATAATTGCAGACAATAAACTCATCAGCTCCCAGCAAACTCTTAATGGGGCTGAGGAAACCAGCTCAATTGGAAAACAATTAGATAATTTGCTTGAAATCATGATGAAGCTGCACAGTGAGGAGAGAAAACCCCACCCTGTGGAGAGATGGAATTCCAGTTCAGCCACGTGGAAATGTGTCAGATGGTGCAACATTTCCCAAATAAATTCCTGCTCTCAGCTAAAAGGGACCTGCTGGTGCCTCAAGGACTTAAAGGCAGAAGGTTTGGAGGTGAAAAGGTGAAAAAAGAAAACATTAGGCAAAAAAAATTAGTGATGCAAAAGAACTTTAATGAGAGGGAAGCACAGGGGAGGTTTGGGGGTTCAGTCCCATGGGGGAGATTTGGGGGGTTCAGTCCCACAAGAGGTTTGGAGAGTTCAGTCCCATGGGGGAGGTTTGGGGAGTTCAGTCCCATGGGGGAGATTTGGGGGGTTCAGTCCCACAGGGGAGGTTTGGGGGGTTCAATCCCATAGGGGAGATTTGGGGGTTCAGTCCCACAAGAGGTTTGGGGAGTTCAGTCCCATGGGGGAGGTTTGGGGGGTTCAGTCTCACAGGGGAGGTTTGGGGGGTTCAGTTCCACAAGAGGTTTGGGGGGTTCAGTCCCATGGGGAAGGTTTGGGGGGTTCAGTCCCACGGAGCACAGAGGGTGTTGCCAAAGGATTTGGGAAGTGCTGCAGCTCCACGTGGACCAGGACAGGGTTGAAGCTTCTCCAGGAGCTCAGAGCAGCCCAGGGGCTGCTGGGCTGGCACAAGTTGGCACCTCAGTAGCCACAGTTTCCTCCACTTCCTCTCCTAAACCTCCTGTAGCCAGAGCTGCTCCCCCCATAGCAGCTGCCCCCTCCAAAGGAACCACCCCCATAGGAGCTGCCTCCTCCAAAGGAGCCCCCGAAGCCACCACCAAAGGACCTTCTGCCTCCAAAGGAGCTCCCAATGCCAAAGGATCTACCCCCTCCATAGGAGCCCCCCATGGAACTGCCTCCATAAGAGCCACCAAATCCCCCCATGGAGCTGCCCCCATAAGAGCCACCAATTCCCCCCATGGAGCTGCCCCCATAAGATCCACCAATTCCTCCCATGGAGCTGCCCCCATAAGATCCACCAATTCCCCCCATGGAGCTGCCTCCATAAGAGCCACCCATTCCTTCCATGGAACTTCCTCCACCATAAGAACCCCCAGCAGAGCCCCCTGAGCTCCCAGAGCCCCGAGGGAATATTGGCTCTGTGGTGCCCACGATGCTCTCCTGGGGGCAGGAGGCCATGATGGGGCCTGGGAAGGTGATGACCACAGGAGGAGGGTAGACAATGGCTCGGGAGTCCCGGCAGGAGGTCAGACAGAGCTCATTACAGGCATCCACGCAGGGCTGAGGGCAGGTCACATCACAGGGGTTGGAGCAGCCACTGCTCACCAGAGCTTCTGAAGACATCTTTGGGAATGGAGATAGACCTGCAGCAGGACACAAATCATAAGTGTAAATGCTCCAAATGTCAGAGAGCACCAAATCTTGCTCTGGTGCCTTTCATGAGCATGAAAAAAGGGTGAAGGAAGAGATGAGAAAGACTCAGGTTTGTCCCTCTCCTGCATTTTTCTCAATGTGTTTCCACCAAACTCTGGCACTGCCCAAAGTGTTTTGTGCTGCTCTGGCAATGCTGGGAATCATGGAGAGCAAAACCAAACTCCCTCTGGGTTTGGAAGTTGCTCATCTTCAAGATTTTGTTGGGTTATGATGGACATATGGTGGTGGGAAAGGACAATATTGAATTGGTCCAAGTGCCTGAGGAAATCCAGGCTCACAATTCATCAACTGTCTAAAAATTCAGACATTTAAATGACTATAAATTTTAAAAGTGTGGAAAGACAATCAGAGGTTCTGCAGGAGAACAAGCCCTCAGCTAAAGACAGCAAAAATTTCCTTATAGAAAGCAAAGAAGGTCCAGCTCATGAGGGTTGGAGAAGAGGAGACAAAGAGCTGTGAGCAAAGAAGGTCCAACTCATGAGGTTTGGAGAAGAAGGTCCAGCTCATGAGGGTTGGAGAAGTGGAGACACAGAGCTGTGAGCAAAGAAGGTCCAGCTCATGAGGGTTGGAGAAGAGGAGACAAAGAGCTGTGAGCAAAGAAGGTCCAGCTCATGAGGTTTGGAGAAGTGGAGACAAAGAGGTGTGAGCAAAGAAGGTCCAGCTGACAAGGTTTGGAGGAGTGGAGATGAAGAGCTGTGAGCAAAGAAGGTCCAGCTCATGAGGTTTGGAGAAGATGGTCCAACTCATGAGGTTTGGAGAAGTGGAGACAAAGAGGTGTGAGCAAAGAAGGTCCAGCTCATGAGGTTTGGAGAAGTGGAGACAAAGAGGTGTGAGCAAAGAAGGTCCAGCTCATGAGGTTTGGAGAAGAAGGTCCAGCTCATGAGGTTTGAAGAAGTGGAGACAAAGAGCTGTGAGCAAAGAAGGTCCAACTCACAAGGTTTGGAGGAGTGGAGACAAAGAGCTGTGAGCAAAGAAGGTCCAGCTCATGAGGTTTGGAGAAGATGGTCCAGCTCATGAGGTTTGGAGCAGTGGAGACAAAGAGCTGTGAGCAAAGAAGGTCCAACTCACAAGGTTTGGAGAAGTGGAGACAAAGAGGTGTGAGCAAACAAGGTCCAGCTCATGAGGTTTGGAGAAGATGGTCCAACTCATGAGGTTTGGAGAGGAAGGTCCAGCTCATGAGGTTTGGAGAAGCGGAGACAAAGAGCTGTGAGCAAAGAAGGTCCAGCTCACAAGGTTAGGAGAAGTGGAGAAGATCTGTGACCAAAGAAGGTCCAGCTCATGAGGTTTGGAGAAGAAGGTCCAGCTCATGAGGTTTGGAGGAGTGGAGGCAAAGAGCTGTGAGCAAAGAAGGTCCAACTCATGAGGTTTGGAGAAGATGGTCCAGCTCATGAGGTTTGGAGAAGTGGAGACACAGAGCTGAGAGTAAAGAAGGTCCAACTCATGAGGTTTGGAGAAGATGGTCCAACTCATGAGGTTTGGAGAGGAAGGTCCAGCTCATGAGGTTTGGAGAAGTGGAGACAAAGAGCTGTGAGCAAAGAAGGTCCAGCTCATGAGGTTTGGAGAAGATGGTCCAGCTCATGAGGTTTGGAGAAGTGGAGACACAGAGCTGAGAGTAAAGAAGGTCCAACTCATGAGGTTTGGAGAAGATGGTTCAACTCATGAGGTTTGGAGAAGTGGAGACAAAGAGCTGTGAGCAAAGAAGGTCCAGCTCATGAGGTTTGGAGAAGATGGTCCAGCTCATGAGGTTTGGAGAAGTGGAGACACAGAGCTGAGAGTAAAGAAGGTCCAACTCATGAGGTTTGGAGAAGTGGAGACAAAGAGGTGTGAGTAAAGAAGGTCCAGCTCATGAGGTTTGGAGGAGTGGAGACAAAGAGCTGTGAGCAAAGAAGGTCCAACTCATGAGGTTTGGAGGAGTGGAGACAAAGAGCTGTGAGCAAAGAAGGTCCAACTCATGAGGTTTGGAGGAGTGGAGACAAAGAGCTGTGAGCAAAGAAGGTCCAACTCATGAGGTTTGGAGAAGTGGAGACACAGAGCTGAGAGCAAAGAAGGTCCAGCTCATGAGGTTTGGAGAAGATGGTCCAACTCATGAGGTTTGGAGAAGTGGAGACACAGAGCTGAGAGCAAAGAAGGTCCAGCTCATGAGGTTTGGAGAGGAAGGTCCAGCTCATGAGGTTTGGAGAAGCGGAGACAAAGAGCTGTGAGCAAAGAAGGTCCAGCTCACAAGGTTAGGAGAAGTGGAGAAGATCTGTGACCAAAGAAGGTCCAGCTCATGAGGTTTGGAGAAGATGGTCCAGCTCATGAGGTCTGGAGAAGTGGAGGCAAAGAGCTGTGAGCAAAGAAGGTCCAACTGACAAGGTTTGGAGAAGTGGAGAAGATCTGTGGGCAAAGAAGGTCCAACTCACCAGGTCTGGAGAAGTGGAGACACAAAGAGCTGTCGTTGATGGGACTGAGGAGATGGGAGAGCTCTTTTATAGCTGCCCAGACCACCAGTGGGACGTGAGCCAAACTTTGTGCAAGAGCTTCTTCCGCGTTACCAAAGCGTGTTTTGCTCTCTGGATTATTCCCTTAATTGGTCTAATCGGTCTGGAAGTGGCGTGATAACTTTATTAATTATTCCAAGTCACGTTACAAGCCCTACACACCTTGTGTTTGATCTCCTCCTCCGACCCCACAGCTGATGTTGTCCTTGCTCCTCACTGGGATCAAAGCTGGAGTGAGTGTAGGTGCACGTGAGGGTTTCATTGATCTGATAAACGGGTTTTGTCCCCAACATTTCAGTTTTTCCTCCTCAAATCTGGGTTGATGAAGTTCTGCCTCTTGCCTGTGGTGCTGCAATGGGACAACCAACAGCAGGGCCTGAGATCCTTCATGCACATTGAGATTTCTCAACCCAAGGGTAGGAAAGCAGAAGGTTTCACATTAATTGAGGAGTCAACCCAGAATTGCTGACAGGCAAAGCTGTCAAATCCAGTCCTGACAGGGCTTGTTCATGTTCTGTTGCAAGATCTTAATCACAACAGCTCCCTGTGCTCTACTTTCTGATTGGGTATTGGAAGAGCAGAAATCTGGGAATGTCAGTTATGGAAACACTGAGGGAGGATCAAAAAATGAAACATGGAGAGAGCACAGAATTGTTGAGGTTGGAAAAGACCTCCAAGGTCATCCAGTCCAACCTTGGGATCCATCCCCACCTTGTCCCTCAGTGCCATGTCCAGGTGTTCCTTGGACACTTTCATGGATGGGGCAGCCACAAGGATGGATTTAGGCTGGAAAAGCTCTCCAAGGTCACAGAGTCCACCCTGTGCCCCATCCCCACCTTGTCACCCAGTGTCACATCAAGGACACTTTCATGGATGGGGCAGCCAGAAGGATGGATTTAGGCTGGAAAAGCCCTCCAAGGTATTGAGTCCAACCTGTACCCCGTCCCCACCTTGTCACCCAGTGCCACATCCAGGTGTTCCTTGGACACCTCCAGGAATGGGGGAGGATTTATCCAAGGATGGATTTAGGCTGGAAAAGCCCTCCAAGGTCACCAAGTCCATTTTGTGTCCCATCCCCACCTTGTCACTCAGTGCCATGTCCAGGCATTCCTTGGACACCTCCAGGGGTGGGGACTCCAAACCTCCCTGGGCAGCCCCTTCCGAGGCCTCCCAACCCTTTCCAAGAAGATCATGGAAACCCAACCCCTTCCTCTCAGTCCCCTCAGCTCTGCCTGGGGGTCAAATCCAGAATAGCTTCACTTGACTTTTATTTGGAAACAAACCACTCCAGTTGGGGTTTGGTGTCCCCAATGTTTGTGTGTGATGTTTGTCTGCCATAACCACAGAAAAATAATCATCATATCCAAAGTTCTCATGAAGTTTCTGGTTAGGAATGAAGGAAACTGCTGAGAGATCTCTCTTCCTATTTATGCTTTTGTATCTCTGTCTCCATAAAAAGGTTTTTAAATCCACTGAGGTTCTCAAAAAAAAAAAAAAACCAACAAAAAAAAACCCCAAAAAACCAAACCAAACAACCCAATCCTTGCCATTCTTGAGCCTCTTTTATCTTGTTTTAGATCAAAACACCTTTATATTCTCTACATGCAGCCAAAAATATGTGGGTTTTTTTTTTTCCTCAAATGATGCCACCTGGACAACAACTCTGTGTCCAGCTGGAGCTCCTGAATGGTGGCAAAAGGAGGATTAGGAGAATCCAATTATTTCTGACTCTCCCTTCCTTGTGCTTCCTCGGGTGACAATGAACATCCAATGGATTCATTGGATTAAGCCCCAGCGTAGGAAGCTCCTTAGATGGATGTTCAAAGGGAAACCAAAGACCTTTCCCCACCAAAGAAAAAATTTGCACTTTTCCCAACACTTCCCAACTCTAAATTTCAATTTCTTCTGCAGAACAGAAAATATTTCTCCTCAGGAAACCAAACTCAGGTTGAAATGTTGCTTAAGAGAAGACCTGATGCCTTTGCCCCACAAAGCCAACACTCCAAAAGTCAAACGAGGTCGACAAAGGGCCCCAGTCACAGAATTCATACAAAAACTATTTAGGGATTAAAGGAATACAGAGGGTGTGTTGCCCAGATTGAATGATGAGGAGCTGATTTACTAATCATTATTAATTATCAAGGCAATAATTACAATTAGAAGTAGCTTATACAGCAAAATTCGTGTCCCCAGAGTGTGTTGCACGTCCTGGAAGCTCTTGGGAGGAGTATAAAAACCCAGAGTTTCCTCCAGGTTCTCCAGCGACTTCTCCTCAGTCTGAGTTTCTCAGCCAGCCTGGTGAGTTCTGTGTCTTTAATTGCCTTTATGTTAATTGAGATGTCGTTGTCAGTGCTTGATTTGGGAAACAATTCTGTGTCAAACTCAGCAATGAGCAGCAACGTGGACTTGGGGATCTTAGAGGTGTTTTCCAACCCAAAGGATTCTGTGATTCTGTGATATCAGACTGGGAATTTCTGTGTCTTTAATTGCCTTTATATTAATTGAGATGTCACTGATAGTGTTTAATTAGGGAAAGAATTCAATGTCAAACTCAACAATGATCTGCAATATGGACTTGATGATCTTAGAGGTGTTTCCTACCCAAAGGATTCTGTGATTCTTTAATATCAGTTTTATTTTCCAACCCAAAGGATTCTGTGACATCAGACTGGGAATTTCTGTGTCTTTAATTGCCTTTATATTAATTGAGATGTCACTGATAGCCTTTAATTAGGGAAAGAATTCGATGTCAAACTCAGCAATGATCAGTAATGTGGACTTGGTGATCTCAGAGATCTTTTCCAACCCAAAGGATTCTGTGATTCTTTAATTTCAGTTTTATTTTCCAACCCAAGTGTTTTTGTGACTCTGTAATATCAGACTGGGAATTTCTGTGTCTTTATTTGCCTTTATATTAATTGAGATGTCACTGATAGTGTTTAATTAGGGAAGGAATTCAATGTCAATAATCAGCAATGAGCAGCAATGTGGACTTGGGGATCTTAGAGGTGTTTTCCAACCCAAAGGATTCTGTGATTCTGTGACATCAGTTTTATTTTCCAACCTAATTGTTTCTCTGATTCTGTGATATCAGACTGGGAATTTCTGTGTCTTTAATTACCTTTATATTAATTGAGATGTCACTGATAGTGTTTAATTGGGGAAACAATTCAAACTCAACAATAATCTGCAATATGGACTTGATGATCTCAGAGATCTTTTCCAACCCAAAGGATTCTGTGATTCTTTAATATCAGTTTTATTTCCCAACCCAAAGGATTCTGTGATATCAGACTGGGAATTTCTCTGTCTTTAATTGCCTTTATATTAATTGAGATGTCACTGATAGTGTTTAATTGGGGAAACAATGTCAAACTCAGCAATGATCAGTGATGTGGACTTGATGATCTCAGAGATCTTTTCCAACCTCAAATGACTCTGTGATTCTTTAATATCAGTTTTATTTTCCAACCCAAGTGTTTTTGTGACTCTGTGATATCAGACTGGGAATTTCTGTGTCTTTAATTGCCTTTATATTAATTGAGATGTCACTGATAGTGTTTAATTAGGGAAAGAATTCAATGTCAAACTCAACAATGACCAGCAATATGGACTTGATGATCTCAGAGATCTTTTCCAACCTCAAATGATTCTGTGATTCTTTAATATCAGTTTTATTTCCCAACCCAAAGGATTCTGTGATATCAGACTGGGAATTTCAGTGTCTTTAATTACCTTTATATTAATTGAGATGTCACTGATAATGTTTAATTAGGGAAGGAATTCAATGTCAAACTCAGCAATGACCAGCAATATGGACGATGATCTCAGAGATCTTTTCCAACCTCAAATGACTCTGTGATTCTTTAATATCAGTTTTATTTCGCAACCCAAGTGTTTTTGTGACTCTGTGATATCAGACTGGGAATTTCTCTGTCTTTAATTGCCTTTATATTAATTGAGATGTCACTGATAGTGTTTAATTAGGGAAGGAATTCAATGTCAAACTCAACAATGATCTGCAATATGGACTTGATGATCTCAGAGATCTTTTCCAACCCAAAGGATTCTGTGATTCTTTAATATCAGTTTTATTTTCCAACCCAAAGGATTCTGTGATATCAGACTGGGAATTTCTCTGTCTTTAATTACCTTTATATTAATTGAGATGTCACTGATAGTGTTTAATTAGGGAAGGAATTCAATGTCAAACTCAGCAATGAGCAGCAATATGGACTTGATGATCTCAGAGATCTTTTCCAACCTCAAATAACTCAGTGATTCTTTAATATCAGTTTTATTTTCCAACCCAAGTGTTTTTGTGACTCTGTAATATCAGACTGGGAATTTCAGTGTCTTTAATTACCTTTATATTAATTGAGATGTCACTGATAGTGTTTAATTGGAGAAACAATGTCAAACTCAGCAATGAGCAGCAATGTGGACTTGATGATCTCAGAGATCTTTTCCAACCTCAAATGATTCTGTGATTCTTTAATATCAGTTTTATTTTTCAACCCAAGTGTTTTTGTGACTCTGTAATATCAGACTGGGAATTTCTGTGTCTTTATTTGCCTTTATATTAATTGAGATGTCACTGATAGTGTTTAATTAGGGAAGGAATTCAATGTCAAACTCAACAATGACCAGCAGTGTGGACTTGATGAGCTCAGAGATCTTTTCCAACCTCAAATGATTCTGTGATTCTGTGACATCAGTTTTATTTTCCAACCTAATTGTTTCTCTGATTCTGTGATATCAGACTGGGAATTTCTCTGTCTTTAATTGCTTTTATATTAATTGAGATGTCACTGACAGCCTTTAATTAGGGAAAGAATTCAATGTCAATAATCAGCAATGATAAGCCAGGTGGACTCCAAGGTGTTTCCCCAACACTTCAGGTGTTTTCCAACCTAAATTATTCTGTAACATGAGTTTGGGTTTGTTTCTTAGATAATTAAGCTTTTCATAGTCATTGACAGTAATTATTTGTAGATGCAGATCTTAAAATGTGAACCACAGAGGGAAAGTGGCAATTAAATCCTGACTGTTTGATGAGGAGGTTACAACTCAACAACTCCCAGCTTGGCTTTGGGTCAGGGTGGAGTAAAGTTGGAGCAAAGATCTCTCCTCGAGTTGTTCTCACCTTTATAAGCCAATAATTCCTTCCATTATTAGTGGGGTCATCAGGGTGATTGTGGAAAGACTCAGAGCTGCACAGACAGTTGAATTTTACTCCTCTGTCTGTGCTGCAGGTTTGTCTCCATCCCAAAAGGGGTTTCACCACAGCAGAAACTTTGGGCAGTGCCAGAGTTTGGTGGAAACACATTGAGAAAAATGCAGGAGAGGGACAAACCTGAGCCTTTCTAAACTCTTGTTTTACCCTTTTTTCATGCTCCTGAAGGACACCAGAGCAAGATTTGGTGCTCTCTGACATTTGGGACATTTACACTTATGATTTCTGTGCTGCTGCAGGTTTGTCTCCATCCCAAAAGGTGTCTCACCACAGCCCATGAGCAGTAGATGCTCCTCACTTGGATCAGTTCAATATTGTCCTTTACCACCACCATATGTGTGTCATAACCCAACAAAATCTTGAAGATGAGCAACTTCCAAACCCAAAGGGAGTTTGGTTTTGCTCTCCATGATTCCCAGCATTGCCAGAGCAGCACAAAACGCTTTGGGAAGTGCCAGAGTTTGGTGGAAACACATTGAGAAAAATGCAGGAGAGGGACAAACCTGAGTCTTTCTCAACTCTTCCTTCACTGCTTTTCATGCCCCCTGAAGGACACCAGAGCAAGATTTGGTGTCCTCTGGTATTTGGGGCATTTGCACTTATGATTTCTGTGCTGCTGCAGGTTTGTCTCCCTCCCAAAAGGGGTTTCAACCACAGCCCATGAGCAGTAGATGCTCCTCAATTGGATCAGTTCAACGTTGTCCATTCATTGCTGTCTTTGGCTGAGGGTTTGTCCTCCTGCAGAACCTCTGATTGTCTTTCCATACTTTTAAAATTTATAGTCATTCAAATATCTGAATTTTTAGACAGTTGATGAATTGTGAGCCTGGATTTCCTCAGGCACTTGGATCAGTTCAATATTGTCCTTTCCCACCACCATAAGTCCATCATAACCCAACAAAATCTTGAAGATGAGCAACTTTCAAACCCAAAGGCAGTTTGGTTTTGCTCTCCATGATTCCCAGCATTGCCAGAGCAGCACAAAACACTTTGGGCAGTGCCAGAGTTTGGTGGAAACACATTGAGAAAAATGCAGGAGAGGGACAAACCTGAGCCTTTCTAAACTCTTGTTTTACCCTTTTTTCATGTCCATGAAGGACACCAGAGCAAGATTTGGTGCTCTCTGGTATCTGGAGCATTTGCACTTATGATTTCTGTGCTGCTGCAGGTTTGTCTCCATCCCAAAAGGTGTCTCACCACAGCCCATGAGCAGTAGATGCTCCTCACTTGGATCAGTTCAATATTGTCCTTTCCCACCATCATAAGTCCATCATAACCCAACTAATCTTGAAGATGAGCAACTTCCAAACCCAAAGGGAGTTTGGTTTTGCTCTCCATGATTCCCAGCATTGCCAGAGCAGCACAAAACACTTTGGGCAGTGCCAGAGTTTGGTGGAAACACATTGAGAAAAATGCAGGAGAGGGACAAACCTGAGTCTTTCTCATCTCTTCCTTCACTGCTTTTCATGCCCCCTGAAGGACACCAGAGCAAGATTTGGTGCTCTCTGGTATTTGGAGCATTTACACTTATGATTTCTGTGCTGCTGCAGGTTTGTCTCCATCCCAAAAGGTGTCTCACCACAGCCCATGAGCAGTAGATGCTCCTCACTTGGATCAGTTCAACACTGTCCATTCTTTGCTGTCTTTGGCTGAGGGTTTGTCCTCCTGCAGAACCTCTGATTGTCTTTCCATACTTTTAAAATTTATAGTCATTAAATGTCTGAATTTTTAGACAGTTGATGAATTGTGAGCCTGGATTTCCTCAGGCACTTGGATCAGTTCAATATTGTCCTTTACCACCACCATAAGTCCATCATAACCCAACAAAATCTTGAAGATGAGCAACTTCCAAACCCAAAGGGAGTTTGGTTTTGCTCTCCATGATTCCCAGCATTGCCAGAGCAGCACAAAACACTTTGGGCAGTGCCAGAGTTTGGTGGAAACACATTGAGAAAAATGCAGGAGAGGGACAAACCTGAGTCTTTCTAAACTCTTCCTTCACTGCTTTTCATGCCCCCTGAAGGACACCAGAGCAAGATTTGGTGCCCTCTGGTATTTGGGGCATTTGCACTTATGCTTTCTGTGCTTCTGTAGGTTTGTCTCCATCCCAAAAGGTGTTTCACCACAGCCCATGAGCAGTAGATGCTCCTCAATTGGACCAATTCAATATTGTCCTTTCCCACCACCATAAGTCCAACAAAACCCAACAAAATCTTGAAGATGAGCAACTTCCAAACCCAGAGGGAGTTTGGTTTTGCTCTCCATGATTCCCAGCATTGCCAGAGCAGCACAAAACACTTTGGGCAGTGCCAGAGTTTGGTGGAAACACATTGAGAAAAATGCAGGAGAGGGACAAACCTGAGCCTTTCTAAACTCTTGTTTTACCCTTTTTTCATGTCCATGAAGGACACCAGGGAAAGATTTGGTGCTCTCTGGTATCTGGAGCATTTGCACTTATGATTTCTGTGCTGCTGCAGGTTTGTCTCCATCCCAAAAGGTGTCTCACCACAGCCCATGAGCAGTAGATGCTCCTCAATTGGACCAATTCAATATTGTCCTTTCCCAGCACCATAAGTCCATCATAACCCAACAAAATCTTGAAGATGAGCAACTTCCAAACCCAAAGGCAGTTTGGTTTTGCTCTCCATGATTCCCAGCATTGCCAGAGCAGCACAAAACACTTTGGGCAGTGCCAGAGTTTGGTGGAAACACATTGAGAAAAATGCAGGAGAGGGACAAACCTGAGTCTTTCTCAACTCTTCCTTCACTGCTTTTCATGCCCCCTGAAGGACACCAGAGCAAGATTTGGTGTCCTCTGGTTTCTGGAGCATTTACACTCATGATTTCTGTGCTGCTGCAGGTCTATCTCCATCCCCAAAGATGTCTTCAGGAGCCATGATGAGCAGTGGCTGCTCCAACCCCTGTGACGTGATCTGCCCTCAGCCTTGGGCGAACGCCTGGAACGAGCTCTGTCTGACCTCCTGCCGGGACTCCCGAGCCATTGTCTACCCTCCTCCTGTGTCCATCGTCTTCCCAGGCCCCATCATGGCCTCCTGCCCCCAGGAGAGCATCGTGGGCACCACAGAGCCAATATTCCCTCGGGGCTCTGGGAGCTCAGGGGGCTTTTTGGGGGGTTCTTATGGTGGAGGAAGTTCCATTGAAGGAATGGGTGGCTCTTATGGAGGCAGCTCCATGGGGGGAATTGGTGGCTCTTATGGGGGCAGCTCCATGGGGGGAATTGGTGGATCTTATGGGGGTGGTTCAATGGGGGGAATTGGTGGCTCTTATGGTGGCAGCTCCATGGGGGGATTTGGTGGATCTTATGGAGGGGGCAGCTCCATGGGGGGCTCCTATGGAGGGGGTAGATCCTTTGGCATCGGGGGCTGCTATGGAGGGAACAGGTATTCTGGGAGCTCCTATGGAGGCAGAAGGTCCTTTGGCTCCAGCTCCTCTGGTGGTGGCTTCAGGGGCTCCTTTGGAGGAGGCAGCTCCTATGGGGGCGGTTCCTTTGGAGGGGGCAGCTGCTATGGGGGGAGCAGCTCTGGCTACAGGAGGTTTAGGAGAGGAAGTGGAGGAAACTGTGGCTACTGAGGTGCCAACTTGTGCCAGCCCAGCAGCCCCTGAGCTGCTCTGAGCTCCTGGAGAAGCTTCAACCCTGTCCTGGTCCACGTGGAGCTGCAGCACTTCCCAAATCCTTGGGCAACACCCTCTGTGCTCCGTGGGACTGAACCCCCCAAACCTTCCCCATGGGACTGAACTCCCCAAACCTCCCCTGTGAGACTGAACCCCCCAAACCTCCCCATGGGACTGAACTCCCCAAATCTCCCCTGTGTTTCCCTCTCAGTAAACTTCTGTTGCATTCAAACTCAATGTTCAGATTTTTCTTTGTAACTCCTCTTTTCAAGGGATATTTTTGTGTAATTCAGCAATTGAGAAAGATTTGAGGGTTCTGGAGGAGAATCAGGATCTTGGGAGTCCTGGAGGAGAATCAGGATCTTGAGAGTCCTAAGGGAGAATGAAGATCTTGAGACTCCTGGGAGGGGAATCAGAATCTTGGGAGTCTTGCAGGAGAATCAGGATCTTGAGGGTCCTGGAGAAGAACCAGACTCTTAAGGGTCTTAGAGGAGAATTAGGATCTTGAGAGTCCTGGAGGAGAATCAGGATCTTGAGGGTCCTGGAGGAGAATAAAGATCTTGGGAGTCCTGGAGGGGAACCAGGATCTCGAGGATCCTGGAGGAGAACCAGGCTTTTGAGAGTCCTTGAGGAGAAGAAGGATCTTGAGGATCTGGGAGGAGAATTAGAATCTTGAGGGTCCTGTAGGAGAATCAGGTTCTTGAAGGCCCTGAAGGAGAATTAGGATTTGAGAGTCCTGGAGGAGAATCAGAATCTTGAGGGTCCTGGAGGAGAACAAGGATCTTGAGGGTCCTGGAGGAGAATCAGGTTCTTGAAGGCCCTGAAGGAGAATTAGGATTTGAGAGTCCTGGAGGAGAATCAGAATCTTGAGGGTCCTGGAGGAGAACAAGGATCTTGAGGGTCCTGGAGGGGCATCAGGTTCTTGAAGGCCCTGAAGGAGAATCAGGATTTGAGAGTCCTGGAGGAGAACAAGGATCTTGAGGATCTGGGAGGAGAACAAGGATCTTGAGGGTCTGGAGGAGAATCAGAATCTTGAGGGTCCTGGAGGAGAATCAGGTTCTTGAAGGCCCTGAAGGAGAATTAGGATTTGAGAGTCCTGGAGGAGAATCAGAATCTTGAGGGTCCTGGAGGAGAACAAGGATCTTGAGGGTCCTGGAGGGGCATCAGGATCTTGAGGGTCCTGGAGGGGCATCAGGATCTTGAGCTACTGGAGGGGCATCAGGATCTTGAGCTACTGGAGCAGAATCAAGCCCCTTTATGACTTTGCAGCAATAGCTTTGAGGGGAAGACCAGAAATTTTGCACCACATCCTTCTAATTAATAAATCCTAAATAACAGCATTTCATCTTGGTGTGACCTGGCAGAGAATCCAAGGGGTAAATCAGCTGATGCCTTCCTGGAAACACAACCCTGTGTCAGCCACTCCCCTCTCAATCCAGGAACAAGGGCAGTTTTCATTGGAACATGCCGGGTCCTGCCCTTTGGCCACCCCAACCCCTGCAGTGCTCCAGGCTGGGCACAGAGTGGCTGGAGAGGGACAGGCAGAGGGACCTGGGGGGACTGAGGGACAGGAAGCTCAACAGGAGCCAAGAGTGTGCCCAGGTGGCCAAGAAGGCCAATGGGATCCTGGCCTGGATCCAAACTAGCGTGGCCAGCAGGGTCAGGGCAGTGACCCTTCCCCTGGACTCTGCCTTGGGGAGGCCACACCTTGAGTGTTGTGTTCAGTTCTGGGCCCCTCAGTTGAGGAAAGAGATTGAGGGGCTGGAGCGGGGCCAGAGAAGAGCAACGAGGCTGGAGAAGGGACTGGAGGTGGCACTGAGTGTCCTCTGAAACACCTCGAGGGACAGAGAATCCACCATGTCTTGATCCAACCCTACTGTGATCACCAGCCCAGGGCACTCTGTGATCACCAGGGCTGGTGATCACAGTAGGGTTGGATCAAGGATTGATGATCTCCGAGGTCTCTTCCAACCCAACTGAGAAGAGCAACGAGGCTGGAGAAGGGACTGGAGGTGGCACTGAGTGTCCTCTTGAACACCTCCAGGGACAGCGAACCCACCAGGTCTTGATCCAACCCCACTGTGATCACCAGCCCAGGGCACAGAGTGCCAGAGTGATCCCAGTGGGGTTGGATCAAGGGTTGGATTTGATGATCTCAGAGGTCTCTTCCAACCCAACTGAGAAGAGCAACGAGGCTGGAGAAGGGACTGGAGCACAAGTGCTGTGGGGAGAGGCTGAGGGAGCTGGGGGGGCTCAGCCTGGAGAAGAGGAGGCTCAGAGGTGACCTCAGCACTGTCTGGAACTGCCTGAAGGGAAGTTCTGGCCAGGTGGGGGTTGGTCTCTTCTCCCAGGCGCTCAGCAATAGGACAAGGGGGCACGATGGGCTCAAGCTCTGCCAGGGGAAATTGAAGTTGGAGAGCAGAAAGAAATTCTTTGCAGAGAGAGTGCTCAGGGATTGGAATGGGCTGCCCAGAGAGGGGGTGGATTCCCCATCCCTGGAGGTTTTTCAGTTGAGCTTGGCCGTGGCACTGAGTGCCATGATCTGGTAAAGGGACTGGAGCTGGACCAAGGGTTGGACTTCGGTGATCTGGGAGGTCTTTTCCAACCCAATCCATTCTATGATTCTGTGATTCTAATCCTTTCTCCTGAAGGCCTCTGGGTTTCAGGTTCCTCTGAAGGAAACACTGAGGCTTTGGGATTCTGTGAACACAGAGCCTTCAGCTCTCCCTGTGCCTCTTCACTACTCTGAAGACACTTTCCCACAGCAACGTGACTCATCCCTCTGGATCTGGTGGGACGACTCTGCTGAGTAACCTGGACGTGTCCCTGTGAGACCTGACTGTGAAGAAGAGAAGAGGCAAAAATAGAGACAAAGATAATAATGGGATTTCTCACAGGGTGATTTCTTTAAGCCCTTGGCAATGCTCAGCTCTGCCAAGAAGAAGCTCAGGATTGCTGAGGTTGGAGAAGACCTCCAGGATCATCGAGTCCACCCTGTGCCCCATCCCCACCTTGTCACTCAGTGCCACCTCCAGGTGCTCCTTGGACACCTCCAGGGCTGGGGACTCCACCCCCTCCCTGGGCAGCCCCTTCCAAGGCCTCCCCACCCTTTCCACAAAGAAATTCCTCCTCATGTCCCACCTGCCCCTCCCCTGGCACAGCCTGAGGCCCTTTGCCCTTGGCCTGTCCCTGTTCCCTGGCAGAAGATCCCACCCTTTGCCCTTGGCCTGTCCCTGTTCCCTGGCAGAAGATCCCACCCTTGCCCTTGGCCTGTCCCTCTTCCCTGGCAGAAGATCCCACCCTTGCCCTGGATCCCTCAGGGATTGCAGAGCCAGAAGGTCCCCCCTGAGCCTCCTTTTCTCCAGGTTGAGCCCCCCCAGCTCCCTCAGGAGTTCTCCAGACCCTCCCCCTGCTTCTCCAACCCTGTTCCCATCCTTGGCCAAGCTCTAGCCCCTCAGTGTCTCTCTTAGAGAACCACAACAAGACTCTCATCTTTCCTCTTTGGTTTTCTTCCCACTTTCCACACCATGGGAACTCTCCTGGGTCTCTCCTCCCCTTCATGTCCATCCCTGGGGAGCTCCTGCTCACCAAACCTGTTTGGATCCCTCAGGGAATTGCAGAGCCACAAGGTCCCCCCTGGGAGAAGATCCCACCTTTGCCCTTGGCCTGTCCCTCTTCCCTGGCAGAAGATCCCACCCTTGCCCTGGATCCCTCAGGGATTGCAGAGCCAGAAGGTCCCCCCTGAGCCTCCTTTTCTCCAGGCTGAGCCCCCCCAGCTCCCTCAGCTGCTCCTCACAGGACTGACCCTCCAGCCCCTTCCCCTTCTCGAGCTTCTCCAGCAGTTCATATTCATTTAACTCTTCACATCATTTGTCAGTTCACCAGTTTGACATCCAAAATCCTTTACCCTCAGTGATTCTCTACAATTACTTCCTTATCCCTTGATTTTATGCATGGAAATAAATAAATATTTTCATTTATCCTTGTGAAAGTTGAATTTATTCAAAAGCTCCCTCTGGAGCCGCTCTGGAGAGGGCACCTGGTGCCAGGGGAGGGAGAGATGCCCTTCCTGCTGCCCTGATCCTGCCAAGGGGCTCTGTGGGAAGTGCCTGGGGCAGAAACAGGGCAAAGAAGGAACATCTGGAGCTGGAAAGGCATTTTAGGAGGGATCAAAGCTACGGGAGGGGAAGGAGCTGCCTGGAGAGCTGAGCCTTGGGGAGGGCACAGGAGGAGTCACCCTGGCAGGGCTGGCACCGCTGAAAGGGGCTGGAAATGAGTGCCAGTCACTCCTTTGTTATCCAGAGCTGACAGAGGATGGTTCCAGCTCCAGCTCTGAGGTCCCAGCTCCAGCTCCAGCTCTGGGGGCCCAGCACAGGAAGGACCTGGAGCTGCTGGAGCAGCTCCACAGGAGGTGACCAGAGGGCTGGAGCAGCTCCACAGGAGGTGACCAGAGGGCTGGAGCAGCTCCACAGGAGGAGACCAGAGGGTTGGAGCAGCTCCACAGGAGGTGACCAGAGGGTTGGAGCAGCTCCACAGGAGGTGACCAGAGGGCTGGAGCAGCTCCACAGGAGGTGACCAGAGGGCTGGAGCAGCTCTGCTGTAGGAAAGGGCTGGGACACTTGGGATTGTCCAGCCTGGAGAGGAGAAGCTTTGGGGGGACCAAACTGTGGCCTTGCAGGACCTGAAGGAGCTACAAGAAACACGAGGAAAGGGGCAGTTCATCAGGAATTGGAGTAACAACACAAGGGGAAGTGGCTTCACACTGAAAGAGAGGAGGGTTAGGTGGGATATTGGGAAGGAATCCCTCCCTGTGAGGGTGGGCAGGCCCTGGCACAGGTTATTCCATGGATTGCCCATCCCTGGAAGTGTCCAAGGACAGGTTGGAGCAACCTGGGACAGGGGGAGGTGTCCCTGCCCATGGCAGGGGGTGGGACAAGATGATCTTTAAGGTTCTTTCCAACCCAAACCATTCCAGAATTCCATGTGCTGGTTTAGATGGGATATTAAGGATAAATCCCTCTCTGGGAGGGTGGGCAGGCCCTGGCACAGGTTATTTCATGGATTGCCCATCCCTGGAAGTGTCCAAGGACAGGTTTGGGCAACCTGGGACAGTGGGAGGTGTCCCTGCCCGTGGCAGGGGGTGGGACAAGATGATTTTTAAGGTTCTTTCCAACCCAAACCATTCCAGAATTCCATGTGCTGGTTTAGATGGGATATTAAGGATAAATCCCTCTCTGGGAGGGTGGGCAGGCCCTGGCACGGGTTTTTCCATGGGTGCCCCATCCTTGGAAGTGTTCAAGGCCAGGTTGGAGCAACATGGGGACAGTGGAGAGTGTCCTTACCCATGGCAGGGGCAGCATTTGATGACCTTTAAGATATTTTCCAACCCAAATCTTGGCAGAATTCCACGCTTGGATCCAAACCCTCTCACAGTGGGGTGGAGGGTCTGGTTGGGTGCCAGGGTTTGGTTGACACCTCAATTTCAGGACCTTCCAACCCAATCAAACAGGCCATGAACACACTGAAGGATTTTTGGGGTCATCTCCCTCATTTCTGCTCCTACACAACATTATTTTTGCCATTTCTGTGCCATCAAAGGACCTCCTGGAAACACCAATTTCAGAGCGAGAAAAACCCCACTTTATTTTGGGTGTTCTGAGGAAATGCTTCTGGATAGTTTTGCAAAACACCTCCTGATGTTTTACACATGCAAAATGTTGTGGCTTTGTGGTGTTTAATGACAGGCTGATGGGATTAAACTCCCCGGGACTGAGTCAGAGCGTCGCTGGAAAAAAAGAACTATGTCAGGGCCAGCCACGTGACCCCGTGAGTCAGAGGGTGAGAAAACACCTCGGGAATTCGCAGCCCTTCGGCTCTTTTTGATTAAAAGCTCTGCCTGTGTTTGTTATCCCAAGGATATTATTGAAATCAGCCTCTCCAGATCGGGGCATGGTTGGGGAATTCAGTGGGATGCTCTGACCCTGAGGGGTGACAACGTGCTGTGAGTTGAGGTCGAGCTGGGACCAAACTGGGGCTGGAACTCTGTGTCTCCAGGTGTCCTGAGCAACCCCAAATAAATGAACTGTTCCTCTTTTCCCTGCTCCTCTTTTCCCTGCTCCTTTTTTCCCAGCTCCTCTTTTCCCTGCTCCTCTTTTCCCTGTTCCTCTTTTCCCTGCTCCTCTTTTGCCAGTTCTTCTTTTCCCTGCTCCTCTTTTCCCAGCTCCTCTTTTCCCAGCTCCTCTTTTCCCTGTTCCTCTTTTCCCTGCTCCTCTTTTCCCTGCTCCTTTTTTCCCAGCTCCTCTTTTCCCTGCTCCTCTGTTCCCAGCTCCTCTTTTCCCTGCTCCTCTTTTCTCTGCTCCTCTTTTCCCAGCTCCTCTTTTCCCTGCTCCTCTTTTCCCTGTTCCTCTTTTCCCTGCTCCTCTTTTCCCTGCTCCTCTTTTCCCAGCTCCTCTTTTCCCTGTTCCTCTTTTCCCTGCTCCTCTTTTCCCTGTTCCTCTTTTCCCTGCTCCTTTTTTCCCAGCTCCTCTTTTCCCTGCTCCTCTTTTCCCAGCTCCTCTTTTCCCTGCTCCTCTTTTCCCTGCTCCTCCATGTGTGAAACAGGAAAGGAGCAGTTTTTGTGGCTTTGTGCTGCTCCCTCCCTGTGAATCTCCCACGTTCTTCCCCAAGTTCATGAACATTTTTCTGGTCCAGCTGCGACCAAACCCACCATGAACTGGGTTGGGGATTGAGGGATTTATTCCATTCCAGGATCTGGGTTGGGAATGGAGGGATTTATCCCATTCCAGGATCTGTGCTGGGGATTGAGGGATTTATCCCATACCAGGATCAGAGTTGGGAATGGAGGGATTTATCCCATTCCAGGATCAGAGTTGGGAATGGAGGGATTTATCCCATACCAGGATCTGGGTTGGGAATGGAGGGATTTATCCCATACCAGGATCTGGATTGGGAATGGAGGGATTTATCCCATTCCAGGATCTGGTTTGGGAATGGAGGGATTTATCCCATAACAGGATCTGTGCTGGGGATTGAGGGATTTATCCCATACCAGGATCAGAGTTGGGAATGGAGGGATTTATCCCATACCAGGATCTGGGCTGGGGATGGAGGGATTTATCCCACACCAGGATCTGGGTTGGGAATGAAGGGATTTATCCCATACCAGGATCAGAGTTGGGAATGGAGGGATTTATCCCATACCAGGATCAGAGCTGGGAATGGAGGGATTTATCCCATACCAGGATCTGGGTTGGGAATGGAGGGATTTATCCCATACCAGGATCTGGGCTGGGGATGGAGGGATTTATCCCATTCCAGGATCAGAGCTGGGAATGGAGGGATTTATCCCATACCAGGATCTGGGTTGGGAATGGAGGGATTTATCCCATACCAGGATCTGGGTTGGGAATGGAGGGATTTATCCCATACCAGGATCTGGGTTGGGAATGGAGGGATTTATCCCATTCCAGGATCAGAGTTGGGAATGGAGGGATTTATCCCATACCAGGATCTGGGCTGGGAATGGAGGGATTTATCCCATACCATGATCTGGGTTGGGAATGGAGGGATTTATCCCATACCAGGATCTGGGCTGGGAATTGAGGGATTTATCCCATACCAGGATCTGGGTTGGAAATGGAGGGATTTATCCCATACCAGGATCTGAGTTGGGAATGGAGGGATTTATCCCATACCAGGATCTGGGTTGGGAATGGAGGGATTGATCCCATTTCAGGATCAGAGTTGGGAATGGAGGGATTGATCCCATACCAGGATCAGAGTTGGGAATGGAGGGATTTATCCCATACCAGGATCTGGGCTGGGGATGGAGGGATTTATCCCATTCCAGGATCAGAGTTGGGAATGGAGGGATTTATCCCATTCCAGGATCTGGGTTGGGAATGGAGGGATTTATCCCATACCAGGATCTGGGTTGGGAATGGAGGGATTGATCCCATACCAGGATCTGGGTTGGGAATGGAGGGATTTATCCCATTCCAGGATCCCTCTGACCACCTCATGTTTCCCAAAATGAACTTTCTCCCCTTTCTTCCCTTCCAGGAATTGAGTTGCAGAGGAGGAGACACCTCCTACCAAACTCCTGCTGCCACATCAAGTCCTTGTGCTGTTTCATATCCCACAATCCCAGAACAGTTGGGACCTCTGGAGATCTCCCAGTGCAGCAACTGAGTCACCCAGAGCAGGTGACACGAGGCCACATCCATTGGCTTGAGAATATCCCCAAAGAGGAGACTCCAAGCCCTCCTTGGGCAACTGTCCCACCCTCCAAGGAAAGAAGTTCTTCCTCACGTTGAGGTGGAGCTTCTTGTGGTTTATTTTCTGCCCATAAAACTGGGACCTGCTGTATTCTTGGATGTGAAATGAGGAGCCAGAACACCACGGGCACCAACTGTGCCAGGACTGGCTCTTGGAGGCAATTTGAGCACAACAGTCACGCCGTGACTCTCTGTAAACACGTCCTAACAAGCTTTAAACCAGCCAGAACACTCAGGACTAATATTAGGTTAGACTCTCCTGCATTCTTGAAGGCCATGATGTTCAAGCAGGAAAACAAATCCCTGGATTTGAAGGACTGGGAGAAGAGCTCTGGGAGCTCCAGCACAGACTGAGCTCCCACTAAGCCAGACTTAAATTTACCTCCACACCAACAGAGCTGCAGGATTGGAGTTTGAGGCTCAAAAGTGGGCAATGAAAGGAATCCAGAGCCAAGACATTGCGAGTCAGGTGCTGCCAAGAACGGGGTAATCAACACAAACAGTAAGCAAAGCGAAGCAATTACTGTAATTAACCTCCAAATTGGGTTTGGGGAGTAATGGAGCCTTAATGCCCAAATATGACGTTCTTTTCTTGCATCAGCCTGGTGGTCCAGGCAGGGATATAAAACCATTCCTGCCTCAGGAACCTCCCAGCAGGTGCTCTTGGCTTCTCCTCGGTGAACTGAGTAAGTTGGACTCTGATAGAACCTTTTTTTTTTTTTTTCCCCTAAACTTAAAAAGAAGAAACAAAACGAGGATTTTCTCGACGGTCGCGGTCGATTCGGGGCCAAATTTGGGATTCGTGTTCTGCAATTCTGAGCAGCATTTGGGAGTTTATTTGCATGGAAGAGCCACTTGTTAATTAATTTTATTTGGATTCTAGATGGTATTTGGAGTCTAAATGGTATTAAAAGCATCTCTTCCCATGAGTTTAGGGAAATTTAATGTAGATATCCTTTAGGAGGCTCAGAATAGCTCAGCCAACAAGGTCCATGTGGTGGAAGTGGCTCTGACCTTGTGGCTTCTGATCTTTGCCTCATTCATGTTCTGCAATTCTGAGCAGCATTTGGGAGTTTATTTGTACGGAAGAGCCACTTGTTAATTAATTTTATTTGGAGTCTAGATGGTATTAAAAGCATCTATTTCCATGAGTTTAGGGAAATTTAATGTAGATATCCCTTAGGAGGCTCAGAATAGCTCAGCCAACAAGGTCCATGTGGTGGAAGTGGCTCTGACCTTGTGGCTTCTGATCTTTGCCTCATTCGTGTTCTGCAATTCCGAGCAGCATTTGGGAGTTTATTTGCAAGGAAGAGCCACTTGTTAATTAATTTTCTTTGGATTCTAGATGGTGTTTGGAGTCTAGATGGTATTAAAAGCATCTCTTCCCATGAGTTTAGGGAAATTTAATGTAGATATCCCTTAGGAGGCTCAGAATAGCTCAGCCAACAAGGTCCATGTGGTGGAAGTGGCTCTGACCTTCTGGCTTTTAATCTTTGCCTCATTCATGTTCTGCAATTCTGAGCAGCATTTGGGAGTTTATTTGCACGGAAGAGCCACTTGTTAATTAATTTTAGTTGGATTCTAGATGGTATTTGGAGTCTAGATGGTATTAAAAGCATCTCTTCCCATGAGTTTAGGGAAATTTAATGTAGATATCCCTTAGGAGGCTCAAAATAGCTCAGCCAACAAGGTCCATGTGGTGGAAGTGGCTCTGACCTTGTGGCTTCTGATCTTTGCCTCATTCGTGTTCTGCAATTCCGAGCAGCATTTGGGAGTTTATTTGCAAGGAAGAGCCACTTGTTAATTAATTTTATTTGGATTCTAGATGGTGTTTGGATTCTAGATGGTGTTTGGAGTCTAAATGGTATTTGGATTCTAGATGGTGTTTGGATTCTAGATGGTATTTGGATTCTAGATGGTGTTTGGAGTCTAAATGGTATTAAAAGCATCTCTTCCCATGAGTTTAGAGAAATTTAATGTAGATATCCCTTAGGAGGCTCAGAATAGCTCAGCCAACAAGGTCCATGTGGTGGAAGTGGCTCTGACCTTGTGGCTTCTGATTTTTGCCTCATTTGTGTTCTGCAATTCTGAGCAGCATTTGGGAGTTTATTTGCACGGAAGAGCCACTTGTTAATTATTTTTATTTGGATTCTAGATGGTATTTGGAGTCTAAATGGTATTAAAAGCATCTCTTTCCATGAGTGTAGGGAAATTTAATGTAGATATCCCTTAGGAGGCTCAAAATAGCTCAGCCAACAAGGTCCATGTGGTGGAAGTGGCTCTGACTTTGTGGCTTCTGATCTTTGCCTCATTCGTGTTCTGCAATTCCGAGCAGCATTTGGGAGTTTATTTGCACGGAAGAGCCACTTGTTAATTATTTTTCTTTGGATTCTAGATGGTGTTTGGATTCTAGATGGTGTTTGGAGTCTAAATGGTATTTGGATTCTAGATGGTGTTTGGATTCTAGATGGTGTTTGGAGTCTAAATGGTATTTGGATTCTAGATGGTGTTTGGATTCTAGATGGTGTTTGGATTCTAGATGGTATTTGGATTCTAGATGGTATTTGGAGTCTAGATGGTATTAAAAGCATCTCTTCCCATGAGTGTAGGGAAATTTAATGTAGATATCCCTTAGGAGGCTCAGAATAGCTCAGCCAACAAGGTCCATGTGGTGGAAGTGGCTCTGACCTTGTGGCTTCTGATCTTTGCCTCATTTGTGTTCTGCAATTCTGAGCAGCATTTGGGAGTTTATTTGCACGGAAGAGCCACTTGTTAATTATTTTTCTTTGGATTCTAGATGGTGTTTGGATTCTAGATGGTATTTGGAGTCTAAATGGTATTTGGATTCTAGATGGTGTTTGGATTCTAGATGGTATTTGGATTCTAGATGGTGTTTGGAGTCTAGATGGTATTAAAAGCATCTCTTTCCATGAGTGTAGGGAAATTTAATGTAGATATCCTTTAGGAGGCTCAAAATAGCTCAGCCAACAAGGTCCATGTGGTGGAAGTGGCTCTGACCTTGTGGCTTCTGATCTTTGCCTCATTTTGGGCAGAGAAATTGTGCAAACCTCGATCCAGGTTAGAGAAATACTGAGGTGCTGAGATAGTTGCAGTCCCTTTTGGGATCAGTGAACTCCTTTGGGAAGTTGCTTTGGGTGGTTTTATTCTGTTTATGCAAAGCAATGAAATTATGGAAAACACTCCCCAGGTTGTGTGGGAATAAATTATCCACCGGGAATTTTGGGGCTCTGTGGTTTGTGTTTGGGTCTGGGTTTTATTTCTCTTTTTTCCCTCTTGTTTGGTCTCTGCTGCTGGTCAGAATTAATTGTTGTGGTTGGTTTAAAGGGTGGAACCTGAAGCAAAGTGGTTGGATGGAGGTTTAAGGGCAGGAGAAGTTTGGGTGAATAATGGATATTTTGACATTGTGTGTAGAAAAAAAAACAAAGAAAACAAGAATTGCTTGAGTCAAACTCCAGCCCCACCCAGGCTTTCCCCAATGTGCAGCTCTGAGACAATAAATAATCACCTGGGCTGAACCCAAAATATTCCATTTAATCTCAAACAACAGATTAAGTGGCTCCTTCCTTTAGTGCTTTGAGTTGGAATTTGGATATATTTGAATGACAACTTGAAAGGTGTTTTTTGTGATATTCTCCCAATCACATCCCCACCCTGAAAGTTGTTTCAAAAGGTGTGGAATTCAGTCCAGTTTTGGGAATGATTTTACTCCCTCTGAGATTTAAATTCAGGGACCTGCTGACAGTTTTTTGCTGTGTTTCAGTTTTTCCTTTGTGATCTTTCAGAAGTTCTTTGGTTTAATTTTCCAAGGGAGTTTGATGCTAAATATCTTTATTAAAGCCTCCTGTTGCAGACTGAGTGCACTAAACCCAGAGTTATTTAGATCCTTTGGGGATCCCTCAGAGGGATGATATTCTTCCTTCTCCCTTTTCTCTGCCTATTCCAGACTTCTGCAAACTCAGTGCAGTAAAACACATCTTGTGTTTTGCATTCCTGAGTGCTTGGGGCTGTCTCACCTTCATTTCACTGAAGTCCAAATTACAGAGGGGAAAACAGAGGTTGCTCAAGAAGCAGCCCCAGAGTGGTGGTTTGGTGTCTGCAGGGAGGGTTTGGGCTCTGAAAGGTCACTGAGAAGAGCAAAGCAAAGCAGGGCAGGGTGGTTGTCACCTCATAGGCAGGAGGGCTCTGCTGAGGGATCTGGATGGACTTGAGGGATGAGCTGATTCCAATGGGATGAAGTTCAACAAGGCCAAGTGCAGGTCCTGCCCTTTGGCCACCCCAAGCCCTGCAGAGCTCCAGGCTGGGCACAGAGTGGTTGGAGAGGGACAGGCAGAGGGACCTGGGGGGACTGAGGGACAGGAAGCTCAACAGGAGCCACCAGTGTGCCCAGGTGGCCAAGAAGGCCAAGGGGATCCTGGCCTGGATCCAAACCAGCGTGGCCAGCAGGCCCAGGGCAGTGACCCTTCCCCTGGACTCTGCCTTGGGGAGGCCACACCTTGAGTGTTGTGTTCAGTTCTGGGCCCCTCAGTTGAGGCAAGAGATTGAGGGGCTGGAGCGGGGCCAGAGAAGAGCAACGAGGCTGGAGAAGGGACTGGATGTGGCACTGAGTGTCCTCTGAAACACCTCCAGGGACAGGGAACCCACCATGTCTTGATCCAAACCTACTGGGAGAATCCACCATGTCTTGATCCAACCCCACTGTGATCACCAGCCCAGGGCACAGAGTGCCAGAGTGATCCCAGTGGGGTTGGATCAAGGGTTGGATTTGATGATCTCAGAGGTCTCTTCCAACCCAACTGAGAAGAGCAACAAGGCTGGAGAAGGGACTAGAGGTGGCACTGAGTGTCCTCTGAAACACCTCCAGGGACAGAGAATCCACCAGGTCTTGATCCAACCCCACTGTGAACACCAGGCCAGGGCACAGAGTGATCCCAGTGGGGTTGGATCAAGGGTTGGCTTGGATGATCTCCAAGGTCTCTTCCAACCCAACTGAGAAGAGCAACGAGGCTGGAGAAGGGACTGGAGCACAAGTGCTGTGGGGAGAGGCTGAGGGAGCTGGGGGTGTTCAGCCTGGAGAAGAGGAGACTCCGGGGTTGTAGGATGTTGTAGCCAGGTGGGGATTGGTCCCTTGTCTAAGGCAACCAACAGTAGAACAAGAGGGGCTGAAGCTCTGCCAGGGGAGGTTTAGGTTGGATATCAGGAAGAAATTCTTTGCAGAGAGAGTAATCAGGAATTGGAATGTTCTACCCAGAGAGGGGGTGGATTCTCTGACCCTGGAGGTTTTTAAGGTGAGATTGGATGTGCAACTGAGTGCCCTGGGCTGGTGATCAAAGTGGGGTTGGATTAAGAGTTGACTTGATGATCTCAGAGGTCTCTTCCAACCCAACTGATTCTATGATTCATCTACCAACTTGTGTCCTTTCAGAGCCAAGCAAAGCAGGGCAGGGTGGTTATCAACTCATCTCCCAACTCTTGTCCTTTCAGCTCAGGTGATGGTCTTGTCCTACCACCTCCTTTCATGTGACTTTTGTTGATTCCTCGCAGGTCCAACAGCTCAGCCCAAGATGTCCTGCGAGAAAACCGTGTGTGTGGATCCCTGTGCCGTGCCCTGTGCCCAGCAATGCCCCGACCCCCGCGCCGCCGCCTGCACCGAGCCCTGTGTCATCACCTGCCCCGACTCCAGGGTGATCATCTTCCCCCCTCCTGTGGTGGTCACCTTCCCAGGGCCCATCCTCACCACGTACCCGCAGGACACTGTGGTGGGTTCCACCGAGTCTGCCGAGCTGGCGGGGGCGCTGGAGGCGGGCACGGCCATCGGCTCGTCCTCGCAGAAGGGCCTCGAGTGTCTGGAGTCCTGCTGTGGCACCAAGTTTGTCACCAAGTGTGAGCCCGTGTGTGTCCCTCAGTGTGCCCCGTGTGCCCCACCGTGTGCCCCACCGTGTGCTCCGTGTGCCGCTCCGTGTGCTCCCTGTGCCCCACCGTGTGCTCCGTGTGCTCCACCATGTGCTCCACCGTGCACCACCAAGTGCGCCCCACCGTGTGCCACCCCATGCGCCGCCAAATGTGCCACGCCTTGTGCCACCCCCTGCGTCGCCAAGTGCGCCACTCCATGTGCCACCCCCTGCGTCGCCAAGTGCGCTCCGCCTTGTGCCACCCAGTGCGCCCCACCGTGTGCCACCCCGTGTGCCACCAAGTGTGCCCCACCGTGTGCCACCCCGTGTGCCACCAAGTGTGCTCCTCCGTGCCCCACCCCGTGCCCGGCGCCCTGTGCCACCGCCTGTGCCACCAAGTGTGTCACCAAGTGTGTGCCTGCCTGTGCCTCGCCCTGCGCTCCCCAGTGTGCCACCAAGTGCGTGCCCGAGCGCTCCTACACCTACTCCACCCGCTGGAAGCACCCGTGCCAGAGGGGCATCTGCAAGAAGGCCTAAGCATCTCCAAAGGCAACAGCCATGGCAAGGAAACAAGGCAAGAAATTCAGGAATACGGACCAGGATCCGGATGCCAGCGGAGAGGGAAGCGCCGCTGGGCACCAGGACCCTGCATCGAGCTCCTTGTAGTGCTTTAGCTTTTAGATTTCTTCACTCTCGTGGCTTTGGCATCTCTTAAAGTCTGTGCTTTTCCCTTCCCCTCCCCAGTGTGACGCTGAGAACGGTTTGGGAAGGAAAGGATTGAGTGTGGAATGGGAAGGATTTGGTTTGGGAAGGAAAGGATTCGAGAGGGACTCGGCAAGTGTGAGGGAAGGGAACGTCGCAAGGAAAGGGTCACGCTGGAGGAACTGGGGGGTTTGGGTTTAGCTCTTCTTGGCTCTAGAAAAATGCTCCTTCTCGTCTGCATGATTCTCTCTGCAAATGTTCACTCCCACTTGGCGTTGACATTAAACTGCTGCTGCATCAAACCATTGGCCTTCTGAATCTCCTTTCGCCTCTCTGCTCCTTGGTGGCATCGCTCTCTGGGTGACACTCAGGTTGGGAAAGATCTTGAGGGGCTGGAGTAGGTCCAGAGAAGAGCAACGAGGCTGGAGAAGGGTCTGGAGCACAAGTGCTGTGGGGAGAGGCTGAGGGAGTTGGGGTTGGTTATCCTGGAGAAGAGGAGGCTCAGGGGGGACCTTCTCACTCTCCACAACCCCCTGGAGAAGAGGAAGCTCAGGGGGGACCTTCTCACTCTCCACAACCCCCTGGAGAAGAGGAGGCTCAGGGGGGACCTTCTCACTCTCCACAACCCCCTGGAGAAGAGGAGGCTCAGGGGGGACCTTCTCACTCTCCACAACCCCCTGGAGAAGAGGAGGCTCAGGGGGGACCTTCTCACTCTCCACAACCCCCTGGAGAAGAGGAGGCTCAGGGGGGACCTTCTCACTCTCCACAACCCCCTGGAGAAGAGGAGGCTCAGGGGGGACCTTCTCACTCTCCACAACTCCCTGGAGAAGAGGAGGCTCAGGGGGGACCTTCTCACTCTCCACAACCCCCTGGAGAAGAGGAGGCTCAGGGGGGACCTTCTCACTCTCCACAACCCCCTGGAGAAGAGGAAGCTCAGGGGGGACCTCAGCACTCTCCAGAACCCCCTGAAGGGATGTTGTACCCAGAGGGGGGTTTGGTCTCTTCTCTCAGCCAACCAGCAGCAGAACAAGAGGGGCTGAAGCTCTGCCAGGGGAGGTTTAGGTTGGAGATCAGGAAGAAATTCCTTCCAGAGAGAGTGGTCAGGCCTTGGAATGTTCTGCCCAGAGAGGGGGTGGATTCTCCATCCCTGGAGGTGTTTAAGGTGACACTGGAGGTGGCACTGAGTGCCCTGGGCTGGTGATCCCAGTGGGGTTGGATCAAGGGTTGAACTTGATGATCTCAGAGGTCTCTCCCAACCCAATCCATTCTGTGATTCTATGATTTATTATGGTGGATTCTCCATCCCTGGAGGTGTTTAAGGTGACACTGGAGGTGGCACTGAGTGCCCTGGGCTGGTGATCACAGTGGGGTTGGACCAAGTGGTGGATTCTCCATCCCTGGAGATGTTTAAGGTGAGACTGGAGGTGGCACTGAGTGCCCTGGGCTGGTGATCTCAGTGGGGTTGGACCAAGTGGTGGATTCTCCATCCGTGGAGGTGTTTAAGGTGACACTGGACATGGCACTCAGTGCCCTGGGCTGGTGATCACAGTGGGGTTGGACCAAGGGTTGGACTTGATGATCTCAGAGGTCTCTTCCAACCCAACTGATTCAATAATTCAGCCTCGTGGAGACAACCAGGGGACACTCCCTGGGTCCCTCCAGACTCGATGCCCAGTTCAGATGAAGGAGGTGGTTCTGCTCTGTGCCAAAGTGAGATGTCCAGGAGACCAGTGAGCAAAGGTCTAACTCAGAGAGGAACCTGGTTCTGCCTTTTCTGGGCTAAAACCTCTGAATTTTAACAAAACACCTGTTTTCAGAACATCCTAACACAGAACCAGCCCTGCTTGGAGACTTCCTTCTCTAGAAATGAACTGAGCCACCATGAAGTTCTTCTCCTTTCTGCCCCAAAACCTTTGCTGAGCTGCTTTGGCACAGAACTCTTTTCCCCTTCTCAGTGGTGAAGGTCACAGGTGGACCTGGAGAACCAGTTCTCCTGGTCAGAGCCTCCAGCATCTCCCAGTTGGTGCCACCAGTTGGTCCCTTCAGGCTGGCTGGGCCACCAGGTGTGTCCTGCTCATGCCAAGCAGTTTCCAGGTGGTGTTTTTATCCTGAAGGTGATTTTCATTCCACCCTTCCCTAATGGCTCCAGGCAGGTGTTTGCTCCTGGGGTTCCTCTGGAATTCCGTGTTGTTCCTGCAGTGACACCCACCCAGAAACATCCCAGGACTTCCTCAGAACAAAGGGAGCTGAGAGGCTTCCAAACACTCCCTGATGTCTTGCACCTGGAATGTTAATTTAATGTTAATTATTATTATTTGGGTGACATTCCCCAAGACTCTGTAAGGGCTGATGAAGGAAAAGGTCATTATTTCACACACGTTTATTTCAATATATTCTCAAAATAGTTTCTTTATATTTATTTTTTTTTTTAGTAAAGTGATGATTTTTCACTGTAAAGTTGCTTTTCTTTTGTTTTGTGATTTATGATTTATTTTGTTTTATGATGCCTTTGATGAAGACAAAAGGCTGTTTTCAATCAGCCCCAAGTTTAAAAGAGGGGTTGGCAAAATACATTTGAATTCTTCATTTCAGTCAGTCCAGAAGTTCACTCTCCACGTGGCCTCATTTGAAATCAGGCTGTGGGGTTTTTAACATAAAATAAAATAAAATAAAATAAAATAAAATAAAATAAAATAAAATAAAATAAAATAAAATAAAATGAAATAAAATAAAATGAAATGAAATGAAATAAAATAAAATAAAATGAAATGAAATAAAATAAAATAAAATAAAATAAAATAAAATAAAATAAAATAAAATAAAATGAAATAAAATAAAATAAAATGAAATAAAATAAAATAAAATAAAATAAAATGAAATAAAATAAAATAAAATGAAATGAAATAAAATAAAATAAAATAAAATGAAATAAAATAAAAATAAAATAAAATAAAATAAAATAAAATAAAATAAAATAAAATGAAATGAAATAAAATAAAATGAAATAAAATAAAATAAAATAAAATAAAATAAAATGAAATAAAATAAAATAAAATAAAATGAAATAAAATAAAATGAAATAAAATAAAATAAAATAAAATAAAATAACATAAAATGAAATGAAATGAAATAAATTGAAATAAAATAAAATGAAATAAAATAAAATAAAATAAAATAAAATAAAATGAAATAAAATAAAATAAAATAAAATAAAATAAAATAAAATAAAAATGAAATAAAATAAAATAAAATAAAATAAAATGAAATAAAATAAAATAAAATAAAATAAAATAAAATAAAATAAAATAAAATGAAATAAAATAAAATAAAATAAAATGAAATAAAATAAAATAAAATGAAATGAAATGAAATAAAATGAAATAAAATAAAATGAAATAAAATAAAATAAAATAAAATAAAATAAAATAAAATAAAATAAAATAAAATAAAATAAAATAAAATGAAATAAAATAAAAATGAAATAAAATAAAATAAAATGAAATAAAATAAAATAAAATGAAATGAAATAAAATGAAATAAAATAAAATGAAATAAAATAAAATAAAATAAAATGAAATAAAATAAAATAAAATGAAATAAAATGAAATAAAATAAAATGAAATAAAATAAAATAAAATAAAATAAAATAAAATAAAATAAAATGAAATAAAATAAAAATGAAATAAAATAAAATAAAATAAAATGAAATAAAATAAAATAAAATAAAATAAAATGAAATAAAATAAAATGAAATGAAATAAAATAAACCAAAATAAAATAGAACAAAATAAAATAAACCAAAATAAAACAGAACAAAATAAAATAAAGCAAAATAAAATAGAATAAAATAAAATACACCAAACTAAACTAAACTAAAATGAATAAAATAAAATAAAATAAAATAAACCTATAAAATAGAACAAAATAAAATAAACCAAAATAGAACAAAATAAAATAAACCAAAATAAAATAGAATAAAATAAAATACACCAAACCAAACTAAACTAAAATGAATAAAATAAAATAAAATAAAATAAACCTATAAAATAAAATAAACATATTAAATAGAACAAAATAAAATAAACCCAACTCAACTAAACTAAAGTAAAATAAACCAAAACAAAATGAAACAGAACAAAATAAAATAAAGCAAAATAAAATAGAATAAAATAAAATACACCAAACTAAACTAAACTAAAATGAATAAAATAAAATAAAATAAAACTATAAAATAGAACAAAATAAAATAAACCAAAATAAAACAGAACAAAATAAAATAAAGCAAAATAAAATAGAATAAAATAAAATACACCGAACTAAACTAAACTAAAATGAATAAAATAAAATAAAATAATATGAAATAAAATAAAATTATAAAATAAAATAATATAAAATAAAATAGAATAAAATAAAATAAAATAAAATAAAATAAAATAAAATAAAATAAAATAAAATAAACTAAAATAAAATAAAATAGAACAAAATAAAATAAACCAAACTAAACAAAACTAAATAAAAATAAAAGACGTGGCTCTGGTCACCCAGTTCCTTGCTGGGACCCAACTGCGATGAGGGTCTGGTCACCCAGTTCCTTGTTGGGGCTGCAGGACCCAACTGGGATGAGGGTCTGGTCACCCAGTTCCTTGTTGGGGCTGCAGGACCCAACTGGGATGAGGGTCTGGTCACCCAGTTCCTTGTTGGGGCTGCAGGACCCAACTGGGATGAGGGTCTGGTCACCCAGTTCCTTGCTGGGACCCAACTGGGATGAGGGTCTGGTCACCCAGTTCCTTGTTGGGGCTGCAGGACCCAACTGGGATGAGGGTCTGGTCACCCAGTTCCTTGTTGGGGCTGCAGGACCCAACTGGGATGAGGGTCTGGTCACCCAGTTCCATGCTGGGACCCAGATGGGGTGTGGATCTATTGGTCCAGTTCCTTGTTGGGGCTGGAGGACCCAACTGGGATGTGTGTCTGGTGTCTCAGTTCTGTGCTGGAGCTGCTCCCTCCTGTGGAATCAGCTCAGACTGACTCAGCCACAACCTGGCAGTGACTCCAAAACCTCCCTGCAGGTCCAAGTCTATGCTCCAGACTAGTCCAGCTCCATGCTCAGGCTGAACCAGGTCCATGCTCCAGGCTAGTCCAGGTCCAGGCTAAACCAGGTCCATGCTCTGGGCCAGTCCAGGTCCATGCTCCAGGTTAGTCCAGGTCCATGCTCCAGGTTAGTCCAGGTCCATGCTCCAGGCTAGTCCAGGTCCATGCTCCAGGTTAGTCCAGGTCCATGCTCCAGGCTAGTCCAGGTTCATGCTCCAGGCTAGTCCAGGTCCAGGCTAAACGAGGTCCATGCTCCAGGCTAGTCCAGGTCCATGCTCCAGGCTAGTCCACGCTCCAGGCTAGACCAGATCCATGGTCCATGCTAGTCCAGGTCCATGTTCCAGACTAGTCCAGGTCCATGCTCCAGGCTAGTCCATGCTCCATGCTAGTCCAGGTCCATGCTCCAGACTAGTCTAGGTCCATGCTCCGGGCTAGTCCATGCTCCAGGCTAGTCCAGGTCCATGCTCCAGACTAGTCTAGGTCCATGCTCCAGGCTAGTCCAGGTCCATGCTCCAGGCTAGACCAGGTACATGCTGGTGCAGGTCCATGCTCCAGGCTAGTCCAGGTCCATGCTCAGTCTAGTCCAGGTCCATGCTCCAGGCTAGTCCAGGTCCATGCTCAGTCTAGTCCAGGTCCATGCTCCAGGCTAAACCAGGTCCATGCTCCAGGCTAGTCCATGTCCATGCTCAGTCTAGTCCAGGTCCATGCTCCAGGCTGGTCTAAGCAGGTTCTCCCAGCCAGGGTCATCATGAACCCGCCATAGAGTATCCTGGGTTGGTGTCTGGAGCCTTTCCTGCCAACCACACACCCAGGACTGCTCCTGGTACAACCACAACCTCTTGCAGAGTCCTCATCAACTCCTGTTCCTGAAGATCAGCCCATGGATAAGCCCGTGCTCGTCCCTCCCCTTCAGCTCTGTCTCTGTTCACAACCCAAGAGGCCTCCAATGACTTTCCCAGGTCTTCTGTTTGTCATCCCTTGTGGCCAACATTGATATTTGATGGAAAGCAGGTGGTTGTGATGTCACTTTTTAGAGAGAAGGTACTTGCTGTCCTAAAGGGGATCGATTTTCCTCCACGGAGGAGCTCAGATTAGACTCAGCTCTCAGTGTCTTGTGAAGTGTCTGACATGAATTACAGCATTTCCTGAACACCCCAAAAAAGTTCTGCCCTGACAGGAATGAAACAGCCCAGTTTGGGTCTGGCAGCAGGAAAAAGTGGGCAGGGAAAGGAGAAGACATTGCTGGGAGGAGAATTGATTCATGTTTCCAGGTGAGGGAGGGACAAACTTCCCAAAGAGCTGATTAAATATTCAATCATTGCAAAGTTTGGGCTTTGTGGGTCTGTTTGGGGCTCCAGAGGAGGTGAGGGTTGAAGTGACTCTTTGGGGTCACCTGGCCCTGAGCAGAGCAGCAGTAACTGTTCCTCTGTTGGTTCTCCACAACAGCTCCAGTTTGGTCCAAAAATGAATCCCAGGAGAGGGTTCAAAAGGTTGATAAATCCACAACAGTTCCAGTTTGCTCCAAAAATGAATCCCAGGAGAGGGTTCAAAAGGTTGATAAATCCACAACAGTTCCAGTTTGCTCCAAAAATGAATCCCAGGAGAGGGTTGTAAATCCACAACAGTTCCAGTTTGCTCCAAAAATGAATCCTGTGAGAGGGTTAAAAGGATTGATAAATCCACAACAGTTCCTGTTTGCTCCAAAAATGAATCCCAGGAGAGGGTTCAAAAGGTTGATAAATCCACAACAGCTCCAGTTTGCTCCAAAAATGTATCCCAGGAGAGGGTTAAAAATCCACAACAGTTCCAGTTTGCTCCAAAAATGTATCCCAGGAGAGGGTTCAAAGGTTGATAATTCCACAACAGCTCCAGTTTGCTCCAAAAATGAATCCCAGGAGAGGGTTCAAAGGTTGATAAATCCACAACAGTTCCAGTTTGCTCCAAAAATGAATCCCAGGAGAGGGTTAAAAAGGTTGATAAATCCACAACAGCTCCAGTTTGCTCCAAAAATGAATCCTGTGAGAGGGTTCAAAAGGTTGATAATTCCACAACAGCTCCAGTTTGCTCCAAAAATGAATCCCAGGAGAGGGTTGTAAATCCACAACAGCTCCTGTTTGCTCCAAAAATGAATCCCAGGAGAGGGTTCAAAAGGTTGATAATTCCACAACAGCTCCAGTTTGCTCCAAAAATGAATCCCAGGAGAGGGTTCAAAAGGTTGATAAATCCACAACAGCTCCAGTTTGCTCCAAAAATGAATCCTGTGAGAGGGTTCAAAAGGTTGATAATTCCACAACAGCTCCAGTTTGCTCCAAAAATGAATCCCAGGAGAGGGTTGTAAATCCACAACAGCTCCTGTTTGCTCCAAAAATGAATCCCAGGAGAGGGTTCAAAAGGTTGATAATTCCACAACAGCTCCAGTTTGCTCCAAAAATGAATCCCAGGAGAGGGTTCAAAGGTTGATATTCCACAACAGCTCCAGTTTGCTCCAAAAATGAATCCCCGGAGAGGGTTCAAAAGATGGATAAATATAAACATTTATTCCATTCTGAGCAAGCAACATTTTCCAAGCACTTCAGGAATGTTTCCCCACATGTTTGGGCACAGCCCTCCCAGTCCCTCAGCGAGATTTCATCTTTGCAGATGAATCAGCCCTGCAAATATTCCAGGCAATGCTGTTTGGTTGCCAAACCTTCAGGCAGCAAGACCTGCTGAGGAGCCAAAAGGTTTTGTTTTGTAAAAGAAATGCATAAAAGGAGGATAATCAGAGAATGGGTTGGGTTGGAAGAACCTTAAAGGTCATCCCATTCCACCTCCTGCCATGGGCAGGGACACCTCCCACTGTCCCAGGTTGCTCCAACTGGCCTTGGACACTTCCAGGGATGGGGCAGCCACAGCTTCTCTTCCCAACCTGTGCCAGGGCCTGCCCAACCTCCCAGGGAGGAATTTCTTCCCAAAATCCAACCCAAAATTCCCCTTTCTCAGTCTGAGCCCATCCCTTGTCCTGTCACTCCAGTTCCTGATGATCAGCCCCTCTCCAGCTTCCCTGGAGCCCCTTCAGATCCTGGAAGAGGCTTTTCCAGACATACAGATCCAAACCTGTTTGTGGAGGGGAAAAGCCACAGAGCCTGTGGAGAAATCAGGATGGTGAGAAGATTCCCAGAGATTGTGGTTGCACTTCCTTGGAGAAGGTCAGGATGGTGAGAAGATTCCCTGTGATTGTGGCTGCACTTCCTTGGAGAAGGTCAGGATGGTGAGAAGATTCCCTGTGATTGTGGCTGCACTTCCTTGGAGAAGGTCAGGATGGTGAGAAGATTCCCTGTGATTGTGGCTGCACTTTGGTGGAGAAGGTCAGGATGGTGAGAAGATTCCCTGTGATTGTGGCTGCACTTCCTTGGAGAAGGTCAGGATGGTGAGAAGATTCCCTGTGATTGTGGTTGCACTTCCTTGGAGAAGGTCAGGATGGTGAGAAGATTCCCTGTGATTGTGGCTGCACTTCCTTGGAGAAGGTCAGGATGGTGAGAAGATTCCCTGTGATTGTGGCTGCACTTCCTTGGAGAAGGTCAGGACGTGCCCTGGAATTACTCATTGCTCTTTGTCAGGGAGAACATTTGTGTTTCTGGGCTTAATCTGCTCCTGTTTTTCTCCTTGTTGACCAGTTTGCTGCCAGTGTGTCAAAAAGATCTGCAGATTGTGGTGAGTCACTGGGAGATCCCTGGAACAACAGCCTGGGAAAGCCTCAGGCTGGCTCAGAACTGGCATTTCAGGAGATGCCACCACCGATGGGGATGAGCAGGTTGTCACCCTCCTGCTAATTGCTGGAATAAAACACCCCAGTGTTGATTAATCCCCTCCAAAATGTCCCACTGGTGACGTTTCCCCGAGGAGGTTGTAAAACAGAAGCTCTGAAAGCTTTAAAATTGACGTTCTCATGAGTCAAACCCGAAGTCTCTGAGCTGGTTTTTCAACTCCATGGTCCAAATCCCCACCAACACATCCCTCCTGCCCTTCCCAAGGTGCTCAGAGGGTCTGACTTGGAAGAACAACACACATTTCCCCCCTTAGAACACCTCCTGCCCCTGCCACCAACCCCCAAACCACCATCAAAGCTCCTGCAAACTCCTCCCTAAAGTTCTATTTTCATGCTATAAATTATTCATTTCTTTTCCCTGTCGACTCACAGAGACCAAACCACGGACCAGAGGGAGGGGAATGTCAACAAAGGCAACTCCTGATGCCCTGAAAATCAGGATTAAGATGAGAATTGTTTCTTAACAGCCACTGCTGATATTAATTGTTAAATATAACTGGGCTGGTTGCATCTAGACAAGGTCTATCAATCTCTCTCCTGCCATTCCACAGGTTGTTATTTTATTCTTTTAAGGAAAAAAGCCCTCAGGAAACATCTCCTGGCCTGTGTTTGTGCTGCATCTGCCCCCTCAGGGTGTCCAAGACAACTGAAGCTTCTGACAATTACTGGAATTTATAGTCCATGTAAGAAGATAATGAGTCCATAATTGTTAATCCGAAATTTGATTCCTCAGGAGAGAATTAAAAGTGTCAAAGAGTTGAAGGAATTCTCTCCCTCCTGCCCTTTGTTTTTACTGATTTATCATTTGCTGCGTGTTTGGGGCTTACAGAGACTCAACTCTCCCTTCCCTCAGAGTCTCTCAGTGCAAAGTGAGACAAGATATGGGTTTTTTTAGAGATATTTTTGCTTTAGGCACCTCATTGAGGGCTGAGACAGCCAGGTGGGTTCCCTCTGCAGGGCACAGAAAAGATTTGGGACCTTCAACCTTCAACCTCTGGCTTCTCTCCTGGGTTTTTGGAGGGCTGTCCCACTCTCTCCCCTGGCTGCAGGGGGCAGTTTTGAACCAGTTTGGCAGGTTTGGGGTCAATGAGTCACAGAGGCCTCAAAGATTCTACTGGTGCAAAAAACTCCCTGCCTGCCCCGGTGGGTGGTTTGGTCACTTCTCTTTAACTTCTTGGTGATCACCAGAAGAACCAGCCCAGGGCAGGGATGTCAACACAGCCCTGGCAGGGCATGGGCACCTCATCATCCTTATCTGGTTTGGGGCTGCCTGAAGGAAAAGTCCCCTTGAGATCACAAAGGGTGATAAAAAACCCTCTTGGATTGCAAAAACAACTCACAGACACTTGAGCATGACCAGGATGGGAGGATGGAGCAGCTCTGCTGTGGGGAAGGGCTGGGAATGTTGGGATTGTCCAGCCTGGAGAGGAGAAGCTTTGGGGGGACCTAATTGTGGCTTTCCAAGACCTGAAGGAGCTACAAAGTCATGGGGAGAGACAATTTCCAAGGGCAACTGGACCTCAGAGTCCTTCTTGAAGTGACAAAAATACATTGAGATGTTGGAGCTTGTCCAGAGAGAAAACATTTGTTTTCAAAGCAAATGTATAAAACTTCTCATTAGATGTTGAGAATTGTGGCTTCAATGTCCATCTGTTGAAGAACTCCAGATCCTTCAGCTGGAAAGGAAATAAATCTCAATTTCTGCAGTGAATTGGAAATTCTTTCCACAGGAAAACAACAAGCAGGACCATCCCTGGTGAAGGAAGGCTTAGATAATTTGTGTTAAATATGTTGAATTAGGAGAGCTGAATTCCTCACACCACAAGGTTGGTTTCTAGAGCTTTTAAAAGCTTAAGCTGAGATTTGATGCAGGGAAATCCTCTCATGTATTTTCCCACTGATAGAAGAAATTTACACCAGAAGGTTTGTAAATTTAACATAAATTTAACATAAATTGTCTTTTGTGACAAAGATCTGCAGAGCCACAAAGGGTTTGCTCAGGAGGAGGGCAAGATTATGTTTCAAAGTGAAACTATTACTCATTATCAAGCCCTAAACCCTCAGCAACATGTAATTAATTTTATTACAGCAGAGCTCTGTACCTGCAACACGTTAATCACATGGAGGTGCTTTGAAGTCCTTCATTCTGGGACAAAAAAAAAAAAATAAATTTAGAACAACAGCAGGTTAAGTGTCACCTGGAGCTTCCTCATAACCAACCCACAGGAGTTAATCCAACCCTAAAGCACAGGGTTTAATTAGTGAAGGGTGTAAACAAGAGGGGAAGGAGCTGCAGCTGCTGCCGGTCCCACACACCAAGAATTCTCCTCCCTCCTGCCCAAACCAGAGGCAAAATGCCAGCTCAGAAAGTTGGCACTATCCCCCTTGGCATGGTCAGGGGTTGAATTTGCAGCCATGGACCTCACCCAAAGGCTGGGAGAAAAACACAGGAGAGTTTGGGGCTGGAGAAGGGAAGGGCTTTGCTCCAAGGGTTGACATGGAGACATGGAATGGGTTGGGTTGGAAGGGACCTAAAGAATCATTTTGTTCACCCACTGCCCTGGGCAGGGACATCTCCCACTGCATCAGGTTGGTCCAACCTGGCCTTGGACACTTCCAGGGATGGGGCAGCCACAGCTTCTCTGCCCAACCTGTGCCAGGGCCTGCCCACCCTCACGGGGCAGAATTTATCCCTGATATCCAATAGAACTCAGCTCATGGAATCTTGGAATGCTTTGGGTTGGAAGGGACTTTAAAGCCCATCTCATTCCACTCCTTCCCATGAGCAGGGACACCTTCTGGTATCTCAGGTGGCTCCAACCTGGCCTTGGACAATTCCAGGGATGGGGCAGCCACAGCTTCTCTGCCCAACCTGTGCCAGGGCCTGCCCACCCTCATGGGGAGGATTTATCCCCAATATCCAATAGAACTCAGCTCATGGAATCCTGGAATGCTTTGGGTTGGAAGGGACTTTAAAGCCCATCTCATTCCACTCCTTGCCATGAGCAGGGACACCTTCTGGTATCTCAGGTGGCTCCAACCTGGCCTTGGACACTTCCAGGGATGGGGCAGCAACAGCTTCTCTGCCCAACCTGTGCCAGGACCTGCCCACCCTCACAGGCCAGGATTTATCCCCAATATCCAATAGAACTCAGCATATGGAATCTTGGAATGCTTTGGGTTGGAAGGGACTTTAAAGCCCATCTCACTCCACTCCTTTCCATGGGCAGGGACAACTTTTGGTATCCCAGGTTGCTCCAGCCTGGCCTTGGACACTTCCAGGGATGGGGCAGCCACAGCTTTACTGCCCAACCTGTGCCAGGGCCTGCCCACCCTCACGGGGCAGAATTTATCCCTGATATCCAATAGAACTCAGCTCATGGAATCCTGGAATGGTTTGGGTTGGAAGGGACTTTAAAGCCCATCTCATTCCACTCCTTGCCATGAGCAGGGACACCTTCTGGTATCTCAGGTGGCTCCAACCTGGCCTTGGACACTTCCAGGGATGGGGCAGCCACAAATTCTCTGCCCAACCTGTGCCAGGGCCTGCCCACCCTCACGGGGCAGAATTTATCCCCAATATCCCATCTAGACCAGCACATGGAATCCTGGAATGGTTTGGGTTGAAAGGAACATTAAAGATCATCTTGTCCCACTCCTTCCCATGAGCAGGGACACCTTCTGGTATCTCAGGTTGCTCCAAGCCCCATCCAACCTGTCCTTGGACACTTCCATGGGGGATGAGGCAGCCACAGCTTCTCTGCCCAACCTGTGCCAGGTCCTGCCCACCCTTACAGGGAACAACTTCTTCCTAATTTCTGACTTAAACATCCACTCTGTTGGTTTAAAACTTGGCACTCAGTGCTCTGCTCTGGCTGCCAAGGTGGGAATGGTCCAAAGGTTGGAGGTGGGGATGGTCCAAAGGTTGGAGGTGGGGATGGTCCAAAGGTTGGAGGTTGGGATGGTCCAAAGGTTGGAGGTGGGGATGGTTCAAGGGTTGGAGGTGGGGATGGTCCAAAGGTCAGAGATGGGGATGGTCCAAAGGTTGGAGGTTGGGATGGTCCAAAGGTTGGAGGTTGGGATGGTCCAAAGGTTGGAGATGGGGATGGTCCAAAGGTCAGAGATGGGGATGGTTCAAAGGTTGGAGATGGGGATGGTTCAAAGGTTGGAGGTGGGGATGGTCCAAAGGTTGGAGGTGGGGATGGTCCAAAGGTTGGAGGTGGGGACGGTTCAAAGTGTGGAGGTGGGGATGGTTCAAAGGTTGGAGGTTGGGATGGTCCAAAGGTTGGAGGTGGGGACGGTTCAAAGTTTGGAGGTGGGGATGGTTCAAAGGTTGGAGGTGGGGATGGTCCAAAGGTTGGAGGTGGGGATGGTCCAAAGGTTGGAGATGGGGATGGTCCAAAGGTCAGAGATGGGGATGGTTCAAAGGTTGGAGATGGGGATGGTCCAAAGGTTGGAGGTTGGGATGGTCCAAAGGTTGGAGGTGGGGATGGTCCAAAGGTTGGAGGTGGGGATGGGTCAAAGTTTGGAGGTTGGGATGGTCCAAAGGTTGGAGGTGGGGATGGTCCAAAGGTTGGAGGTGGGGATGGTTCAAGGATTGGAGGTTGGGATGGTCCAAAGGTTGGAGGTGGGGATGGTCCAAAGGTTGGAGGTGGGGATGGTTCAAAGGTTGGAGGTGGGGATGGTCCAAAGGTTGGAGGTGGGGATGGTTCAAAGGTTGGAGGTTGGGATGGTCCAAAGGTTGGAGGTGGGGATGGGTCAAAGGTTGGAGGTGGGGATTGTCCAAAGGTTGGAGATGGGGATGGTCCAAAGGTTGAAGGTGGGGATGGTCCAAAGGTTGGAGATGGGGATGGTTCAAGGGTTGGAGGTGGGGATGGTCCAAAGGATGAAAGTGGGGATGGGTCAAAGGTTGGAGGTGGGAATGGTCCAAAGGCTGGAGGTGGGGATGGTCCAAAGGTTGGAGGTGGGGATGGGTCAAAAGTTGAAGGTGGGGATGGTTCAAGGGTTGGAGGTGGGGATGGTTCAAGGGCTGGAGATGTGGATGGTCCAAATGCTGGAGATGTGGATGGTCCAAAGTTTGGACTCCATGACCTTGCAGTTCTTCTCCCAGTGAAATGATTTCATGATTTCACGTCCTCCACACAACCAGTGATCAAGAGGAAGCCAAAGCACCAGCCAGATGGGTATCACTTCATGGGGCTCCCAACAACTACCCCTCAGAAAGGTAATTACAGCACTTGCCCGAGCCAACTAACAACGTCTGATTTGCATGTAAATGAGATAATCACCTACAAAGAAGTCTTTTACCCTCCGGCTGCTTGGAGGGATTCTATAAAAGCACTCGCAGCTCAAGGCTGTTTACAGCCATCTCCTGACTTTCCCTCTTCAGCGCATCGGGTAAGTCCGAGCTTATTTTGCCTGTTAGATCTTGGCTTTCAGTGCTAAACTTTGTTTCTCTGCTACGAACTGCCCGTTCTGGGCTTTGAGAGATGAGGATTTGGGGAGATGATCCGAGACTTAAAGACCTCAGAGGGTTTAAAACACTTTGCCTTGAGCACAGGGGGCTTTTCATTCTTTCCTCTTCTTGTCCAGTCTTGCTATGGAAGACTTTGATGCTGTAAATCGATTATTAGGATTGTTTAGCCTGTTCTCATCCTTTATTGGGCACCAACTGGGAGCTGCTGGGTGTTATTTTGAGCTGTGGAACCACTTTGATGCTGTAAATCAATTTTTAGGATTGTTTAGCCAAGTTCTCATCCTTTGCTGGGCAACAAGTACCAACTGCTGGGTGGTATTTTGAGCTGCAGAACCACTTTGATGCTGTAAATTGATTTTTAGGATTGTTTAGCCAAGTTCTCATCCTTTACTGGGCACCAAGTTCTCGTCCTTTACTGGGCACCAACTGGGAGCTGCTGGGTGTTACTTTGAGCTGCAGAACCACTTTGATGCTGTAAATTGATTTTTAGGATGGTTGTTTGGGCAGGTGGTTCTCATCCTTTGCTGGGCACCAAGTACAAACTGCTGGGTGTTACTTTGAGCTGCAGAACCACTTTGATGCTGTAAATCGATTTTTAGGATTGTTTAGCCAAGTTCTCATCCTTTACTGGGCACCAAGTTCTCATCCTTTATTGGGCACCAAGTACCAACTGCTGGGTGTTACTTTGAGCTGCAGAACCACTTTGATGCTGTAAATTGATTTTTAGGATGGTTGTTTGGGCAGGTGGTTCTCATCCTTTGCTGGGCAACAAGTACCAACTGCTGGGTGGTATTTTGAGCTGCAGAACCACTTTGATGCTGTAAATTGATTTTTAGGATTGTTTAGCCAAGTTCTCATCCTTTACTGGGCACCAACTGGGAGCTGCTGGGTGTTATTTTGAGCTGCAGAACCACTTTGATGCTGTAAATTGATTTTTAGGATTGTTTAGCCAAGTTCTCATCCTTTGCTGGGCACCAAGTTCTCATCCTTTGCTGGGCACCAAGTTCTCATCCTTTGCTGGGCACCAAGTACCAACTGCTGGGTGTTACTTTGAGCTGCAGAACCACTTTGATGCTGTAAATCGATTTTTAGGATGGTTGTTTGGGCAGGTGGTTCTCATCCTTTGCTGGGCACCAACTGGGAGTTTCTGGGTGTTATTTTTCACCTCCTTCCTGTGTTTTAGACCAACATCTGGACACCAAAAGCATCTCCTGCCCTTCCCACAGCCATGTCTTACTGCGGAGACCTTTGCCTGCCCTCCAGCACCCCCTGTGAGCTGACGTGCCCTCAGCCCCTCACCAATGCCTGCAACGAGCTGTGTGTGACCTCCTGTGACGACTCCAAGGCTGTCATTTACCCCCCACCAGTTGTCCTGACTTTCCCAGGTCCCATTCTCAGCTCCTGCCCCCAGGAGAGCGTCGTGGGCAGCTGCACCCCCGTGGGCATTGCCCGCTCCTTTGGCTCTTCTGGGGGTTCTCTTGGCTACAGGGGTTATGGGAATGCTGTTGGTTTGAGGGGCTCTGTCCTGTTTGGAAGTTCCAACGGTTCTGGAGGGGTGTGGAATTCCAGTAGGTCCTACAATTCAGGGTGTTCCTCCCTGGGAAGGGGGAATTGCAGCCCTTGCCTTTACCGCCAGTACAGCACCTGCAGCCGAGGGAGTTGTGGCCCCTGCTAAAGAATTCCTGGGAATTCACTGCGAAGATGTGGAAAACCCCACAGAAAATCACGGATGTGGAGCTGGAATTAGACAGGAAAGCAGAAATTCGTGTAGTGATTGCATGAGCTTTGTGATAGAAAAAGGTCCTGAATGTTTGTGCTTGTTCCTTGTGTTGTTGGGACTGTTGGGTTTGCTTCTTGTGCCCATTAAAGCCAATATTGCCCAGCACTGACCTGTGTTCATTCCACCCATTGTCTTCCTTCTGGGCTCCCTTATTTCTCCTCCAGATGCTACATTTAATTTCCAGTCACCACCAATGAGAGTTTTCTTCCAGCCCCAAGTCCTCAATTCCTTTAGAAATGAGAGTTTGGGCCCTTCAGGATTAGAAAAGGATAAAATGCTCTTCAGAGCCAGAAAAAGAAATTTCTTCCCTGGGTTTGGGGCATGTCCATGCCAAAGCTGAAGCCAAGACTGTGCCAGGGTAGGGTGGGATTCTATCCCAAGCAGTGGCATTTGCAATTAGCAGAAGCCTTTAAGCAGAAAAGAGATTTTTTAAAATTAGCAGACTCTGAGGTCACTTCTTTCTGTTTGTGAGGTGGGGAGAGGATGGAGGTGAATTCTGGTTAAATGATCCAGTGAAATGACTGGATGGAAAAGACCCCCAAGAGTGTGGAGTCCAACCTTAGATTGATCAACAGTCAGTGCCACATTCAGAAATTCCTTGGACACCTCCAGGGGTGGGGACTCCACCCCCTCCCTGGGCAGCCCCTTCCAAGGCCTCCCCACCCTTTCCACAAAGAAATTCCTCCTCATGTCCCACCTGCCCCTCCCCTGGCACAGCCTGAGGCCCTTTGCCCTTGGCCTGTCCCTGTTCCCTGGCACAAGATCCCACCCTTGCCCTTGGCCTGTCCCTGTTCCCTGGCAGAAGATCCCACCCTTGCCCTTGGCCTGTCCCTGTTCCCTGGCAGAAGATCCCACCCTTGCCCTTGGCCTGTCCCTCTTCCCTGGCAGAAGATCCCACCCTTGCCCTTGGCCTGTCCCTGTTCCCTGGCAGAAGATCCCACCCTTGCCCTTGGCCTGTCCCTGTTCCTTGTCCCTGTCCCTGTCCCTGTCCCTTTTCCCTGGCAGAAGATCCCACCCTTCCCCTTGGCCTGTCCCTGTTCCGTGGCAGAAGATCCCACCCTTGTCCTTGGCCTGTCCCTGTTCCCTGGAGCAGATCCCACCCTTCCCCTGGCTCTCCCCTCCTTCAGGGAGTTGCAGAGATTGAGAAGGTCTTCCTTGATCCCTTATCCCACCCCTTTCACATGAATCCTCTCAGAATATTTCAGGACCAACCCCATCTTGGGGATAAATGGACAACACACCCCTGGCAACCAGGACACCTTGTCATCAACACCCCCACGAGCCTGGCCCTCAGCTCAGGCATCATTTCAGCCCCATTGGCCAATAGTTCTCAGCTGAGGAGAAGAAGAAACCCGAAAACAAGTGTTGTGGTGCAACATCAACTTTAATTGAAGGAGGGCAAGGACTTCCCAGCAGCAGAACTTCATCCAGAGAGCACAGAGGAGCTGGGAAGGCTTTGCTGGGGCTTTGCTGCCCCTCTGAAAGCCACGTGCCCTCTGCTCCCTCCTGGGCTGGGGCTTTGCTCTGGACCCTGCAGGGCTCAGCAGGGCCTGCAGCTCCCACCACGGGACGCCGAGTACCGGGAATAGCAGGGGTAGGAATATCGGCCAGACAGGGATGCTCCAGAATTCCAGGAGCTCTGAGCAACCCCAGAGCTGCCCCAGCCCATGGAAACCCCCATTCCCAGAGGGGCTGAGCTGCCCACGATGCTCTCCTGGGGGCAGGAGCTCAGGATGGGCCCTGGGAAGACGATGGAGACGGGAGGAGGGTAGACCACGGCTTGGGAGTCCCCGCAGGAGGTGACGCAGGGCTGGCTCCAGGCGTTGGCAAAGGGCTGGGGACAGGTCACCTCGCAGGGGGAGAAGCAGCTGGAGGGGCAAATCTGCCTGGAGAAGGACATCCTGCTGTTTGGGAGTGAGGCTGGAACAGACAGGGTGGAGAGAAGAGAGGTCAGGGCTGACGGGGGGTTGGCAAAGGGGAGCCCTCGTTTCTTCAAGACATAAAATATCACAGAAGTTACTCACAGAGTCACAGAATGGTTTGGGTTGGAAGGGACCTAAAAAATCATTGAGTTCCAACCCCTGGCATGGATTATTCCATTTCAGATTAGGTGATAGAAAGGAATTCCTCCCATTGAGGGTGGTGAGGCCTTGGCATGGGTAATTCCATGGATGCCCCATCCCTGGAAGTGCCCAAGACCAGGCTGGACAGGGCTTGGAGCAACCTGGGCTTGTGGAAGGTGTCCCTGGCCAGGGCAGGAGGTGGGACTGGATGAGCTTTAAGGTCCTTCCAACCCAAACCATTCCATGATTCTGAATCTCCTACAGTCCAAAACTCCCCCTATAAATCCCAAACCCTCCAAAGCCTGTCAGGATGAAAGAAGTTCCCGAACATTCTACCCATAAGAGGTGAAGATACATCAAGTACTCAAACAGAAGTACCTTGAAGCAACCAATCTATGATGCCATAAATCTCAATCTTTAAGGTCCCTTCCAACCCAAACCATTCCATGATTTTAAATCTCCTACAGTTCAAAAACTCCCCTATAAATCCCAAACCCTCCAAAGCCTGTCAGTGTGAAAGAAGTTCCAGAACATTCTACCCATAAGAGGTGAAGGTACATCAAGTACAGAAGTACCTTAAAACAACCAATCTATGATCCCATAAATCTCAGTCTTTAAGGCCCCTTCCAACCCAAACCATTCCATGATTTTAAATCTCCTACAGTTCAAAACTCCCCCTATGAATCCCAGACCCTCCAAAGCCTGTCAGGATGAAAGAAGTTCCAGAACATTCTACCCATAAGAGGTGAAGATACATCAAGTGCTCAGACATAAGTACCTTGAAACAACCAATCTACGACCCCATAAATCTCAATCTTTAAGGTCCCTTCCAACCCAAACCGTTCCATGATTCTGAATCTCCTACAGTCCAAAACTCCCCCATAAATCCCAAACCCTCCAAAGCCTGTCAGGATGAAAGAAGTTCCAGAATATTTCTTTGTTTTAATGAAAATAAACATTCCATTCTACCCATAAGAAGTGAAGGTACATCAAGTACTCAAATATAAGTACCTTGAAACAACCAATCTATAATTCCATAAATCTCAATCTTTAAGGTCCTTCCAACCCAAACCATTCCATGATTTTAAATCTCCTACAGTTCAAAACTCCCCCTATAAATCCCAGACCCTCCAAAGCCTGTCAGGATGAAAGAAGTTCCAGAACATTCTACCCATAAGAGGTGAAGGTACATCAAGTACTCAAACAGAAGTACCTTGAAGCAACCAATCTATGATGCCATAAATCTCAATCTTTAAGGTCCCTTCCAACCCAAACCATTCCATGATTTTAAATCTCCTACAGTTCAAAAACTCCCCTATAAATCCCAAACCCTCCAAAGCCTGTCAGTGTGAAAGAAGTTCCAGAACATTCTACCCATAAGAGGTGAAGGTACATCAAGTACAGAAGTACCTTAAAACAACCAATCTATGATCCCATAAATCTCAATCTTTAAGGTCCCTTCCAACCCAAACCATTCCATGGAAATCCCATTAAAGTGGCTTTGGAGTTTGACTTACCCAGTTCACCACTGAGGAGAAGCCAAGAGAAGTGGGTTGAAGAGCTCTGTGTGCTCTGAGCACTTTTATACCATTGCCCAGGGTCTGAGCCACCCTTTGGGCATTCAGCCCTTCCGAGTTACACACCAAACTTCCCTGCATTTGTCACGTCAAGGGGTGGAGGAATCTTTGCATATTGTTTGCTCTTGAGCAACGAGGAGCTGAATGGTATCACAGCCCAGGGAAACTCCTCATGTCCAAACCAGCTTGGGCTTCACCCTTTGGTTTCTTTCCACTCATCACAAAAATGAACTTCCTCCTTCCACATGTCGGAGCTTCAAAGCATCAAACTCCAAGATGGAGCACCTTTAATGTCTGAAGCATCACAGCAGACCCTGCTCTGGTTACACAAAGGGTTTGGCATTAAAATGAATTTACAGCTGGGAAATTATATCCAGGTCCTGACCTGGTGGAAGAGGACACAGAGCAAAGGGAGTGCTCAAGGTCTGGGGTCTTCCTGTGCTTAATTTGAGGAGCTTCAGGGACTTAGAAGTCAGAATTATTGCTCAAAGCCTTTAGTGAATGAAATTACATGTGATGGGTCCCTCTTGAGAGCAAAACTCATGGAAGGAACCTTGTCCTTGCCCTGGAATGTGCATTCCTGTGGGTTCTCCAGCTGGGATGGAAAGGCTCTTGTTTTCTTTGCTCTTTATTATTTATTTAAACAGACATTCCCTGCTCTTGCTCCTGATCCTACTTTGGGAATAAGAGTTTTGGCCCTTCCTTTCCCTTCAGGCAAAACACAACATGGGAAACAGAAGAGAATGTTGAGTACAGACCCAGGCCAAGGTCAAGATTAAGGTACAGTGACCTGTGCCAAGACTCTGCCAAGATTATGGGGAGAGGTTTTAGGTGCCCTCATTGCCCTGTTTGGGGTGAGGACAACCCACCCCAGTGGGGCTGATAATCCTCCCTTTCAGCATCCCTGAAAGGAGCTGGTTTGGTTTCTTGGCTCCTGCCAGGGGTGACTCTGAGCTCTCTGTTTTCGTGGTTTCTGGGCGCCAACCCCGTTGCCATAAGCCAAGAGATAATAGAATGATAATTATAAATAATAACACTAACGAGTACAAGACATGCCCGGGATCCCCTCCCAGAGGTTCATTTAATTGCCAGGGGGTGGCTGGTAAATCATTTGGCCTCTGTCTCAATCAGCTCTGCTGGAAATCCTCAGCAGTCACTTCCCATTTCACGTGGGTGTTACAGGCTTGGAAGGAGCAGCGTTTTACTCACTGGGAAAATCCTTAATATGGTTTAAGGCTTAAGAAACCTGAGGTTTCTGGTTTCTGGCATGTCTTTCATGGGCTCAGCACCTTCCAGAGGGTGGGTTCACACCAGGCACAGGCTCCTGAGTTAGGAGTGGCCCTTCTCAAAGGATCAGCAAGTGGCTCATCTGGGCTAAATCCTTTCCCTCCGAATTTCTGAATCATTGTCTTCTTCTCTTCATCCTCAGCCAAAACTCTTCTTCCTCCTCAGACCTGAACTAATCTCAGTTTCTGGACTCCTTTTTATCCCTCTCCCTGGAAATCACGTTTGCTTTGTGATCACACCAGTTTAGTTGTTGCCCATTTTAACACTCCCATTATTATTTCTCAATCTTGGTGTTTTCTTATCTGGAGACAATGGAAAATCCGTGTTTTTTTCACCTCTCTCTACCCAACCACTCATTTGTCCAACACCCAAATGAATTGGGTAATTTTTATTGTTGATTTCTTAATGGGATTATTATTAAAAGTCTGAGGCCAAAAAATGCACTTGTTGATTCAGAGGGAAATCTGGGAGGAGCCCTTGGCTCCTCAGCCTTTCATCTCCTGCCCTGACACTGAGTCAAGGACCTTTGTGTGGAGAGGTGGGAGCGACCAAAGAGGAGATGGAGAGGTTGGACAAGACCCTGCCCAGAAACCCCCCTGTGCCCTGGGCAGGGCTGAGTGCAAGAGCAGGAGCTGCACTTGGGTTGGGGTGACCCCCTGGATCAATCCAGGCTGGGCATGAGCAGATGGAGAAGGACTTGGTGGGGCTGGTGGGACAACCCCTGGGATCAATCCAGATGCAGAAGGACTTGGTGGGGCTGGTGGGGCAACCCCTGGGATCAATCCAGATGGAGAAGGAATGGTGGGACTGGTGGGACAACCCCTGGGATCGATCCAGGCTGGGCATGAGCAGATGGAGAAGGACTTGGAGGGACAACCCCTGGATCAATCCAGATGGAGAAGGACTTGGTGGGGCTGGTGGGACAACCCCTGGGATCAATCCAGATGGAGAAGGATTGGGAGGGACTGGTGGGACAACCCCTGGATCAACCCAGATGGAGAAAAACTTGGTGGGACAACCCCCTGGATCAATCCAGGCTGGGGATGAGCAGATGGGAAAGGACTTGGAGGGTTTCGGGGACAACCCCCTGGATCAATCCAGATGGGGAAGGACTTGGAGGGTTTTGGGGACAACCCCTGGGATCAATCCAGATGGCAAAGGACCTGGAGGGGCTGGTGGGGCAGAGGCTGGACATGGCCATGGGCAGCCCTGGGCTGGTGCCCAGGTGGGCAGCAGGGCAGGGGGGGCTCTGCCCCTCTGCCCCCTCAGGTCAGACCCCACCTGCAGAGCTGCCTCCAGCCCTGCGGGCCCAGCACAGGAAGGACCTGGAGCTGCTGGAGCAGCTCCACAGGAGGTGACCAGAGGGCTGGAGCAGCTCTGCTGTGGGGAAGGGCTGGGACATTTGGGATTGTCCAGCCTGGAGAGGAGAAGCTTTGGGGGGACCCAACTGTGGCCTTGCAGGACTTGAAGGGGCTCCAGGAAACATGGGGAGAGACAATTCCCAAGGGCCTGGAGGGACAGGACAAGGGGATGGGTTCACATGGACAGAGTAGAGGTTTAGATGGGATATTGGGGATAAATTCTTCCCTGTGAGGGTGGGCAGGTCCTGGCACAGGTTGGGCAGAGAAGCTGTGGCTGCTCCATCCATGGAAGTGTCCAAGGCCAGGTTGGAGCAATCTGGGACAGTGGGAGGTGTCCCTGCCCATGGTATGGGGTAGAACTGGCTGATCTTTAAGGTCCCTTCCAACCCAACCCATTCCAGGATTCCATGACATGGGATGTCCATCTCCAGCTCTGACTTGGTATTTATAACACTGTGAAAAACAACCAAACACCAAGAAATGGCCAACCCAGATGGAGATATTGGTTAAGTTCTAACACAACAACATAATTTGAACAATTCCTTTGAAGATCCGTCGCCCTCTGTGCCCAGGAACGTTGTCAGAGTTGTAACAAAGATGGAAATCACCCTCCCTGTTTGACAGGCAAGAAGTTTCTGGGCCGTGATGAAGATTTAAAACCCTCTGAGGTGGAGTTACTTTGGAGAAACAAAGATCACTAATTACCTTGATTGAGTGACAGATGCAAAAATAAGAGTGTTTGAGGGACAAGGAGGACAAGTGAGGTTGGGAACAGTTCCCTTTCCCCAGGGCAAGCTGAGAAACTGTATAAAAGCACCTGGAACCCAGAGCCCTCAAAGCTCTTTGACTCTCAGCCCTCTCCTGCTCTGTGACCATGGAAATTGTGTCCTTTTTGGGGCAGGGGTTGGGCTAAAGTGAAGTTCAACTCACCTCTAAAAATGACTGTAAGGAGAATTGGAAAAGCTGCCTCAAGGTGTGGAAAAAATTAATGTGAAATAGAGAAAACAGAGAAAAATGCATTTTGTGTTTTGCATTTTTAATTTAAAATTGATTTACCTGTGGGACTTCAGGGTCAATGAAGGTATTTCTTCATTGAGTGGGCTGAGGTTGGGTCAGGGCAGGGTTAGGTTGGAGATTAGAAAGAGGTTCTTCCCCCAGAGGGTGGTGGGCACTGACCAGGGTTAGGTTGGATCAGAAGGTTCTTCCCCCAGAGGGTGGTGGGCACTGACCAGGGTTTGGTTGGATCAGAAGGTTCTTCCCCCAAAGGGTGGTGGGCACTGAGCAGGGTTAGGTTGGATCAGAAGGTTCTTCTCCCAGAGGGTGGTGGGCACTGACCAGGGTTAGGTTGGATCAGAAGGTTCTTCCCCCAGAGGGTGGTGGGCACTGACCAGGCTCCCCAGGGCAATGGGCACAGCCCCAAGGCTGCCAGAGCTCCAGGAGGGTTTGGATGATCCTCTGAGAGACAGGGTGGGATTGCTGGGGATGGTCCTGTGCAAAGCCAGGAGTTGGACTCGCTGATCCTTGTGGGTCCTTTCCAACTCAGCAGATTCTGAGGTTCTCGAATGGTCTGGAGTTGTGTCAGGGGAGGGTTTGGTTGGATCAGAAGGTTCTTCCCCCAGAGGGTGGTGGGCACTGACCAGGGTTAGGTTGGATCAGAAGGTTCTTCCCCCAGAGGGTGGTGGGCACTGACCAGGGTTAGGTTGGATCAGAAGGTTCTTCCCCCAGAGGGTGGTGGGCACTGACCAGGGTTTGGTTGGATCAGAAGGTTCTTCCCCCAGAGGGTGGTGGGCACTGACCAGGCTCCCCACGGTTTGGGCACAGCCCCAAGACTGGCAGAGCTCCAGGAGGGTTTGGATGATCCTCTGGGACACAGGATGTGACTCTTGGGGATGGTCCTGTTTTGTCCCTCACTGTTTATTTTTCTTCCTTTCCTTCAAAGGTTTTGATGGAACCAGTGAAAGGAATAAAGAAACAACAGTGAGGAAATGATGAATTTCTGAAGGAATTTTTGGTGTCCACAAGGCCACAGCTCAGCAACACTTCCCACTCTGTAATCCTTGGCCATCCTTGCATGAAACCTCTGGAGAAACAGCTCTTAGTCACATATTTTGATACAGTTCTCCTTGTTCATCCCTCAGCATCAACTCCAGACCTGCAAATGGAGCTGTCACAGGTCTGGGAAGTGCCAAAAATCTCCCTGATGAATCTGATACTTCCTTTTCCCTCCTTCAGAGAGACCTCCAATGGTTGCAAACAGCACCTGAAAAGCTCTTGCTCATGAGGATTTTCTGCTTTACCAACAGATATTTATTGCCTGTTCAGCTCATCTTGGTGTGTGCAAAGTTTCCTGACTTACCCTGATGACTCTGGTGTTGCCCATTTCATCAGATGTGACACAACACCCCAACTCATGGACCTCCAGGTCCTTCCTGGTATCAACCCACTCCCTTTGCTGCTTCTTTCTGGCAATGAATCAAGTTCCTTTTTTCATTTTTTTTGTGATTGTTTCACAGTCTTCTCCATCTTAAAGACCATCCCATGAGGCCACAATGGGAATTTATTGCTGTAATTAATTCCTTGCTGAGGGTCTGAATCCTTTAATCTCCCCCATCAATGGGATTAATTATTATATTGATCAAGGAATCGAACCCTTGGTGCCATCAGGTCTCTGCCACTCGAAGTCTTGCCCTGGAAAATCCTCTTAGAGGGCAAAGAGAATAAAAGAACCTGGAGCTTCCCCCTCTCTGTGTGTCTCCTGCACTGTGTGGATTCCAGGGAAAGTTGAGGGCTGGAGGATTTATTGGTTTCTGTGCCCCCATCTATGAGTGGATCCAAAATATAAAAGGTCTGAACTATAATATATTTGTTAAGCAGATGGTTTGAGTTGTATCCTGCAGAGGACAAACCCTGGGGATGGATTCAGGGAGGCTGAGCCTGACCATGACGTGGTGAGGTGTGATGGAAAGGTGGGAACTGCCCAAGGATTGCAGACAGTGATTAGAAACCATGAGTCGTTGGGTGCTGGTTGGAATCTGCTCCAACATCACGTGCCAAAGGTGGGTCAGATCCTCCAGACTGGCCCAGCTGGAGTATAAAACCTTGTGCCTCTCACAACTCTCCCAACAGCTTCTCCTCAGCTCTCCCAGCAGCTTCTCCTCAGCTCTCCCAGCAGCTTCTCCTCACTTCTCCTCTGGGACTCAAGTAAGTTGTTCATTCTTTGCATCCTTTTTCATCTGTTCTTTTAATGAAAATTCACTGAATTCTACATGAAAGTCTGTTGTGGGACTAAATGGCTGTCAAAGCAACTTTGCTGGTCCTGCAGAGGGCTCAGGGCTGGAATTCTCCAGCTTCCTGAAGGAATTCTTGCTGAGGGCTTCGAGGATTCCCAACTCTGAGTTCCTGAAGCTGGTACAGAAATGAGCTGCAGCCTTAGCTTGGCTTTAGTGGCAGGTGGAGCTCAGTTTTGAAGCTCCATGTAGGGGGTGGTTCTATCAACCCTCTCCTACCACTGAATTGCTTGACAAAGTTCTACCAACCCTGTCCCACCACTGAATTTCTTTCCAGAGTTCTATCAACCCTGTCCTACCATTGAATTGCTTGACAAGGTTCTACCAACCCTGTTCTACCTTTAAA